>NC_089777.1:16516536-16526536 GCF_040412425.1 Macrobrachium rosenbergii | reverse complement strand
TCTAGATAATGACCAGAGCCAAAAAATATAATAGAATTTTTTAAACCTGAAAGTCATCGTGGAAACAGAACCTCTCTCTCTCTCTCTCTCTCTCTCTCTCTCTCTCTCTCTCTCTCTCTCTCTCTCTCTCTCTCAAAAAAAAAAAAAAAAATAATAAAAAATAAAATAAAGAGAAATTTAACCAAAAAGGAAAAAAATGGAAAGTCGGGAGCTTCGAAGTATCACTTATCAGACTTCCTGCGTCGGGTCAAATCCTCTTCTAATTACAATTCGTAATGACTTCAGACTAAGAGGGCGAAAAAGTCTCTAAATTGAAATAGGAACCAAGATTGCTGCCTAGGGCGCGCGCACCTTCTGCTGCCGACTCCATCAGGAGGTTCATTTGACACTAAGCGGGCTTCATTTACAAAAGAATTTTTTTAATGTGATTCGAATGTTCAGCATTCCTTTATTATTAAAAAATTTTGAGAATCAAGGCAGTTTTTTTGGGAGGGGGAGTTTTATGATGGAGAAAATGAAGGCCTTTTTTTTTGGCACTTACAAAATGAAGGCCTTTTTTGGCACTTAGATAATGTAGTCATTTTTGGCACTTTTATGACGTAAAAAATTGTGGCACTTTTTGGCACTTTTACGACGTAGAAAATTGTGGCACTTTTTGGCACTTTTACGACGTAGAAAACTGTGACACTTTTTGGCACTTTCGTGTCTAAAATGGATGCTTTTTTGGCACTTTTATGAAGTAGAAATTTGTGGCACTTTTTGGCACTTTTTTGTCGAAAATTCTGGCACTTTTTTGGTACTTTTTGTGTCGAAAATGAGGGCTTTTTTGGCACTTTTATGACGTAGAAAATTCTGGCACTTTTTGTCACTTTATTGTCGAAAATGAAAGCATTTTTTGGCACTCTCGTGTCGAGAATGAAGACAACAATCTCTCTACATTTCCCACAATGCAAGCAACATCCTATCCTCCCCTCCCACCCCCACCCACACAAACACACACACACCCACACAAATACACACACACACACAAACAAACCCCATTAGGAAAAAAATATTGCCCCAGAATAAAAGAAATAAATCCTAATCTAAAAATAAATTTTGTAAATCGACTTCCCATTTTTAGTTTTCTGTAAAAGAAAACTATTTTGCCGGCTTTGTCTGTCCGTCCGCACTTTATTCTGTCCGCACTTCTCCTGTCCGCCCTCAGACCTTAAAAACTACTGAGGCTAGAGGGCTGCAAATTGTTATGTTGATCATCCTCCCTCCAATCATCAAGCATACAAAATTACAGCCCTTTAGACTCAGTAGTTTCCATTTTATTTAAGGTTAAAGTTAGCCATAATCGTGCGCCTGGCAGCGATGTAGGACAGATCTATCTTTCGGTGGTCTCGGTATAATACTGTATGAGCCGTAGCCCAGGAAACTTTAACCACGGCATGGTGGTGGCCTGGCCTATATCGTAGCCAGAAGCACGATTATGGCCAACTTTATCCTTAAATAAAATAAAAACTATTGAGGCTAGAGGGCTGCAATTTGGTATGTTTGATGACTGGAAGGTGGATGATTGGCATACTAATTTGCAACCCTCTAGCCTCAGTAGTTTCTAAGATCTGAGGGCGGACAGAAAAAGTGCGGACAGAAAAAGTGCGGACAGAAAAAAGTGCGGACAGAAAAAAATTCGGACAGAAAAAGTGCGGACAGAAAAAAGTGCAGACAGAAAAAAGTGCAGACAGAAAAAAGTGCAGACAGAAAAAGTGCGGACAGAAAAAAGTGCGGACAGAAAAAAATGCGGACGGACAGACAAAGCCGGCACAACAGTTTCCTTTTCAGAAAACTAAAAACAGGGGGGTTACAATATAAAAAAAAAAAGGATTTCATAAATCTTCAGATAAATCCCTCCATCCCATCCCCTAATCCCCCTACCAAAAAAAAATGAACTCACAAACCCGACATCGAGAGAAAAACAACATTAGGTCTTTCCCCGAGATTGGGAAAAAATTGACTGATTCCCTAATCCGGGATTTTCTGACTGGACAATCTCAGTAACTCGTCGCCCTTACGACCGGCGAAAGACTGGCTAAGCCATTTTTCGATATCTGGCCTTTTAAGAAGTCCTTGTATCATCATATTTGTGTAATATTTTTTATTATACGTGGGTTGTATCATGCCGCTATCGTTATGTAGAATAATATGATACTGATATGACAGTAATATGACATTAAAATGACGTTTCATATTGAGTTGAATGTTCGGTTTCTAGTACATCATTAAAATTCAGGTCTTTTGTTCATGTCTTGAAATATTATATGGAGTGACGGGACTTGTCTTACTGGGTTTAATGTTTGTGTTTTTTATATATATATTAAGAAATTACACGGTTTTGGAAGCATCATTGTGTGTGTGTGTGTATATATATATATATATATATATATATATATATATATATATATATATATATATATATATATATATATATATATATATATATATATATATATATATATAATTATATATATACATATTTATATATATATACATATATATATATATATATATATATATATATATATATATATATATATATATATATATATATATATATATATATATATATATATATATATATATATATATATATATATATATATATATATATATATATTTACTATATATATACATATAGACATACTGCAACAATTACAAAAATAATCACACAAGACAAAGGCACCAACACCAACATTACTGCAAACCTTACCTCATAGAACAGTGAACAATATTTCCGTAGAAAAAGCCGCCACATTCGAGTAAGTGTCAGGTGTAAAAACGATGGTTCTGAGTCCTTCATAGATTTGGCGCACTACCTGAAAAAGTCACAGAAAATTATCATAAATTATTTGCTTTTCAACGAGTCCAGGGGATGGTGAGCCATTTGATGCATTTGGACAAGCAGTTCATGAGCAAATAAATTCGAAATAATCTTATAATTAGACTAATTATGTATCTGAATTCAATATTGATAAAAAAATTAAAATCATTAGCGAAGTCAATTACCTCTAGACACACCCTCCAGTTATATATATATATATATATATATATATATATATATATATATATATATATATATATATATATATATATATATATATATATATATATATATGTATATATATATATATATACATATACATATATATACATATATATATATATAAAACCCTAACCTCCCCACTTAGGACTCGAACCCATACACGTCAATTTAAGTGACTCAGGCCCCCTTAAGCAAAACTAGTTTTAAAGGTTTTTATGATCGAAAACGCAAGTTGCGCCAAAAAGCAATTGTCACGAAAACAAACACAAGTCTCTCCTGGCCTCTTCAGTCAGGCAATGCGGCCACTTTTCTTGATTCGTGGGCGATCACGTGAGTGCACACACGTGGGTGCTTGGCATTCCATTAGTTTGCGGGCTGATTTAGCCGTTTTGCTTCTTCTTCTTTTTTTTTTTTTGGAGGGTAGAGGGTTGAAATCTACATTGGTTTAATGCAGAATAGCAATACATTGAGCTGTGTACGTATTCAAGATTTCTCTCTCTCTCTCTCTCTCTCTCTCTCTCTCTCTCTCTCTCTCTCTCTCTCTCTCTCTCTCTCTCTCTCTCTCTCTCTCTATATATATATATATATATATATATATATATATATATATATATATATATATATATATATATATATATGTGTGTATGTGTATATATATATATATATATATATATATACATATATATATATATGTATATCTTTTCTATAGTGAAATCTACATTGGTTTAATGTTGAAAAACAATACATAAATACTGAACCTCTCTCTCTCTCTCTCTCTCTCTCTCTCTCTCTCTCTCTCTCTCTCTCTCTCTCTCTCTCTCTCTCTCTGTACCTAAATATTAAGGCCCTGTCTGTTCCAGCATCTTTTCAAATTAAATCCAGCACATGATTTATTTATGAATATACCTGTTTGAATCTGAAAAGAACCTTAACAAAACTGCTCTTTCTTACCTACAATAAGAATATATTACTAGTAAAGATATACACTCTAGCTTCTAGTTTTATAAAAAGAAAAACTGTTTTATAAAACTGTTTTGCAAAACTAGGAGCAAAAGTTTCCCCGTTACTTTGATGAGAAAGAAAATAATTTTTGAGATTATTATTATTATTATTATTATTATTATTATTATTATTATTATTATTATTATTATTATTATTATTATTATTAAGAAGAAGAAGATGAAACCTATTCATATGGAACAAGCCCACAGGGGCCACTGACTTGAGATTCAAGCTTCCAAAGAATATTAAGGTATTCATTAGGAAGAAGTAAAAGGAGGTATAGGGAAATAATTTACATAAAGAAGAGATCCCACTTATTAAATAATGTCTACAGATACGAAGACTTAAATGGACTTTCAAATATCTGAGAGAGAGAGAGAGAGAGAGAGAGAGAGAGAGAGAGAGAGAGAGAGAGAGAGAGAGAGAGAGAGAGAGGAATAGGTGTGAGGACGATGGGGACAGAAAGGGGTCAAGATAATGAAAATTACTTCAGTCTAATGTCAGTCTAATGAGAGAGAGAGAGAGAGAGAGAGAGAGAGACAGAGAGAGACAGAGAGAGGGGAATAGGTGTGAGGACGATGGGGACAGAAAAGGGTCAAGATAATGAAAATTACTCCAGTCTAATGAGAGAGAGAGAGAGAGAGAGAGAGAGAGAGAGAGAGAGAGAGAGAGAGAGAGAGAGAGAGAGAGAGAGCCCAGGCTTCTAGGAGTCAATTACGAACAAAGTGGGTATGTGATAGCCTCTCCTCTTTCCGAATTATTCGAGTAATGGACGCAAAGACGACTCGGCGAGATTTTAATGAACTTGTTGGTCGGAGAAAATTGGGAGGCTAAATGGAGTTACGGGTCGACGTCACGTCCTGCTGTTTAAAGCTCACCTGGGGTATTGCACGTGTTGACCCCAAATGGGGGAGGGGGTGTGAGGGGAATTGTGGAGGGGGGGGGAAGGAATGACCCCTGTTATGGTCTGGGTTCTCCAAATGAATGTTTTAGAACGGAAGCGAGGTTGTGGGCAGCGGGGGGGGGGGTGGAGAGCCAAGCCCAATCCTTGCCAAGGTCACAGTGTCCTAGGTTAGGTTAGGTTTAGGTCAGGTTAAGGAAAGGTTAGGTTAGGTTCGTTAGGTTAGGTTCGTTAGGTTAGGTTAGGTTCGTTAGGTCATGCTAAGGGAAGATTAGATTTGGTTAGGTTAAGTTCGTTAGGTTTGGTTTAGGTAAGGTTAGGTTAAGTTGGCTAAGGTAGGTAAGGTTATGGGAAGCATTAGGTTAGTTTAGATTTGGTTAAGGGAAGTTTAGGTTAGCTTAGCTTAGGTTAAGTAGGTTAGGTTAGTTTAAATTAGGGGAAGGCCAGGTCAAGACAATGTATTTTAGAGTACAATAGCTTTGCGCTGGCACGGGCTCTTGCTCCTAAATCCGCCAGTGACTCAGAAAAGGAACTACCTTTATTTCACAATACTCCAAAAAACATAAAGATGATTTAGATTAAACTAGCACGGGCTCTTTCTACTAAAGCAGTCAGCATCTCGGGGAAGGAATTCCCTTTGGGTGTTTATTAGACACACAAAAACATCGATGGCAGTTTGGATTGCAAATGGCCAAGCTAGGAACAACATCTGCAGCACATTTCCATTAAGAAGTCTTTCAAAAAAACACACCAGGACTTGATTCCAATTGTGAGCTGGATAGGCTGTCACAAGACATGCAATCTGCTTTACAGAGAAGTTGCATGACAAGGCAGCAAATAGTTTTAACAAGCCTGTCTTTCGCTTTATTGCATCAGAGTACTTCCCTGTCATTGGACGTTCTCGCTCTTCCCAAGATTTGGTTGTTCTCAAAATATGCTTGCTGTTATATAATCTGTTAACTAAATGTGCTTGCTGTCATGTGATCAGTCATCAAAATGTGCTTGCTGTTGTGTGATTTGATATCAAAATGTGCTTGCTGTCGTGTGATTTGATATCAAAATGTGCTTGCTGTCAAGTGATCAGTCATCAAAATGTGCTTGCTTTCATATGGTGCCATCAAAATGTGCTTGCTGTCATGTGATTTGATATCAAAATGTGCTTGCTGTCATATGATGTCATCAAAGTGTGCTGGCTGTCATATGATCAGTCATCAAAATGTGCTTGCTGTCATATGATCATTCATCAAAATGTGCTTGCTGTCATATACCGTCAACAAGATGTGCTTGCTGTCATATGATCAGTCATCAAAGTGTGCTTGCTGTCATATGATCATTCATCAAAATGTGCTTGCTGTCATATACTCTGTCAACAAGATGTGCTTGCTGTCATATGATCAGTCATCAAAGTGTGCTTGCTTGTCATATGATGCCCTCAAAATGTTTTTGCTGTCACACGATTTGTCTTCTAAACGTGCTTGCTGTCATATGATCTGTCATCATGAAGTGCTTTAAAAGCAGACCCAGATATGACAGGGTTCACTGACTGAAGGAGACGAAATGATCAAGATGATTATATACATGCCCAGGAGATATGAAGAGTCACGAGGAGAGAGAATCATTTTTCTCGTTGCGAGAGAATTGGAAAATTGCTTCTTAACTCCTGCTTTTCATGTTATTTTCCGTCAGTCTTTTTTCTATTTAGTCACGCAAAGCTATTAGTTTTATGTGCTTTCTTTTGGTTGTACTGGGTCTCATCTCTCTCTCTCTCTCTCTCTCTCTCTCTCTCTCTCTCTCTCTCTCTCTCTCTCTCTCTCTCTCTCTCTTATTAGTCAGTGTTTACTTAGTCTCTCTAGTCCGCATTGCGTTTGATATATCTAAAATTCCCATTTTTTTTGCAAGTCCAACGCCGTACTAAAAACATTTCTTAGTATCATCATAATTCGCTCTCTCTCTCTCTCTCTCTCTCTCTCTCTCTCTCTCTCTCTCTCTCTCTCTCTCTCTCTCTCTCTCTCTCTCTCTCTCTCTCACATAGAACACTAATGCCTTTTGATATTCCACATTGCCATCTCTTAGATTATAACCAGTTTAATACCTCAATTTAGTTCAATATTGTTTTGGCAGATACTAGAGATACAATAATAATAATAATAATAATAATAATAATAATAATAATAATAATAATAATAATAATAAACCCTGAAGTCATACGTTCATTCCTTGTGAAAAAATACATATGAATGAATGATTGATTATACCTCACTGGTATGACCTAAAATAATAATAATAATAATAATAATAATAATAATAATAATAATAATAATAATAATAATATCAACGTTGGAACTTCCACAGTCACAAAGTCCATTCATTTCGCAGTCCTGACCTTCTCCCCCACTACTACGCGCTGCGCAAAAGCCCTTCTTGCCCCCAGCTGATCTATCACAGGCGTGATATAGGACGGGCCTCTCTCAGCACAAAGCATGGCAAGCACAGCTCGTAACTCAGTCATCACGACCGTGAGTTATGGTGAATATGATGATGATGATGTGATGATTATGATGGTGATGGTTCCTTGTCGCATTGGGGGCCCCAAGGCGGGTGCCTTGGGGCACCCCACTAGACCGGGTTTGTCACCGGGCGATTTGGAACTCCGGAAGAGGTGTGAAGATCCCGTAGAGTTTCTTCGTCGTTTCCTGTTTCACGTTTTCTTTCTTTTGATCTCTCTCTCTCTCTCTCTCTCTCTCTCTCTCTCTCTCTCTCTCTCTCTCTCTCTCTCTAAATCTTCAGCTGAAAATCGTTATGGAAAGAGTCAACAAACTTACGTAAACCCAAGAGGGTTCCAAAGGGTAATCACCGTGCACATAGAGAGAGAGAGAGAGAGAGAGAGAGAGAGAGAGGGAGAGAGAGAGAGAATAAAACCGATACATCTGAAATACATCTCATAATATTTCTACGTTAGTATTTTTGTTGATTATAAAGCCAAAGGCATTAAAAAATCAAGATTATTTGCTAAAAATTAAATTAGTATTTATTATGGAAAGATAATCTCTAGTTTCCACGAACTGTCAAGGCTAAACATTTCCGTTTGCCAGTGTCAGGAGTCCAGAAGAATTAGCAGACGGACATAAGTATTGTTGAATTGAATTGAAACGAATATAGAATTTAGGCCAAAGGCCAAGCATTGGGACCTATGAGGTCATTCAGCGCTGAAACGGAAATTGAATATAAAAGGTTTGAAAGGTTTAACACGAGGAAAACCTCGCAGCTGCACTTTGTTAGAAAAGGGTGGAAAGTAAGATGGAAGAAAAAAATATGAGCGGAGGTACAGTAAAAGGAACGAAAGGGGTTGCAGCTAGGGGCCGAAGGCACGCTACAAAGAACCTCAAGTAATGCCTACAGTGCACCGCATGAGTTGCATTGACGGCACTAGCCCCCTACGGGGATAAGTGTTGTTAGACTGTGGAACAATTTCATTGAAATTATCAAAGTATTTTCCTCTTAGTCATATAACTTAACTGGAGGTTACGGACAAGTTAAAATCGTTGTGTACACGTACACACACACACACGTACCCACGATTTCCTAGAACCCTCTTAAGGGAACAAGGAAAGGTCGTACCAATAATATTATGAACCAAATTTGCTCTATCCCTCACCACATGTTTTCAAGGCTCGTTCATTTTACACGAAAAACAAAAAAAAAAAAAATCCCTCAACTAATCACTCTTTTTGAGGTTGTTTTGAGGGCTCGTTCGATGTGGAAATGTTTGCATCGTAGATTGAATGAGATTGCGAGCGTTTGACAGCGAAACCGTCATGAAGAAACGGCAGGAAAAATGAAGTATTATGCCCAGGAACAAAGAAGAATGGATAAGAAAGAAAAATTACTAATAAAAAAGAAAAAGAAGCAATAAAAGAAATACTGTAATTTGCATAGACGAAAAAATGTGATTACCAGCGTCTGACAGCGAAGTAGTGATAAAGAAAAAGCAATAAAAATAAAAAAATATGTCCAGGAACAAAGTGAATGGATAATAACGATAATGACAAATTACTAATAACAACGAAAAAGCAGCAATGAAAGAAGTAATTTGCATCGACGAAAGGATAAGATGACAAGCTTTTTAGACGAAATTTTTGCAAGGAAACGGCAGTAATAACACATGAACATGACTAGGAACAGAGAGAAGTGGGCAATAAGAAAGAAAAACGACTAACAACGCAGGAAAAGCAGCGATAAAAGGAGCAGAAACAGCAAAGGATACAAGAGCAGTGGCCACCACCGGCATCAGCAACATAAACCATCGCTATGCACTGAAGTGTACAGAAAATGTGGCGGCTGGTCTCCCAAGTGTTATTAAGGGGACCTATCCGCCTCATTCACTTAATGCCAAACGTCTGAGGAAAAGTTCCTCCCTCTCTCTCTCTCTCCCTCTCTCTCTCCCTCATTCCCTCTCTCTCCCTCGCTTCCTGGGAATGAAGAACCTTTGAGATCCTAAGGTGTCCATGTGCACGTATTAGAGGACCTATCCTTCTCATTCATTTAATATCAAAAGTCTGAGGAAAAGTTCCTCCCTCTCTCTCCCTCTCTCCCTCATTCCTTCTCCCTCCCCCCCTCTCTGGGAATGAAGGGGCTTGAGGGGGAGAGCCTAGAGTGAGTGTGTGTGTGTGTGTGTGTACGTTTTAGAGGGCCTATCCTCTTCATTTTAATATATATCACAACGTCTGAGGAAAAGTTCTTCCCTCTCTCCCTCTCTCCCTCGTTCCCTCTCCCACCCTTTTTCTCCCTGGGAATGAAGGACCTTGAGGGAGAGATCCTAGTGTGTGTGTGTGTGTGTGTGTGTGTGTGTGTGTGTGTGTGTGTGTGTGTGTGTGTTTGTTTGTGGCATTAGAAGGATCCCAGATATATCCTTTTCCGCATTCCTCCCTTCACGCAGCGAGTTTCTTGCAACGAAATACGCTCTCTCTCTCTCTCTCTCTCTCTCTCTCTCTCTCTCTCTCTCTCTCTCT
>NC_089777.1:16481536-16511536 GCF_040412425.1 Macrobrachium rosenbergii | reverse complement strand
GGAATATTGCTCATTGCTTACCAAATCTTGCTTCCTTGTCAAGTTTAAACTGAAAATATTGCTCACTGCTTAACTAGACCGTGCTGCAGAATCATGTTTAGACTGAAAGTATTGCTCATTACTTAATAGTGCTTCAGAATCAGGTTTAGACTGAAAATATTGCTCATGGCTTAACAAAATCATGCTTTCTTATCAAGTTTCGACTGACAATATTGTTCACTGCTTAACTAGACGTGCTTTAGAATCAAGTTTAGACTGTAAATATTGCTCATTGCTTATCTAGATGTGCTTTGGCATCAAGTTTAGACTGAAAATATTGCTTAACTACATGTCCTTTAGAATCAAGTTTAGACTGGAAATATTGTTCGTGGCTTATCGAGAGAGAGAGAGAGAGAGAGAGAGAGAGAGAGAGAGAGAGAGAGAGAGAGAGAGAGAGATTGAAGCTACATTCACCTATGTTCAATACCATTATTCAAGTATAAGTGTGTACAACCATTGAAGTGCTATACTATGATAATTGACTCTAAAGAGAGAGAGAGAGAGAGAGAGAGAGAGAGAGAGACCTATGTTCAGTACCATTATATTATGATAGTGCTGACTGACTCGAGGAAAGATTGAACATTTGAGAGAGAGAGAGAGAGAGAGAGAGAGAGAGAGAGAGAGAGAGAGAGAGAGAGAGAGAGAGCATACTTCAAAACCACATGCACCCATGTTATGTGCCATCCACACTCTCTCTAATTAAGGAAAGCTATTCCCGAATATTAATCCCGCCTTCCACTTCAAAGTTGAGAGTGCAGCAATAATCAAACAGCTTTTAACAGCCTCCTGCAATTGCCTGCAATGGATATTGCTGTTGCAGTTAACAGCAATGAACAGCCCCTTGCAATTGCTTTCAATGAATATTGCTCTCGACTGCAATTCACTGATCAAATCTTTTAGTGCTTCCGATTCAAACACTATCTGCCTTTATCAGTCGCGGAACGACCTCGTAGACGGAACGGCGCATGCGTGGAATTGGCGTTTACTGTCATACGCTTGTAACGTTTATCATTATGAAGGGCAGACGTTTGTTGTCATGTTTCTCATCATTACGGTCAAATGTTTATTGTCATGCTTCTCATCAAAGACAAGGTCAAACTGTTGTCACGGTCAAACGTTGGTAATGTTTCTCATTGTAAGTGTTAAACGTTCGTCATGTTTCTCATCAATACAGTCAAATGCTTGTTGTCATGTTTCTCATAAAATTTCGAATGCTTGTCATGTTTCTCATAAAGGGAAGAGTCGAACGCTTGTCATGTTTCTCATCATCATTAGAGTCAAATATCTGTCATGTTTCTCATCAAATGTACTATTATTAATTTTAATGAGGTTTGGGAAATTCGAGCTAGTTCCATCTCTCAGCTAGGCGCCGAAGAGAGAGAGAGAGAGAGAGAGAGAGAGAGAGAGAGAGAGAGAGAGAGAGAGGGTCACTCAAGTACAGTTATAGTAAAAACGGGATAATCTGCGATAATCCCATCTTCCGCCTTAGATAACCAACCAACCACTAGGTATACATAAATTAACTGATTAAGTGAACTTCCCTCCCACCCCAGCCCCCACACAGGATCGATCCCGTCTCTCCCCAGTGATGCACGGTCGATAACCACTGAACCATACTAACAATCATTTGATGAAATTAAATGAATCACATTGAGATTAGCATAAGTGTTTAACCTTGAATTCTCTGTAAGTTTGAACGGTTTCGGACGAAGAGGCCAATTTAGACCAATTTATAGTAATGTGCCTTTTAAAGGGTCTATTTTAGGTGATTCTCTGGGTCACCCAGAGTTTGAAATATTTAATTTTTTTGTTTCTTTCAATTTATTCCTTTTAGTTTTCTGTAAAAGAAAACGATTGTGCCGGTTTTGTCTGTCCGTCCACGATTTATTCTGTCCGCACTTTTTTCTGTCCGCACTTTTTCTGTCCGCACTTTTTCTGTCCGCACTTTTTCTGTCCGCACTTTTTTCTGTCCGCACGTTTTTCTGTCCGCACTTTTTCTGTCCGCCCTCAGATCTTAAAAACTACTGAGGCTAGAGGGCTGCAAATTGGTAAGTTGATCGTCCACCGCCTAATCATTCAACATACCAAATTGCAGCCCTGTAACCTCAGTAGTTTTTATTTTATTTAAGGTTAAAGTTAGCCATAATCGTACTTCTGGCAACGGCATAGGATAGGCCACCACCAGGCCGTGGTTAAAGTTTCATGGGCCGCAGCTCATACAACATTATACCGAGACCGCCGAAAGATAGATCCGTTTCCGGTTGCCTTGATTATACGCTGTAGCGGCTGTACAGAAAACTCGATTGCATTTTTTACTTGTTATTTTTTGCGTACAAGTGCACTATTTGCTATCAAAGTTCATCTGCCATTAGACAGGGTTTTACTTGAAGTGTTTACGGAATTATTTTTATAATTGGAAATAAAAATCATCGTTTCGTTTTTAGCATTGTATATTAAATATATATATATATATATATATATATATATATATATATATATATATATATATATATATATATATATATATATATATATATATATATATATATATATACATAAATATATATTTATATATACATATATATAGAGTATATACATATATACCTACATACACTATATATATGCGTATAATAAAAATTAAACAAGGAATATATAGGCTATCACAGAATATTAACAAACTCAGTGCATACCAACTGCTCAACAAACACGCATCAGTTAAATGACCAAAAAATAATATTTACGTGAGATTCAAAAGACGACTCAGAAATACACAGTTAATTAGTCTTTTGCCAAAATAGAGTCACTACTAAATAATTACTTTGTAATGAATTACATTCATTACATTCATTACGGAAACTACATTACATTTAAATAATAATTATTGAAATCTTTCGTAGAATGTTTTAAGAAAAGATGTTTACCATAGTTTGCCCTGTACGCAAACATCACCTCTCGTTTTCTATGACCTTAATTTTTCCAAAACATACGTGTCAAATCCGTAGAGTAATTTATTCTCTCTCTCTCTCTCTCTCTCTCTCTCTCTCTCTCTCTCTCTCTCTCTCTCTCTCATATTTATAACAGTGTGGCCTTTAACCTTATATTAAATACTGAACTACGTACAGACTTCGTAAGGAATTTAGGCTGTGAGCAAAAATTCAAATATACTTAATACTGTAGAGAGAGAGAGAGAGAGAGAGAGAGAGGTACACAGTGTGTATGTGGGTAATATATATATATATATATATATATATATATATATATATATATATATATATATATATATATATATATATATATATATATATATATATATATATATATATATATATATATATATATATATATATATATATATATATATATATATATATTATATATATATATATATATATATAATATACATATATATATACAAATAAACATATATATAACAAATCACAACATTACATATTGCTGACAAACCTACAACACTCTCCAATTCCTCTCAAAACATCTAAACACAACCATGTATTGTGCTCGACCAGGGAGACGGAAAGATTTGCTCGACGATACACTTATTCTTCTTATTCTTTAGAGAAGACGCATTCTTTCATATTCTTCGGTAGGAACATAAAAATAAAAAACGAAAATTTCGCAATTCTTTTGAAATGGGAATTCGAGGTTTTCCATGTTTGTTATACAATCTTTCTTCTCGTTGTTATTCATTTCGTGGGGAAATGTGAATTATCTTTTTCCTCTGATTTCTTATTTTTTGATTGAATCGTTTCGTGGAAAATCTGCTGTTTTTAATTTTGGTATTTTTATGAACTAACATATATATATATATATATATATATATATATATATATATATATATATATATATATATATATATATATATATATATATATATATATATGGTGCATTATCTCACTGACCTTGAAATCCCATGTATTCGATGTACCAAGAGTCGGTGGTATCTCTCTCTCTCTCTCTCTCTCTCTCTCTCTCTCTCTCTCTCTCTCTCTCTCTCTCTCTCTCTCTCTCTCCGTTACTATTCCAACATTCCACTTCTCGTAAACTGTGAATGAAGAGACCTGGAAAGCCTCTCTCTCTCTCTCTCTCTCTCTCTCTCTCTCTCTCTCTCTCTCTCTCTCTCTCTCTCTCTCCGTTACTATTCCAACATTCCAAATCTAACTGTGAAGTATGGTAATGCCTCTCTCTCTCTCGGCTTCAATGACTATATTCTCTGAAATCTCTCTCTCTAATCTCTCTCTCTCTCTCTCTCTCTCTCTCTCTCTCTCTCTCTCTCTCTCTCTCTCTCTCGTTCCCTTTCCAACATTCTTCGTTTTCGGAACCGCGAATGAGATCTGGAACCCCCCCCTTTTCTCTCTCTCTCTCTCTCTCTCTCTCTCTCTCTCTCTCTCTCTCTCTCTCTCTCTCTCTGAATTTTGCAAGACTATTTGACATTCTATATAACAAAAGTGAATGTAATTATATGTGAACTTGTGCTATATAGAAATCCGAACCGCTTGACCGATCTAGACGAACTTTTACACGCGGCCCTATTTGACCCCAGGAAGGGTTTCGCGTAGGTTTCAAACCCGTATCCCCTTCCACTTCCCCTTCCGACTTCCCCTCCCCCCATCCCACTTCCCCTTCCCTTTGCAACTAATGTGGCAAATAAATCTTGGGGTTTATCATACCTCATTTCATGTCACTCGAGGCCATAGAAATATATTACTGAAAATGATTTTGTTTCCTGTGATTAATAATTCCGTATCAAAGTTTGTATTTATGTTTAGTGGGGTGTGTGTTTAGGTTTAGTGGGGTTTTGTTTAGGTTTAGCAGGGTGCGTGGGGTTAATTTTAGCGCGGGTGTGTTTATGTTTAGTTGGGAGTGTGTTTAGGTTTAGTGGGGGAATGTGTTTAGGTTTAGTGGGGGTGTGTTTAGGTTTGGTTGGGAGTGTGTTTTGGTTGAGTGGGGGTGTTTAGGTTGAGCGAGGGTGCGTTTAAGTTTAGTGGGTGTGTGTGTTTAGGTTTAGTGGGGATGTGTTTAGGTATAGTGGAGGTGCATTTAGGTTTAGTGAGGAGTGTGTTTAGGTTTAGTTGGGGTGTGTTTATGTTTAGTGAGGGGTGTGTTTACGTTTAGTTGGAGGTGTGTTTAGGTTTAGTGGGGGTGTGTGTCTAGGTTTAGCTGGGGTGAGTTTAGGTATAGTGGGGGTGCATTTAGGTTTAGTGAGGGGTGTGTTTAGGTTTTGTGGGTGGTGTGTGTGTTTAGGTTCAGTGGGAGGGGTGTTTATGTTTAGTGGAGGATGTGTTTAGGTTTGGTGGTGGATGTTTTAGGTTTAATGTGGGTGTGTTTTTGGTTTAGTGGGGATGTTTTTATGTTTAGTTGGGGTGTGTTTCGATTTAGGGGGTGTTTACATTTAGTAGGGATGCATTTAGGTTTAGTGAATGTGTGTGTTTAGGTTTAGCAGGAGGT
This sequence comes from Macrobrachium rosenbergii, assembly GCF_040412425.1. Lineage (NCBI taxonomy): Eukaryota > Metazoa > Arthropoda > Malacostraca > Decapoda > Palaemonidae > Macrobrachium > Macrobrachium rosenbergii. Next base: position 16,506,034 of record NC_089777.1, on the reverse strand, counting down.
GCATTTAGGTTTAGTGGGTGGTGTGTATTTAAGTTTGGTGGGGGTGTGTTTTGGTTTCAGTTGGGGTTTGTTAGGTTTAGTGAGGGTGTTTCAAATTTAATGGGGTGTGTTTAGGTTAAGGAGGTTAATCTAACCACCTTGGTTTAGGTTTAGTGGGAGTGTGTTTTGGTTTAGTGGCAGTTTGTTTAGGTTTATTGGAGGATGTGTTTAGGGGGATGTCTTTAGGTTTAGTGGAGGTGTGTTTAGGTTTAGTGGGGGGTGTGTTTAGGTTTAGTGGGAGTGTGTGTTTAGGTTTAGAGGGGTGTGTTTAGATTAAGGGTGTGTTTAGGTTTAGCAGCGACATGTTAATCAAAACCGCACCATGTGTTACTTCCTTTCCAAGGTAAACGATCGGGTCTCATTAAAAGGTTTCCCGTGCAGCGCCGGGTTGGTTAGCGAGTGTGAAATCAAATCACCGATATTAGAGCACTGTTTCAGATCTCTCTCTCTCTCTCTCTCTCTCTCTCTCTCTCTCTCTCTCTCTCTCTCTCTCTCTCTCTCTCTCCCTCTCTCCGCGTTCCCTTGTAAACCGTGGATGAAGTGATTGAGACCTGGAAAGCCTCTCTCTCTCTCTCTCTCTCTCTCTGGGCAAAAAGATCAAAAGAGAAAAAGAGTGCTTTTAAGGACTCTTTCCAAATGGGTCTGGGTTAAAACGTATTGATTTCTGGTTTCCTTTTTATTTTTTTTTTCTATTTCGTCGATTTCGTGCGCTTGGGGATAAGTGTACATTAGGGTTCCTGCGTTTCTTGGCTTTATGGGAGTGTATGATTTTGAATATACACATACACACACCCCACTACACTCACATGTGTACACACATATATACTGTATGTGTACATAAATAATTTATATATATATAATCATTATTTATATATATAATATATATATTTATACATATACATAAAATATATATATATATATTTATATATATATAAAATATATATATATTTATACATATATATATAATTTATATAATATATATATATATATATATATATATATATATATATATATATTTTATATATATATATATATATATATATGATGAGTTTATATACAAAACAATCGCAAGTTATAGATGAATTCTAATTCGACTGTAAAATTAACTTGCTAACATATTTGTGGAGGCGAAGGCCCACACAAAAAGGACGCATCTAACTCCCCTTTATCTCTCCAAAGTCGCCTATCAAAAACAGAACCAAGAAAATGTAGGAACGTTTCGATGAAAAATCCATATAATTCCGGGAAGTGAGTGGAATTTGTTTTGTTGTCTGAAGTCGATATTTGTGGGTTAAAAATTAGACGAGAATCTCGAATTCCTGTATGGTATCAGTCTGTGATACTTAAAACGATGTTTGATAAATATATATTTTAATATATATATACATATATATATATATATATATATATATATATATATATATATATATATATTAATTCCTCGAAACGCTCGAAACAAAGAATCAAAAAGAATCACCTGAGACATCAGTCAAAAGATTCTCAACAGCAGCTCACTCTCCCCCTCCCCACCCACCACCTTCAAACGAAGCTCCCGTTTTCTTTGATGGCGAGCGAGACCAGAAATATGCATTTGAGCCCATCAGTGTAATTTGGGAATATTTTTCGCCTCGCTGCTTAATGCTCAAAGTTTTTTGTTATTATAATTTTCCAGATTTTTTTTAAATTTTGTGGTATACACACTTTCTTATTCTCCAAGGAAACCTTTTTATATCTCGTCTTGAAACGTGAATTAAAACTTTTGTCTGAGATTCAGGGTAAACCGCTGTAAAATTACGCGAGTTATACTTAATAAGTTAGGGGTTTTTGCCGTTAGGGATTTGGGCGTTCATCATGTGAATCAAGTTCACTAACGAGCGTATGGCCTACAGCCTTGCATATATATATATACAGTATATACATATATATATATATATACATATATATATATATATATATATATATATATATATATATATATATATATATCTATACTACACATACACATATATTTATATATATATATATATATAATAAAACCGCCTACAAACAATAAACAATTAGCATTTTCAAACGAGAAACACCTCAGTAAAAATGTAATTGCATTTACGTACCAGATTGGTACTAAGATAAAAAAAAAAAACTTGAACGTTCAACCTACGCATGCGCTGTACTACGCTCAGATAAAAGCTTTATCATTCAAAATAACATTTAATATAACACTCCCGATAAAAGCAATGTGCAAATAAATAACTATATTCATCCATTCACTATATACACTACAAAGCTAAATTACGTTTACTCATATCAAGTAAGTTTTTCAATACCTAACCACTAGGCTAACGTATGGTTAGTTGACGCTTAGGCCATACGAGACACTTCAACATTACGGTTATTAAATGGTATTTATAAGTCTATTCATTTTATCTAACAATAAATGATAAATTTATCGAAATAATAAGAGAAATTAACCTCTAAAATACAAAATAAGAGAGAAGGGGAGATGTGTTCTCGTCGCTAAGCCTAAGCCAGTCTAGGCCTATATGAATGGTGGCGCTATACAGACCGTTAATAAATCATCTATTTTAATGAATAAAACGTCGTATCTATATAATATCTATTAAATAAATGTCACATTAACATATAATTCGCTTTGTATAAGACAAATCGAAGATATAACTAGCTAATGTCGGCTGTTTCAATACCGATTGTTAAACAGCTTAAGAAACTGGAGGGGCATGCCGTGACGTCACTACCCACGCACGTTTTGAGCTGTATTTGATCTCCCATTACGGTATATGATTCATTTAACCCATACGATATATTATAAAGTGCCCATAACACTTACCCTTCGATTAAACTGCAGGTGTTGTCAGTTACAAGTGCTCGAGCGAAAGTGTGCTAATCGTAGCCGGGCACCGTAGGCTAAGGCAGTCCCAGACTGCTTGCAGTCTCCTGCAGGCTTATTCCAGTATCCTGGGGGATTATTTACGTCCATACGCACCAGAACGCACGCGCGCACGCACACGTAAACACAAACAAACACGCGGACGGAGGAACGTCAACAAACACCCAATCATCATTACTACTACGACCGCTTCCATTCACACAGGAGGAGGCAGTGACGTCACAGTCCTGCGCGCGCACGATTTCTGCCTCCCTCCCCCCACCACCACCACCCCAACCACCACCACCACTTCCCTAGACTCGCCGGCATTGCTTGATTGTAATAAGCCCTCATTGACGATTGTATTGTGTTGTATTGTGATGTACTGTGTTGTATTACCTTCTATCTCCCTCTCCTCCACCTCCTCCTCCTCCCCCTCCTCCTCCACGTCAACCACCCCCAACCCCCTCCCTCCTCCTCGAGATACCGTCTTCGAATGAAGAGCTCATTGACAATAATTATTGTTCTATATATTGTATTCCACTGTATTGCGCTGTATCATATTGTATTGTATTATATTGTATTACCTTGACACGAGAATGACTACAGGGTAAAACAGCGTGACAATCACCGCCACACTCATATATTACTTGATTGTAACTAAGCGCTTCGTTAACAATTGTATTGTATTACCTGGATAAGGCTTACATTTAAAATTTTAGTATGTTTCTCATTAACTAAGGCTTATTTTCTGTTTATAATACGCATTCCTTATTTATTAAGGCGTATTTTTAATTGAAATACGTATTCCTTATTTATGAAGGATTATCTTTTAAATTTTGATATGTATTTCTTATTAAATAAGGCCTATTTTCAATTTATAATACGTTTTCGTTATTAACTAAGGTTTATTTTTTTATTAATAATATGTATTCCTTATTTATCAAGGCTTATTTTAAAAATTTTAGTACGTATTTTTCATTAATTAAGACTTATATTCAATTTATAATACGTATTCCCTATTAACTAAGGCTTATTTTTTTATTTATAACACGTCTTTCTTATTCATCAAGGCTTATTTTTAAAATTTTAGTATGTATTTCTTATTAATAAGGCTTATTTTCAATTTATAATGCGTATTCCTTGTTAACTAAGGCTTATTTTCTAATTTGTAATACGTATTCCTTACTAATAAAGGCTTATTTCTTATTTTATTATTATCTCAGTAGATCGGTAGATGAAAGCTTAAGCTATAATACGCATTCTTATTAAAACTCATTTATAATTTTAAAATACGTATTGCTTATTTGATAAGGCTTTTTTTTAGTTTTCTTGCCAAATTGCAGCCCTCTAGCCTCAGTAGTTTTCATTTTATTTAAGGTTAAAGTTAGCCATAATCGTGCTTCTGGCAACGATATAGGATAGGCCAATAGGCCACCACCAGGCCGTGGTTATTAAAGTTTCACGGGCCGCGGCTCATACAGCATTATACCGAGAACACCGAAAGATAGGTCTATTTTCGGCGGCCTTGATTATCATACGCTGTGGCGACTGTACAGAAAACTAGATTGCGCCGAAGAAACTTCTGCGCAATTCTTTACTTGTTTAATTACGTTTTTTTTTTCCAGGAGTGTCGAACAGCCTGAATTCCTTGATGAGACTGAAAGAAGCCGCTGTTGCCTTACTGGAGAGAGAAAGCGCGTCTAACAAAAGTAAGTAGGAAGGTTATATAGTCTATTATCTATTGATTTTATAGTCAGTTTTTTTATTATTGTATAATAAGTTATTTCTCACTGTTATATTAACATAAAAGCTTTACTGTTATTTTTGTGTAAGGTTACCGTGTAATTAGTTATATAGATCCTTCGTGTAGTAATAGTATTAGTTATACAAAATATGTATTCTCTCTCTCTCTCTCTCTCTCTCTCTCTCTCTCTCTCTCTCTCTCTCTCAAGATAAATCGTAAGTGTGGTGAGATGTGAGCCTCAATGCTAGGCCCATTAAGTGCAACAATTGACTGTGTCTATGATATTTTCTCTCTCTCTCTCTCTCTCGGAGGCTCAAAAGTTATCAGTTGGTTTACATCAGTCCTTATGCCAGCACAAGCCTTTGCCTCGAGGTAAGGTGGCCTCAGCACTAGGCCTCTATATATTGTGCCTATAAGACTAGGCCTATACATATCGTGCCTATAATACTAGGCCTATATATACATGCCTATACTAGACCTATATATATGTTCCTGTAATACTAGGACTATATATATCATGCCTATAATACTAGGCCTATATATATGCCTACAATATTAACCCTACAGATATTAAACCTATAGAACTAGGCCTATAAAATGTCTATGAAACTAGGCCTATACATACCATGCCTATAATACTAGGCCTATAGATATGTCTATAGTATTAGGCCTATACATATGCCTGTAAAACTAAGTCTATACATATCATGCCTATAAAACTAGGCCTATACATATCATACCAGTGATACCAGGTCTTATATATGTATGTATGTATGTATATATATATATATATATATATATATATATATATATATATATATATATATATATATATATATTAAGCCTATAGTACTAGGCCTATGCATATCACTCTACAATACTAGGCCTATAAATATGCCCATAACCTTCCATTACAGGGAGTGGCTGCCCCTACCCTTACACGGAGGTCGTCTACGAGTGCTTCTATGCCCACCCGAAGAAACTGGCGTGGCACCAGGCCAGGAGGGTATGCCAGGGCATGGGAGGCGACCTGGCTGAGCCCCAGAATATCTACGCCTTGCAGGCGTACTTGGCGGATACCTTCGGTAAGTGTGGGAGATTTAAGGGGGATTTATATTACCAGGATTTAGATGAGGCGGATTTAAATCAGTGGGATTAAAATGAATGGAGGTTAAGTCAGTGAGACTTGAATAAGTGAGATTTAGATAAGTGGGATTTCAAATAGTGGGATTTAAATCAGTGGGATTTAAATCAGTGGGACTTAAATCAAAGGGATTTAAATAAGTGAGATTTAAATCACTGGGGTTTAAATGAGTGGGATTTAAATCAGTAGAATTTATATCATTAGGGTTTAAATAAGTGGGATTTTAATTAATGGGATTTAAATAAGTGGGTTTCAAGTAAGGGCATTTAAAAATGGGATTTAAATCAGTAGGACTTAAATAAGTGGGATTTAAGCCAGTGGTATTTAAAACAGCGGGATTTAAATGAGCTTTGCTTAGACCTATAGTGGAATACATGAGGATTACAGATTAGTTTTACTATTGATGTTGATTCCTTAATGAATTTTGGCTTGAAATTGAAGGTAATGCCTCAAAATCCTCCTAAACTAATGTATTTTTTTACCTCTCTCTCTCTCTCTCTCTCTCTCTCTCATTCATCCACAGGTCCGAGTTACTTCTGGGTAGGAGGGAACAGCCTAGACTCAAGCGACGGTTCCTGGAGTTGGGTCTCGGGACGCCCCATAGACCCCGAAGATTGGCTCTTCCTTCGGCCGGACAACCTCGGAGGCGACGAAAATTGCCTGGAGATAGTCATGTCGGACTATCCGAAGCTCTTCAACGACGAGACTTGCTCCGTCGTCCAGAGATTCATCTGTCAGTACCGACATGGCTGACTTACTCTTCTTCATCCTCTTCTTCTTCTTCTCATTCCAGGTTTAACTACAGCATTCAATCGAAGTGGTGCTTTTTAGGCCTAGTCTTAAGCTAAATCTATTTTTACATGTGTCAACCTACTTTTATGCATACTGCCCTAAAATGGAAGACTGCAGTCATACAAAACTGAGAAAAATGGTAGATTCTGCAGTTTTTCCAGGCCTTACTACTGATTTTGCAGATACTGCAAATGGGACGCCCTAAATAAAGCATTGAAGAATCATTCTGAAACTGCAGTAATTTGTGTATTAGTGTTTCACGAGCCCAAGAGGTGGCATATCTCACTACTGATTTTGCAGATGCTGCAAATGGGATCCCCTAAATGAAGCACTGAAGAATCATTCTCAAACTGCAGTAATTTGTGTCTTAGTGTTTCACGAGCCCAACAGGTGACATATCACAATTTCTAATATTTTGCAGATACTGCAGTTTTCCATGTTAGGACAGGGTACTTTTCACTAAAATTACTCTCTCTCTCTCTCTCTCTCTCTCTCTCTCTCTCTCTCTCTCTCTCTCTCTCTCTCTGTACAATTTACAAAGTGTGACTTCCTCTTCTTCTTCGTCTTCCTCTTAGACGAGAGCTCTTGAAGGTTTAGCTACGGCATTCAATCGAAGTGGTGCTTTTTAGGCCTAGTCTTAAGATAAAGATTTATTTTTACTTGTACTAATCTATTTTTAAGGGTACATTTTACTAAATTACTTCCTCTTTATTCAATTTACAAGTTGAATTTTGTAAAAACTTGTCTTACACCATGTTGTATAAAGAATTTTCAATAGATATATAAGCAGAGTATATGGTTCAATAAATATATTTTAAGCCTCTTGTAAGATGCGCTGTCATTAACCAGTGCCTTGTTTAATGCTTTAATTTTTAATATGCAAATCATATCTGAAGTCTTTTTCACAAATTAACAAAATCAGAATCAAGGTTCATTTGATTATTTTGAGTTAAATCACCCATTACGATTAACAGTTTCATAGTTTGTTGACAAAACTTTAAAATATTCATTCTTCTTCTTTTGTTTCCTGTTCAGAGAGTATGTTTTGTTCTGCCTATCTTCTTTTGTTTACGTATTTTTAACCCCCACCGCGATAAAAGAGGTGTTTCAGATGGTCACCGATGAATCAATAGACACCTTACACACTTATTTTCAATGCTTCAGTGAGCAATAACTTAAAAAGTATCAGTACACATCTTACACAATCTTACTCAGTCACAACCCGTAGGGGGGATAGAGCTGTCAGTACACCTCGTGCGGTGCACTGTAGGCATTACTTAAGGCTCTTTGCAGCGTGCTTTCGGCCCCAAGCTGCAGCCCCTTTCGTTTCTATTACTGTACCTCCTTTCATATTCTCTTTCTTCCATCTTACTTTCCACCCTCTCCTAACAATTGATTCATAGTGCAACTGCTTTGAGGTTTTCCTCCTGTTACACCTTTCAAACCTTTAACTGTCTGTTTCCGTTTCAGCGCTGAATGACCTCATAGCTCCCAGTGCTTCGCCTTTGGCCCAAATTCTATATTCAATTCAATTCAGTATACAGTCACTTTCGATCTTTCAGTGAGTTATAACTTCAGAAATATGAAAATAAAGTCAAGTTTTTCGACCCTGAGTTAAGCTTGTGCTATATAGTAAGATCAACTCTATGTACGAATGTACTATAATCTGTTACCTACCTTTCAGCAATACAAGCAGACTAGAAATTTACTTACATTTTTATTCATTTATTTGTTAATCTGTTAATTTATCTGGTTTTCTAATAACTGATCTCCTCTTTCTGTATTTTCCATTACCTTCTGTTACTTCTTTCGGATGAACACCATAATACTCTTTGGAAGCTTGAATTTCAAGTCAATGGCCCCTGTGGTAGGCTTGTTCCATATGGATAGAGTTCGTCTTCTGAATAATAATAATAATAATAATAATAATAATAATAATAATAATAATAATAATAATAATAATAATAATTATTAGAAACAAATCCACAGTTGTGCATATGTACAAATATTTAAAGATAAACCTGTACAGTTTTATCTTTAAATATGTGTACATATACTTAACTGTGGATTTGTTTCACCATTTTAAGACTCATGCTACTATGAGTATTTTTAATTATAATAATAGTTAAGAGTGATAGCGAGCTAACAGATTAGGAAACAGCGTAGTTAAGAGGTAACAGCGACCATTACACAGCAAAGAAACAGCGTTTGACTTTTGAACTGCTGTTAGGATAAACCTCACACCACAGTGTGGTACTAAGGTTGTTCCAGTGACGTAGCGGTTGATTTGTTGGCCTAATACCAACACGGCTCATTACGCAAAGTGTTTACCAGCGTGTTAAGGTGTTAAAGAGACTAAGGGACGTTGTGTGGACCTTTGGATACGGTACAACCAACCAAGACTACCCAGGGATTAAGTTATAACTACCAGTGGCAGGTAAGTTAGAAGTGTTAACCTATTAAGTTGTGAGATTGTAAACATTGCGTGCTGATAAAGGTTTATAGAAGAGTCTTTGCCTTTTGATAATGGTTTATAGAGTAGACGTTGCCTTTTGATATAGGTTTATAGATTATGCGTTGTCTATTGATTGTTGTATAGAATAGACGTTTCCTTGTGATAATGGTTTATAGAATAACCTTGCCTTTTGATATAGGTTTATAGAAAAGTTTTTGCCTTTTGATAATGGTTTATAGAATACACGTTGCCTTTTGATGTAGTTTTATAGAATATGTGTTGTCTCTTGATCAAGGTTTATAGAATAGACTTTGCCTTTTGATAAGGGTTTACAGAACAGGCGTTGCCTTTTGATAAGGGTTTACAGAACAGGCGTTGCCTTTTGATAAAGGTTTATAGAATAAGCGTTGCCTTTTGATAAGGGTTTATAGAATAGTCGGTGCCTTTTGATAAAGTTTTATAGAATAGTCGTTGCCTTTTGATCAAGTTTTATAGAATAGGCGTGTTGCCTTTTGATAAAGTTTTATAGAATAGTCGTTGCCTTTTGATAATGGTTTATAGAGTAGACATTGCCTTTTGATATAGGTTTATAGAATAGTCGTTGCCTTTTTGATAAAGGCTTATAGAATAGTCGTTGCCTTCTGATAAAGGCTTATAGAACAGTCGTTGCCTTTTGATTAAGGTTTATAGAATAGGCGTTGCCTTTTGATATAGGTATATAGAATATGCGTTGTCTATTGATCAAGGTTTATAGAATAGGCGTTACATTTTTGAAAAGGGTTTATAGGATAGGATACATAGCCTTTTGATAAAGGTTTATAGAATAGACGTTGCCTTTTGACAAAGGCTCATAGAATAGACCTTTCATGTATTGAAGGTTTATATAGAACTAAGACTTGCATCTTATCAAGGTTGATAGAATACCGACCTTTTGTATGACCTTGCTGACCATCAAGGTACAGAATAGACCTTGACTTTTGATCAAGGCAGTGCACAGTTCGTGTTTTTTTTTACTTATTAATTCGTAAACTTCTTTATGATCATTTATTATTAATATATTTGTTTGGTTATTTATTTATTTATGCAAGCCTGTTAACTAATATATATATATATATATATATATATATATATATATATATATATATATATATATATATATATATATATATATATATATATATATATATATATATATATATATATATATATATAATCATATTTGAAAATATATCACATTATCATTACTCTTGCTTCTCCATGTTCATTCATTATTCATGACTCCTCATTAGTAATTCATTTGCCCATTATTTTCCTTCAAGTTTTATTCATTCTTCATGCATGCATTTCATTGACCTTATCTGAGCATTTTATATTCAGTAACATCTAAATTTAATTCCATTTTACTTTTCTTGAATATCTTCTGGTTTGTTGAAATATTAATATTCATTTTCATATATTTGTTCACTCATCAATCTTTCACTTTCATTTCATTTTCTTGAGGATTAAAATCAAAACAATTCAAAACAAAAAAAACCTTCAGGAATAAGGAAAAAAACAATAAAACACAGGAAGACAGTGGCGCGTTTTTTATTTATTGATTTAACTATGTACAAGAAAAAAAACCTCCATAGATACACTTTCAATCAGCATTCAGAATATAACAAGGATTAAAAAAATATATAATATATATTATAATAGTAAGTCTGAAAGCCGGATATTACAAGAAGCTTTGAAAACCTGAAGCTTCGATTTAATAATATATTTGTATATATATTATTACCATTTTGAGAGTACATCAGTGTACGAATCACGTCATCTCACTCATTATGTAAAAAAAAAAAAAAAAGAGGTTTTACAATGAAGGCTTAGTCTTTTACCATGTGCTAGACTCCCATTGGCCCAGTTCAGTGTTTTTCAGGCATTTTTTCAGATTTTTATTGACTATTTTCCACTCGTTTTTGTTCAAAAAACAATTATGACACCCATAGGGAAGGTTCAACAGTGTTGCACATATATATATATAAATCTCTCTATATTTTTTTTGAATGGCTGGAACACTCGGAATCTAACACCACTTGGCAAAAGACTTTCAAAGGTACGGCAAGGGATAAAAGGGAAAATAATAATAATAATAATAATTCTAATAATAAACTCAAAATTCAAGTCTCGTTGTTGAGCAAAATATTAAAGCAGTGATCTCTGATTATTTTATTCTACTTCTTTCTTTATTTTTTTTTTTTTAGTTAATCTTTGGATATATACTTTAAGATAAAAGGAAAATTGATGGAGAGTTCTTGGTTTACACCCTCTTTAACTAAGCAAGCTAATATTATTATTGTTTGGAAAATCTTGGACGTCAGACTGTTGGTATCTAAAATTGGTGGAGACGTTACCTTTGCATCGGCACCCCTTCTAATTGCAACTGTAGGAATTACCTTTGAATCGGCACCCCATTGTAATTGTAACTGTAGGAATTACCTTTGAATCGGCAACCCCTACTAATTGCAACCGTAGGAATTACCTTTGAATCGGCACCCCCTTCTAATTGCAGTTGTAGGAATTATCTTTAAATCGGCACCCCCTTCTAATTGCAACTGTAGGAATTACCTTTGAATCGGCACCCCCTTCTAATTGCAACCGTAGGAATTACCTTTGCCACGGCACTTCCCTCCAATTGCAACAAGTGCCGACAACAGCGTTGGCACCTTTACTGAGAGGCCAAGATGCACCTGGTACTTTACATAATTGAATTTAACAATTAAACTACGCCTTGGCAATCGTGACCGTCCCGCCATCTTGCTTCTGACGTCCTAACCAATCAGGATCAAGGAATAAACGTCGCATTAACCAATCAACAAAAAGAACAACCCCTGGACTAAGAGACTTGGAGTTTCGAGTTCATAACAAGTACATATTGTAAAGATCAGTGGAGCTAATTATGGCAATAACACTATTTTTTTACTCGACAGAGCAAAAAAAGTGGGGGAGAGAAGAATATAAGCAACATTTTAACAGACAAGCAATGAATAACAAGAAAAAAAACCACAATTACAAAAAAAAAATGGAAATAGATAAGTTATTTGACTTTTTTAAAAGAATTATCACAGCAGCCAGAACAAGAAAAAGTAAAGTGAGAGGACTTTGTGTTTTTTTCTCAACAGAGAAATATTTTACTCTCGTCAGACAGAAGCTGTCATATTTGTTTTGCCCCTTTCAGAGTTTGTCTACAAGCAAAATCAAGCGTCTGGAGTTTGACTGTGCTTGCATCACAAGGCAAATTGATGCAACGTAGATTCTCTTGTTGCATTTGAGATACAAAAAAAATTACTTGGTTTTTAATCTACAGATAGCTTCCTGTTCCCCCAAGAGTAAAAATATCAAATCAGACATTGTTTTTACCAATTGGCAGAAATCAAGAGAGTTATCAAACCAGAAATATACGGCTTCCATTGAATTCAATCTCAGTGTAACTGTAAGTGATGAAACTTCTCACTACCAGAGGTGGAATATACTTGTCTCACCATCCCTTCCAGTGGTTTATAGTTTTCGGGGGTAGGGGAGGGCCAGTGTGCTTGCTTGCTGCTTCTCACAGTCTTGAAGGCACAAAAAAATGGAAAATTCGGCTTTTATTCTGAAGGCAAAGAAAAATTGGGAATTTGATGTTTTCTCTCCAGCTAAGGCAAAAAGCTATCTCGTACATCATTTTGCGAAGTTGGACCACATCAAAAACCCTTCATATTTCATATGAAAATCATATTTTCATCTAATACTGACTGTTGTTCGTTTGCCTCCAGACGGTGAGATAGAAAGTTGTGCACTTGACCCGTTTGTCATATTGGTGTCAAAAACTGCGATCACAAATCGGTCGCTAGAATCCCTTATTTCTTATTTTTGGGGTCAGATCCTAAGGATCTCGTGTTCTCAGAAGAGAATCACTGCAAGAATCCGCTTCTGGGGAGAGACGTTGTGTTCGCAGAGGAAAATCGCTACAAGAATCCGCTTCTGGTGAGAGACATTGTGCTCCCAGAAGGGAATCAATAAAAGAATCCGCTTCTGGTGAGAGACACTGTTCCCAGAAGAGAATCATTGAAGGATCCGCTTCTGGGGAGAGACACTGTTCCCAGAAGGGAATCACTGCAAGAATCCACTTCAGTGGGGAGACACTGTGTTTCCAGAGGGGAATCACTGCAAGGATCTACTTGCTTTGGAGAAACATCACCAGGAGTGGGGTCTGACCCCTTAAGGTGGAAATGACGTCACGTCGAGTCCTCTGCCCTAGCCAGACCACTTCTGATCGCGTTTTGACACCTTGTTGTTTTGGTCCCACGGTCCTCCTCAAACGGGACCGTCCCGTCCCGTCGTTTAAGATTTTTTTTGGGGGGAGGACCGTCCTAGGTTATAAAAAAAAGCCTACGTCCCATATCCGAGGATTGACAATTTATTGAATATAACCATTAAATTAATAATCTCTTAGTGAATGCAGATAACAACAAATAATAATAATAATAATAATTATAATAATAATAATAATAATAAAATTATTAAACCTAAATCTATACATCAGAAGCCTCAGTAAGTTTTTTTTTATACTTTTTCTCCACTTTACAATATTGAGGCGTCTTCGAACTGGACCTTTGGCTTGTACCCTTTCAGCTCATATTCCTTTTTAGCTTTCAACAGCATCATGAGCCTTACCACTTTCAGCAAACTCTTTTTTAGCACCCTTCAACAATGTACAGTACTGTACTGCACTGTACTGTGCAGTACAGTAGGTGCCAGCTACTCAATGCCACTCTTTAAGCTTCTGTAGATTCCGAGACCACAAACATGGTAAGGCAATACGAGCTCTTTCAATAGCCTTTGCAAGGCCCAATATTGCGTATTTCATACCCCCCACATAAAAAAAAAAGATGAAGACAATAAGAACTAAACTCCTCAGCAACCTGTTGGTGAATATATGAATATATTCAAGAGCTAAAACCATTTATTTTAGTCATTGAACAGCATCTACGTAACAAGAGATTCCCGGGAAGACTGTGCAAGGCTCGCCTCAAGAAGAAGAATTAGAAGAAGAAGAAGAAGAAGAAGAAGAAGAAGAAGAAGAAGAAGAAGAAGAAGAAGAAGAAGAATAATCAGGGTCTGGAAATGATTACCCATCCCTCTCAGTCTATTCCATAAACAATCCCCTTTCCCCCACCTACAAAATTATATATATTATATATATTATATAGAAAGGAATGGGCTAAGCCAAGTGTAAAAATAACGGGAAAAACAAAGAGACCTTGCAGAGTTTTCCGAAATCTGTGGGAGTTAAAATCAAAAATGTGTTTTGATAGATTGCTGGCGTTTACAAAAATCTTTCTTGGTCAAGGTTAGAAAAAAAATATATATATATATATATATATATATATATATATATATATATATATATATATATATATATATATATATATATATATATATATATATACACGCTTTACACTACCACTTTTATGTAGTGGTATCTATTGGAAATAGAAGGTAGAGCTGTACAAATTCGAAGACGGTGTACTCTGTCCCTAATAATAATAATAATAATAATAATAATAATAATAATAATAATAATAATAATAATAATAATAATAATAATAATAATATCAGGAAACACCAGAAATTTTATGACAGCAATCATATTCAGACAAAAATTTTTGTAAATTAATAAGAAATTTATTTAAAATTGCTGACTTACATTTTATATCTTAAATTAATATAACCATATGTGTGTTTCCTTGCAACTGCCATATTCCTGTAGGCAATCTTGCTGGATTTACACACACACACACATAAACCTTCATAACAGGAGAATTTTAAGACAAAAATATTTCATGGGACACAAGTACCATCTACGAAAATGTAGTAAAGTTGGAGAGCAGGATTTACACTTGCCCGTCTCCATACAATCACAGCATTCACTCAGATTTTGGCAGCCAGTCAGAGTGCATGAAGTCACAATGTTTACATTCCACCCAGCGCCATCTATGAGCGCCATTCGGCAACAAAATGTTAGCTCTCAGAAGAGAGAAACCTCTTAGCATTATCTTTCGTTTCTTTCAAATATCACATAATTTGAGCGTCTGATAAGGAATATTTTGAGTTTGTGGATGTTTTGTAGATATGAATTTGCTTTAGGAGGGGAAATTACATAGATATTTGATGGGGTATGGTTGAATAGGAATCTCTATCTTTTCATGATCCTTGGCAAAATGTTGGCTCTGTGAAGAAACTCATTTTTACATGATCTTTCATTTCTTTTGGATATCACAAAACTTGAGCATCTAACAAGGACAATTTAGAGTTTGTGGATTTTTTGTGGGTATGAATTTGCTTTTGGAGGGAAAACAAGATAAATATTTGATGGGGTATTGGTTGAAAAGGAATCTGCATCTTTAAGCGATCCTTGGCTGAATGGCGTCTGTCTTCCATAATTGTAGGCCCAGGTGGAAGGCACTGTGACTCTTTACTACTTCGCCTGATCAAGAACTTATTTACAGTCATAATACCTAAGTGCCCACCTTGTAAAGCCACTCTACACCGCAGGCTTTCCTTCATTTGACTATGGCTTACGAAGTTCGGTCTTCAGCCAAGGTAAGAGAGTCATACCTCACTCAGAAAGTAGTCAAGTTTTGAAACCTGTCTGGTGGCCTCTACAGGTAGAGATAGCTTTACGAAGGAGGGAATATAAATAATTTTCGTCTCATTAACCTTAAAACCTATTTACAAGTGGTTAAAGACAAGAGATATAAAAGGGTCAAGGGACAGTAGTTCCATAACAGCTGTAGCACTTTGAAAGTTGTTGATACAGGTTCAGATACATAGTGATCTCTGAGAACCATCAGGGCTTTGAAGAAGCACAGTTACAATGGTTATTGGTGAGATTCTGGGAATGTGCAAGGTAGCTTTTGATAAGAATCAATTCATCAGTTAGCTCTTCAAACTAGTAAAGATTGATGGTCCTTGATATAGAATCACAATATAGATATAGAATGTTTGCTTTCAAAAACATTTAAAAACTTAGGCGTATTTCTTAAGTTTATCGGTTGCCTAAAATTTGATAGGGTATTAGGAAGTTGTAAATTAATCCATAAGCCTATTTAAGCATAATGTCATGAATCCTACCACCTGCAACTTACTTTTAGATTCATTTGGTGTTTTTAAGCACCTTGGCTAAAGCATTCCTTCCCTTAGTCTTGATATTTTTGTATCAAAGCACCCTAGGTATGTGGAATTCAGATGGTACAGTATCATCAGAGCAATAAGGATTCTTGCCCAAGATGTTTATTCCACTTAATTTGCTTTCTTACTATTTTGAAATCAAATTGTGACCTCAGGAGACCATAACTGAACCATGGAAAAACAAGAAGAATTGTAAGACCCTCAACTAAAGAAGAATTACATTTGGACATCATAGAAAAATGCAGCGCCTGTCAGTCACCTCACCAACGTGCCAAGCCAAATCAGTCGCAACGCCAGGTTGTCTTAAGGGCTAATTTGCCTTTATCACGAGGTGAAGACGTCACAGACGGATGGACAAGGAAAACAGTAAACTCGCAGTTGAAGCTTCGAAGTAATAATGGCACCCTATGAAACAAAGAAATGACAACCTATGTTTTTTCTCTTTATATATAAATCAAATCAAATCATTATAAAGAAGCTCTCCTTACAGCAACTGACAAATATATCATAAGCACTAGCCAGCTAGTGGATTACGGGGGATTACTGTAAAGAAATAAAAAAACTTAACAAGTAATAAAATTGAATCTAATACATGAGCCCTAATAGAGGGTGCAGGACACACACACCCTTTCTCTCCTCTGCATTTTCTCTCACACTCTCAGTCTTTCTATCACTCTCTCTCAGTCTCTCTGTGGGTTAGTGATGGGCTATTTGCACGCGTTGAGTATTGGCTGCACCCTTCTTCCTAAACGTAAGTGTTAATTATTGGATTCCCATATCCTCTCTAACAGTAGGAAGCTGCAGATAACGCAAAAAGACAGCTTAAGAACAAGGAGCAGGTACGACAGTGAGACGTGGATCGCAACCCACGGCTGTGGCCTGGCCACAGCCTAGCCTTTTTTATGGTTGTAGGCCCGTGGCCCGCCATGAACAGGAGTGGCCTGCAGTAGCGGTGACATACGCAGACAGACGCAGGCCACTGCACTGGAAAGCTGGCTGGCTGGCTGGCTGACCGGCTGGATGCAGCAGCAGCAGTAGTAGTGCTTGTGGTCGTCATTCCTTCACCTTTTCCCCGGGGGCTTTGGAGTGGTGTGGATCTGCACGTGCTTGGCCAAGTGGGCCTTCTGCCGGAAGCACTTGCCGCACAGCTCGCAGTTGAAGGGCTTCTCGCCCGTGTGAGTGCGGATGTGCACATTGACGCTGTACTTGTCCTTGAAGCCCTTGTTGCAGATGTGGCAGAAGTGCAGCAGGCGTCCCTTGGTGGTCGGTTCTTCGCCAGGCTGTCGTTTCGTGTACTTGCGCTTCTTGGGCTTGGTCGAGTCCGACATGCTGTTCACCTTTGTAGTCGTGGCTGTTGACAGCTTCGTGAAGGATGCATCCAGGCTGTTGAACTCCTCAGCGGGTGGTGGGTGGTAGTCGTACCCTGTGGTGACATACATCCCGTTGCTGCTGCTGATTTGGGTCGACCCAGCGACTCCGTTCAGCTGCTCGGCTTTGAAGGCTGTCGTGAGGGGTGGAAGTGGGGTCATGTTGGACATCAAGGTGAGAGTTTTAGACTCACTCACTTTGCTGAGTTGTGTTGGTGCTTGGGATGGGCCTCCTGGCCGCCTGACGGTTCCTCTCAGAGCTCCTTCCAAGATGGAGGAGACGTCGTTGCTCTGTGTGACAGGCGTCATGTAAGACGGCATCTGAGTATTCGACAGGAAATTGCCGCTGCCTTCGAGGCCTGCAGCATCATCCACTTGTCCAAGGCCTCCCGCGCCAGGGGAGTACACAAGTGAGTCTACAGCTGAGTCCACCAGGCGATCAAAATCGACAGGGTCGTGGTGACCACCTCCATTCGGCGAAGCTGTGTCTTCGGGAGAAGTGGATATCCCAGAGTCGCTGTAACCTGAGCAGGCGCTGGCGTAGGAGACGCAGTCTGAAGCTGGTGACCGGTGGTTGTGGGACCCCATGACGTCGTAGGGCTTCTCGTTGAGGATGGAGTTGAAGAGGTCGAGGTTGTTGTGTTCCGTCATGGGCGGCGAAGGGTTGTGGACGGCGTCTGAAGTGTCGGGCACGGAGTGCCCCGCGTCTGCCGGAGGGAACGTGATGATGATGGTATTCCCCGTGGCGCTGTTGACGACCTTCTCGGTCGTCCCTCCTCCTCCACCACCTCCACCACCCCACATCTTATCGCTGGTATCCTTCTCCTTATCCTGGGTATGGTGCACAGCCGACGGAGGCGGGGGGAGGAGGAGGAGTCGGTGTAGGGGGGTCCTGGTACGGCCCGTTGAACCAGGACTGGGACAGGTCCCCGACGGAGACGTTGTTATTATTGTTGTTGTTAACGTTGCGGCCCACGATGTCGTCCAGGGCTTCCCAGTCGCTGCCGATGCCCGTGCCGCTCAGGTCGTACTCTGTGCACGACACCAGGTCAAACAGGTCGGTCGATTTGAAGTGGTCGTCCAGGCGGATCGGGGGACTGACGTCCATGGCGTTCAGTAGGTTCCTGCAAGGAACGGAAAACCGTTAGCCACAGAAAGTAATCTTTTCAAAGGCTGTAAAACTAATATATCCACATTTATAACATTTAGCAAAGCATATCACTAGAATGTGCTAGTATTATGAAGGCAATAAACATGAATATTTTGAAGGCTATAAAATGAATAATTGCACTTTTATAACATTCAGCAAAGCATGTCACCCCAGTAGGCTAGTATTTAATGGCTATTGAATTAATATATCCATTTTTATAAGCTCTTCTAACATTCAACAAAGTATATTCGAATATGCTAGTATTTTGAAGGCTATAAAATTAATATATCCACTCTTGTAACCTTTTCTAACATTCAACAAAGTATTTCATCCGAATATGCTAGTATTTTGAAGTCTATAAAGTTTATATATCCACTTTTACAACCTTTTCTAATATTCAACAAAGTATATCACCCGAATATGTCACCATTTTAAAATCTCTAAAAACTAAATATTTGACAGATTGAGACCCAGTCTTCAAAATTCTTAAAATAAGAATCTAATCACTTCCTTATTCAAATTATCTGGTTTAACACTTGTTCCCCTGAAAGGGTCAAAGGCCATTTAAACCATGATTAAAAAGTTAACTTTTTAATCATGGTAAATAACTGTAGGTTAATTCATTCAGTGTAGGTTCTGTGTAATTAAATGATAAAGAAATATTCGTGTGTCTAATGTTTCAGTTTGTCTGTAGGACTTTTTACTATGAAATGAAAAGCAAAGTCTCAAACCTATCAGGAAATAAAACTAGTGTTTTATGAACCCATTTCAAGATGGAAGTAGGGTTGTGTGGGTTCCATTAGATGAGATTAGGGTTGTCTAAACCCCATAAAAAGATAGGGTTGTATGGATTCCACTAGACAGGGTTATGGTTTTATAAACCCTTTCATAATATAGATTGGGGTTGTACATGTGTCAATAGGAGACTGGACAAAGGTTGTATGAACTCAATTAGAAGATAGAATAGGGTTGTATACACAAACACACACACACACAGAGAGAGAGAGAGAGAGAGAGAGAGAGAGAGAGAGAGAGAGAGAGAGAGAGCAGGAATAGTTGTAGCTATGGTGAGAGAGAGAGAGAGAGAGAGAGAGAGAAGGTTGGAGACGCTGGGAGAATATTTTACAGAAAAAAAAAACAATTTAACTAAATAAACGTTTTAGATAACCACTGACTATAAACAAACAGCATAAAACGGATAATGTTTCCATAACAGAAACGATTTTTTTATGAGATTTCAGGAGTACTGCCCTTCTTTACATACAAAAGACACCTTTATCTTTCTACGACATTAAGTCAGATAGTCATAAATCTTTCTTTATCTCGTCCCGTATACAGACGAGTTTAGAGTTTACATATAAAAACAGAGCTTTAGAGCTGATCGTAGAGGGAATGAGGGGTAGGGTGGGGGAACGTTATCGACGTTTGAAATTTATGCACATTATATTCTGATGAAACTTGTTCCACGACGTCTCTTGTTCTTGACTCTGCGAGGATTTTGTTCCCACGCTTTCTAAGATGCAATCTGGGAGACCAGATCTGATCTGCTCCATTTTTGGAATAAGTTTAAACAGATATATTTTTATAATATAGATCGCACGTTTTCCAAGATGCCGTTGGAGAGACCAGACCTGATTTGGTCCATTTTTGGTATTAGATTAAGCAGGTCTTTTTAAATAATTTTTCCGTCATTTCCAAGATGCAGTCGGGGATACCAGACCTGATTTGGTCCATTTTTTATATCACTTTAAGCAGGTCTTTTTAAATAAGTGCTCTCACCATTTCCAAGATGCAGCCGGGGAGGCCAGACCTGATTTGGTAAATATTTCCGATTTGGCCAATTCTAGAGGGGAGACCGAACCTGATTTGGCCTATTTTCCGGGGAACGGCGGAAGACTAGACCTGATTTGACCCATTTTAAACAAAACTTTTTAAAGAGTTATTCCCAACTTTTCCAAGATGCAGTCGAAGAGATCAAACCTGATTTGGTTCATTTCTGGTATCAATTTATATAGGCCTAGATGTTTTTTAATTATTCCCGTCTCTTCCGAGATACAGTCTGAGAGACCAGACTGACTTGGTCCACTTTCGGAGAGACCAGACCTGATTTGGCCCGTTTGTAGTATCGATTCAAACTGATCTTTTTAAAAAATATAAAGGTCCGTTCGATGCCATTGTCCTGGAAAACAAGAAACTCGTAAAGATCGTTTCCTGACGACGCCGTTAACCATAAGTTTCCCAAAAGATAAAAAAAAAAAATGGGATTTAAAAAAGATGCAGCCTCCGGAGAGAGAGAGGGGGGGTGGGGGGGACGGTGGTCAGGATATCTAATAAACACTAAACATGCCGAAGACCCCAAAATCATGGTGGGCCATTTCCGAGCATCTCAGGGACCCCCGGTGGCAAAGACAAATCAAGAGGCCATCGAAAAACATCGCGCAGAAATTCGGGAGGAATTCGATGGTCCAAAACATTCGTGGAAAACTGTTTTGGATAAATAGAGTAAAAAAGAGATAACTGTTATTGGGTCAGAATCTTGACCTATAAAAGAAATCGTGAGACTTACAGGAATCTGTCTTGAAAAAACAAAAAAGGTAGAAAATTATCAGAGAGGGGAAAAATATTATTGGAACAAACCCCTCAACCTATATAGGAAATCAGGAAACTTATACAAAAAAAATTATAACGGGGGAAAAATATTACCGGAACAAAACCCTCGATCTATGAGGGGAAAATATTAATGGAACACACCCGTTAAGATATAAAGGAAATCACGAGACATAAAAAATCACGAGAGGTGGGGAAAATACCATTGGAACCAACCCCTCAACCTATATAAGAAATCATGAAACATAAAAAATCATAAGAGGGTAAAAATATTATTGAAACAAAACCCTTTAACCTATAAAGGAAATCAAGAGACTCTTGGAAAGGCGACGGTGAACTGGGACACAGATAATTCACCGTCGATTAGGTCGAGCGGGACATAAGTAGAGCCATAAAAATCAGCCTTAAGACGTCAAGCAAGACATTGAGTGGCCTCGTAAAAATCATCCAGGCTTCCAGCTTCCAGATTCCAGGATATTTCTCGGTCCGTGAGACGATGTTACAAAAGCCACATTGGGGCTTTTATTTTTTTTATTGAAATTCGATTTTTGTTTTGCTAGAGATTGGACTGTTTGTGGCTATTTTATCTTTTTTATTGTTAATTAAAGGAAGGGGTGGTGGCTGGGTTGTGGGGGTCATTTGTTGGGGTGGGATTGGAGGGGGCGTTGCCCCCTTCCAAATATATTGATCAAGCTGTTTAGAGTTGTGTGTCATTTGCAAAGCATACAAGTCTGTTTTTGTCTTTTCCATATCTAATTCCTTACTCTCTCTCTCTCTCTCTCTCTCTCTCTCTCTCTCTCTCTCTCTCTCTCTCTCTCTCTCTCTCTCTCTCTCTTACCATATTTACTCCCTATCTCCCCATATACTGTATACTTAAAATGATGCAGTAAAAATATATTAACAGTTACATGGTGTTCCTAAAGGTTGTAATCCCATTTTCTGTTAACTGAAACGTGGGTTGTATTTTCCGTAGAGATTTTCAAGTTCCACATTCTTTCCTGTATCTATTTGATGATTTTCTCATTTTTGGTAATTCCAGTTTGTTTTTTAAGTTTATATATATATATATATATATATATATATATATATATATATATATATATAGAGAGAGAGAGAGAGAGAGAGAGAGAGAGAGAGAGAGAGAGAGATCCTGGTGACTTTGGCATGCTTTACAATGCCCAATTAAGCCAGCGACACGTCACTCATTCTTTATACAAGCTCCGTGCTTCTCGTAATCATTAAGCATAATCTTTTCCACTCTCTCTAATTACCCGGCGTATATAAATAAGAAGGAAACGCTCACGACTGTATACACAAGAAGAAGAAGAAGAAGAAGTACAGTCAAGAGCCCCACAAGGTTCCTCCGACTAGCATCCGGAAGGAAGAGAGTCATTTTCGCCCAAACCAGAAATACGAGAAAGAATCTCCCACCAGAAATTCTCTCTCTCAAATTCCTCCTCCTCCTCCTCCTCCTCCTCCTTCTTCTTCTTCTTCTTCTTCTTCTTCTTCTTCTTCTTCTTAGATCATTGCACGACAGTGAAGGGAGTTCTCCTCCCCCCTCCCCCCCCCGCTCTTGCTGCTGCTGCTGTTTTGGTTCCGTTTCGCTTCGTCCAGAGTTATTAAAATCGTTCGTCCGAAGACGCTGCTTATTACGAAGGTTCGGACGAGCGATACATAAAGAAAACCCGAACGAAGCTTTTGACAAATCTGGTACGAATTTTCACTTTCTCTCTCGGCAGGTTGCCACGTCGCCGGATGATTCTCCCCGTGAGAACAGGTGTATCTTTCTACCTGTTTGGTGCGAAACGAATGCTTCTTTTGTTTAACCGGTGGTCAAAAATGGCTCATTAGTCGTTAATGAACGATTTGTGAGCTAGAAAAATGTCAGTCATTAGTCGCTGACACCCACAAGAAACAAAAACAATATTAAACGAACTGGCATCTGCAGCGATACATCGGCCCACACCGCCTCCGTTAAAACGGCGAATATCACTTTCTTTTATCTAGATTCCGGGATAAACAGGTTTTTGTTTCACGCAAATCTTTTGTAGCACTCCCGGGGGGGAAATACTGATTACTCGTTCGGCGTAAGAGGAAGTTCCTGATTGATTGTTATTATTATTATATAATGGCCTTACGTACGCGGCGTTAAACTTCGTGCGTCTGGTAACACAGTTCACTCAGGGTAGCCTCTGGGGACCATTAGGGCTTATAATAATAATTGTGTTTGGCAGCGGCACACACTACAAATGGCCCGTGAGTAAACAGATCTTAGGAAGCTGCTTTGTTCCTTTCATGGGTATTGAAAGTGAGAAGGGTATTGCAGGTTATAAATACACACAAACTATATACATATGAGCGTGTGGTGTGCTTCAAGGGGATATGTAACGCCCCTAGGGTTTGGACTTGATGTCAAATCTGTCTTGAATTGCTATCAATTCTGATGGTACGGGTACACTACGACAGTAATTTTATGACATGATAGTAATAGTAACAACATAGTAATCCCATGATAGTACAGTGACAGAATACAGAAATAGTAAGATAGTAACAGGTTCCAAGAAATGACTAAGTGAGAAAAGTGACCACCACCAGCAGGAGGCTTCAAGAAAAGGGAAAGCCTAAATTATCCCCCCCGAGTTACTTCCCCAGCCCATTGCAGCTCCTGCTCCCCAGACCCCAGGGGAGTCTCTTTACCACCCTCCAAAAAGCCCAGGTCCCTGCAAGCTCTCGTATCCGACTCCAGAAGACCGTAGGACCTCCCCTACCACCCAAAATCCCTACCTAACCTCCCTTGGCCAATCTTACCTTCCTCCATCTGTAAACCAAGCACCACTTTCCCTTCTTCTATGCCTTCTCGGTTCCTCCTCCTCCTCCTCCCCCTCCTCCTCCTCCTCCTCCTCCTCCTCCTCCTCCTCCTCCTCCTCCTCCTCCTCCTCCTCCTCCTCCTCCTCCTCCCCCCCCCAGCACACATACCAGCTCCAGCCCTCCTCCCAAACGAACTAAATAAGGAAAACTGGTGGGCCGTTGCAACGGATTCCCACCATTGTACTACTACTTGTATTACTGCTACTTCTTGTGTATTAATATGTTGAGCCCTT
>NC_089777.1:16459036-16476536 GCF_040412425.1 Macrobrachium rosenbergii | reverse complement strand
CTAGAGTCACCTCCTACGTAAATACAAATAAGTTAAAACTTTTATCAACATTTCCCAGAGGCTTTTGACCCAGAAAGGTCCTTGAGGGACGCCAGTTCAAATGGACCAATCGTTCAGTTATCCTGGCTCGCTTGAAGTCTATTTGCATCAGTTAGCAAACAGGGAGTGTCCACTGTTCACGCGGAAGGTTTACACCCTGCATTAGGATAGCGCGAAGGACTCTCCCAGGAATCCTTCGTTGAAAAATGAGAGTAGGACACTCCTTGAGTGACGCCAGTTCAAAGTGACCAATCGTTCATTTACGACCTGAAGACTCTAAAGCTTCTGTTAGCAAACAAGATGTCCATTGTTCAAACCGGTAGGTTAAACTCTGCATTAGGACAGCACGTAGGACTCTCCCAGGGATCCTTCGTTGAAAAATGAGTGTAGGACACCCCTGAGAGACGCCAGTTCAAAGTGACCAATCATTCTTTTACCCTGGCTGACGTGAAGTCTAGTCCACATCACAGGAAGAAAGGTTGAACTCAGCATCAGGACAGCACGTAGGATCTGCCCAGGAATCCTTCGTTGAAAATGACGGTAAGGTCTTTCATTTTCACATATTTCGGTGACAGGGTCTCTGTCATAGAGGCGAGATTTCAATGTGACATTGAGGGAACCAGTTTCCTAGGCACTGAACTACACGAAGTAGATACTTTTGAACGGTCCTTCCCGAAGTCATTGAGGCCCTAACATCCAAAACAACGTAAGATTGTTTGCATAAGAATTGTGCAGTGTTGAAATCGTTTGATTACGAAAGGTGATTTAAAATGGAGTTCTGTAGATAATTTAGGAGTAAAATAGATTGTCTCTACTAGATTTCCTAGAAGCCACTAGCAACGACCACTCATGAAAATAACGGAAATTGGGTAATAGGAAATTCCGATCGAATAGCTAAAGACTTGGAGGAAGATTGAGTTAAATAGTTTTGTCTTAGAGAATATTGCTCAGGAATACTTCAAGCTGATATAAGCTCAGATGAGGAAAGCTTGAGAAGCTTTCCAGTAAGCTGTTGGAGGTTGGACATTGTATTGAAAGATGAGTGAACCTTGTGAAACGCAAATTTAATTGAAAACAGACTTTGTTGTTAAACTCAAAGATCGTTTTAAAGATTGCAGGAAAGTTATATATATATATATATATATATATATATATATATATATATATATATATATATATATATATATATATATATATATATATATATACATACATATATATATATATATATATATATATATATATATATATATATATATATATATATATATATATATGTATGTATATATATATATATATATATATATATATATATATATATATATATATATATATATATGTATATACAAATATAAATATATATATATAACTATAAATATATATACATATATATATATACATGTGTGTGTGTGTGATTTGAAGTTCCTCCAATTCGTCACGTGTCAGTCATCGCTTGCTGTTTTATGTTCGTTTTTATCATCGTATTTTTTCCTCCTTTTCGTGTGTTTTTGCGTAAGTGGAATGCCGAGGAATGCAAGTTGAAAGTTATGAGCTCCAAAAAAAAGTAAAGAAAAAATCAACGGGAAAAAATTTACAATAAAAAATAAACAAGTCATATCGGAAATTAACAAGATGTCTTAAGCAGCATTTTTAAAAGAGACGTCAGTTCAGGAAACTCTCTCTCTCTCTCTCTCTCTCTCTCTCTCTCTCTCTCATGAATTTTCAGGAAGCAGGTCAGCTCTACCTGCTGTTCCTATTATTATTATTATTATTATTATTATTATTATTATTATTATTATTATTATTATTATTATTAGTTACAGCAGTTATGGAACTTTGTGTATTATTATTATTATTATTATTATTATTATTATTATTATTATTATTATTATTATTCTTAGTTACACCTTTTGCAGTAATTTTTGTATTATTATTATTATTATTATTATTATTATTATTATTATTATTATTATTACCAGTTAACAGGAGTAATGGTACTTTTTATTATACTATTATTTCTGTCTTAAACAAAAAATATAAATAAAACCAATAGATATATCAGTAATTATTATCATATCTCAATTATCATTTTTCATTCTCTCTAAAAAAAACAAAATCTTCAAATAAGCAACAATCATTTTTGGCGACATTTTCTGCAATTTAAAAAAAATGGAAGAACATCTGAATCTAATTATAAATCATCTTAGGTGCGTTGGAGTAGCAAGAAATATACCAATAATTATCCCTATATATTAATCATTATTCTTCAAATTGTCTCTAGAAAAAAAAATCAAAATCTTCAAATAAAAAGCATCAATAATTTTTGGCAACATTTTCTGCAATTTGCAAATGGAAGTCTCTGAATCTAATTATAAGTCTTCTCCTGAGGTGTGTGTCTCTGTGAGGGGTGGGGGGGTTGGTAATAGGGGTAGGGGGGGAGGGAGGGAGGGGTCAGAGGAGTAATTTGGGGAGGAGGAGGAGGAGGAGGGAGTGGTTCCCCAAGGAAGCAAATAACCTCCTCATCGACTTGGACTCCATTAGTATGCTCCTTCAATCGTCGCTAGATGTTGTTGGCTCACTTTCACTTCAATGAATTTCTCCCCGGGCAGAACGTCACTGATGTTCGACGTTGTTCTTCTTCTTCCTCCTCTTCTTCATTTTTTATTATATTTTTCCTTGCTTCTTGACTCCCTCCCCACCCATTCCATACTTCCTACTTCCTTCTATCTATCTATCTATCTATATATCTATGTCAAAATTTCTATAATATAAAGTTATATTCATCTTATACTTTCCTTGGTACCCTGTTGAATGATTGACGTATCTATCTATCTATCTGTCTATCTATCTATCTATCTATCTATCTATCTATCTATCTGTCAAAACACCAGTGATATGAAGAATCCAATTTATACTTTCTTTGATTCTCCTTTTAATTAATGACGCACCCTGAGTAGGCCATAATTATAGACCCCATCATAAGAGGTAATTAAGTTCCCTGTCCTATTAAAGGCTATTAGTCTTGAAGAGAATGTTGCCCAACGCTGAGGAATAAGGGAGTTTTCTCTCTCTCTCTCTCTCTCTCTCTCTCTCTCTCTCTCTCTCTCTCTCTCTCTCTCTCGCTTGAGATAAATGATAAATTGGTTCCTTTTTAAGGACTGTCCTTAATAAGTAACAGTGATTAAGTGTTCCTTGCTTGGAATGTTCCTGATTAAGGAACTAAGAAGTGTTTGCTTTTTTTAGGGTTAAGCTTACTTCCCCCTTGACCTGACCTTGATTTAGCAAGTGTTAGATTGGGTCATTTTTGAGGGGTGACCTTGAATGAATGAGTTAAATTGTCCTTGTAATTCGTAGTAAAGTGTTCATTTTTTAGAGTGGGTAATCTTGGATAAATGTGCTAAAATTATCATTGCATTCATAGTAAGTTTTGAAGTGTTCCTTTTTTTAGAGTGGGTGTCCTTGGATAAATGTGCTAAAATTATCATTGCATTCATAGTACGTGTCAAAGTGTTCTTTTTTTAGAGTGGGTAACTTTTTTAGAGTGGGTAACCTTGAATAAATGTGCTAAAATTATCCGTGAATTCTTAGTGTCAAGTGTTCATTTTTAGACAGGTGTCCTTGGCTAAATGTCCTTAAATCATCCTCGAAGTCTTAGCAAGTGTTAAAAAGTGTTTCTTTGTGGAGGACAACTTTAAATTAAAGTGTTCAAGTGAGAACAAAGGCACCAAATATATCACTTCATTCCCATAATATTAAAACGAAAAAGAGAGGCAATTAGGGCCTATTTACCTGAGAACACCTGTTCTGGAAACAACTGGTCAGTCACGTGTTGATTTCAACTTACCTGAACATACCTGTAACGAGAAATGGAAACATTATTATTATTATTATTATTATTATTATTATTATTATTATTATTATTATTATTATTATTATTATTATTATTATTATTATTATTTGTGCTACTGTTATTAATATTAGTTGATTAAACCTACGATAGTTGTGTAAGGAAAGTCTACGGGAGTTTCACGACATTTTACACAAAAAATCTTAATATGATTTTATATATATATATTTATATATATGTGTGTGTGTGTCTGAGAGAGAGAGAGAGAGAGAGAGAGAGAGAGAGAGAGAGAGAGAGACGAACATCAACTGTAACATATAGAGAAACCAGTGTGGTCATGTTGTAAATAAAAGATAAACCCTTAACTTACCATCATCTGTTATATAAATATAACAGTCACTCTCTCTCTCTCTCTCTCTCTCTCTCTCTCTCTCTCTCTCTCTCTCTCTCTCGCCATGCCTAAGGCTGTCGGTCAGGCGTATAGGCGTGGCCGGCGGAATCTGTTCCACGGCAAGGGATATATAACCTTCTTTGCCGGTGATCACTTTAGAATTTATCATAATTTTTTCATAACTTTGTCATTCTCTCTCTCTCTCTCTCTCTCTCTCTCTCTCTCTCTCTCTCTCTCTCTCTCTCTCTCATCGATCACTTTAGAAGTTATCATAACTTTGCCAAAATTTGGTTATATAAACTTTTCAGTTTAGTTCAGTATGAAGAAATTGCTTGTGGTTACTCTCTCTCTCTCTCTCTCTCTCTCTCTCTCTCTCTCTCTCTCTCTCTCTCTCTCTCTCTTCTGGATTTCTCCGCTTTTGAGTTATTTACAATTTCAGGAAATTTATTATTATTATTATTATTATTATTATTATTATTATTATTATTATTATTATTATTATTATTATTATTATTATTATTTTCCGTCCCTAGCATTTAGCTTTCACCCTCATTTTCGTCTTTATGATGACATAATAAAAAAAGTTGGCAATGATAGTGGTCCGTTTTCCGCCGCGCTTCTTGGAACCTGATGAACGCGCCCAAACCGGTGCGAGAGTGAAAGTAATTCAAGAGAAGCCGTTATGCTAAGCGGCGCGTTCAGAAAATACAATTTTCCTGCGACGCTCCGTGACTTGAAAAACGGTTGCTTGAACGTCGGCAAACTCGGTATAGAAAGCGTTCGTTCTTTTAAAGATTAAATAAAGTAATTAAGTAAATAGTTTGATAATGGAACAATGAAATAGAAGCTGTACTTTACGTAGTAATTTTGTACTCGTTTTGTATCTTAATTGACTGATCTGGAATCGCGTCTTGTAAAGGTGATTTGAGGCGTGGCTTTTCAAACTTACTTTCTTTAGCTTTCGTTTGTCTCGCTTTCAAAATAAGAAAGTGAAATGAGTTTGTTACATATATACATATATATATATATATATATATATATATATATATATATATATATATATATATATATATATATATATATATATATATATATATATATATATATATAAAAGATATGTAATATATATATTTATATGTGTTTTATATATATATATATATATATATATATATATATATATATATATATATATATATATATATATATATATATATATATATACTATATATATATATATATATATATAATTACTTAGAGTCTGACCGTGTACCTCACAACTGTAACTGTAACTCTCTCTCTCTCTCTCTCTCTCTCTCTCTCTCTCTCTCTCTCCAGCGACCTGCAGCAACCAGCTCACAAGCAAGTACGTAATTCAACCCTATATTTAAAAAGGCACAAGTGAATTCTTTGAAAACCCACCCTAAAAGAGAGAGAGAGAGAGAGAGAGAGAGAGAGAGAGAGAGAGAGAGAGTCGAGCGAAGTCACATCCGGGTCTTGTACGTTTCCGGGACGTCTCTCTCGCTACTGTAAGTCTTCCGTTTCCTTATTATTATTGCCTCTTGTTTTCTTATTTTCTAATATTCTTAACCTTTATCTTGCCTTATTCCCTTCTTGTATTCAAGTTCTCGCCTTAAAAAAATATCATAATAATTATTGTTTAGAATTGACGACCTAAAATCGTTTTTAAGTGACGAGAACGTAAGGGCTATTTTACAACGCAGCTCCAACTGAAGCGAATGGCTCCGAGCGATTAAATCAGGGTTATGCAAACGATAAGAGAGCTATACGAAGCTTTGTATTGCGCATGCGGAAAAACGACCCTTATATAATGCTGTTCATGACATCTGGTGTTATGGGCGGATGTTCTGAGTTAGGTAAATGAAGTAAAATCTTTATTTTTCTCTTTTTTAATGGAAAATGGGATTGTAAATCAGGGTTATGTAAACGATAAGAGAGCTATACGGAGCTTTGTATTGCGCATGCGGAAACACAACCTTTATATAATGCCTTTAATGGCATCTGGTGTTATTGGCGGATGTTTTGAGTTCGGTAAATGCAGCAAAATCTTTTTATTTTTTCTTTTTCTACGGGAAAATGGGATTGTGAATGTACTTATATAACAGGTCGTGATATATTGCTCTATTAAACTGAAATGGAATAAGGGATAGAAATTGAAGGATTTGATTGATAAATAGAGATGAAGATGGCGATTGATAGATGGTCACTGTCAGCTGACGAATAAATGATAGAATAACTGAAAAACCAAGGCAGTGTTTGACACAGGACTAGCATGAAGCTCAGAATTTAAACACGCACATAGTGGAGTCTTTTTTTAGGCCTAGATAGAATGGAGAAAAAGTTTTTTAGGCCTAGATAGAAGGTAGAATGGAAAAAAACACAGGACGAGCACGAAACTTAAGGTTTAGACAAGCACCTAGTGGAGTTTTTTTTAGGCTTACATAGAAGAAAAAACACTACAACATAGTGGTAATTTCGAACACAAGGCTCAGGGTTTAGACAAACGCGCAGTAGAGTTTTTTTAGGCTCGCAAGATAGAATAAAAAAAAAACACTACAAAGTAGTGACAGAGGACGAACATGAACCTCAGGCTTTAAAAAGCACCTTGTGAAGTTTTTTAGGACTAGATAGAAGTTAGAATGAGGAAAAAACACTACAGCTTACTGACAGTTTCGGGCACAAAGCTCAGGGCTTACAGAAGCACTTAGTAGAGCTTTTTTTTAGGCTGAGATAGAAGACAGAATGAAAAAAAAAAACACTACAAAGTAGTGAAAAAGGACCAGCACAAAGATGAGGATTTAAACAAGTAGTTGAGTTTTTTTTTTTTAGGCCTAGGTAGAAGATAGAATGGGAAAAAAAATCACACATTATTGACAGTTTCGAGAGCAAAAGCTGAGGGTTTACAAAGCATATAGTGGAGTTTTTTTTAGGCTTAGACAGAAGATAGAATGAAAAAAAAACACTACAGTGTCGTGACAAAGGACGAGCACAAAGATGAAAGGTTTACACAAGCACCCAGTGGAGTTTTTTTTAGGCCTAGATAGAAAAAAAACCACTAATGTACTGTCAATTTCGACCGCAAACCTCAGAGTTTTTTAGGCTTAGAACTTAGAACCGGAAAAATCACTGTAATGTTGTGACAAGACGAGCACAAACCCAAGGCCTTACAAAACCACTTAGTAGAGGTTTTTTTTTTAGGCTTTTGGATAGTTTTTTTTTCTATTGCTTGCATTAGCTTTCCTGATGTATGCGTTCGGAGTGAAGCTGACGCGAGTGAAAGTGGTTCTTGAAAGTAGGTCTTGTGTTTATATATAACCGCCCGAGCGAGATCTCTTTCTCTTTTCTGGCTTTTTTTTTCTTTGATTTTTTAAATTTTTCTTCTCGTAAAAATGAACTGTTTGTTTTTTTTTTTTTTTTTAAAAAGGTCTGGTTGGTTTTAGGGGGATTTTTTTTATTTTTCATATTGTAGAAATGAACCTTTTTTTTTAAGGTTTGGTTGCTGTTTTTAAAGGGAAAGTTTTTCCGTTTTTGAAGATTCGTTCCAACGAGGCAGTTTTTTTTAAGTCTGGTTGCTGTTTTTAAAGGGAAGGTTTTTCCGTTTTTGAAGGTTCTTTCCAATGAGGCAGTTTTTTTAAGTCTGGTAGCTCTTTTTAAAAGGAAGGTTTTTCAGTTTTTGAAGTTTCTTTCCAATGAGGCAGTTTTTTTTAAAGTCTGGTAGCTCTTTTTTAAAGGGAAGGTTTTCAGTTTTTGTAGATTCTTTCCAATGAGGCAGTTTTTTTTAAAGTCTGGTTGCTTTTTTAAAGGGAAGGTTTTTCAGTTTTTGAAGATTCTTTCCAATGAGGTAGTTTTTAAAGTCTGTTAGCTCTTTTTAAAGGGAATGTTTTTCAGTTTTTGTAGATTCTTTCCAATGAGGCAGTTTTTTTAAAGTCTGGTTGCTCTTTTTAAAGGGAAGGTTTTTCAGTTTTTGAAGATTCTTTCCAATGAGGTAGTTTTTTTTAAAGTCTGTTAGCTCTTTTTAAAGGGAAGGTTTTTCAGTTTTTGCAGATTCTTTCCAATGAGGCAGTTTTTTTTAAGTCTGGTTGCTCGATTCTGGGGAAAGGTTTTCCGTTTTTGGAATATTTTTCCCACTGGTGCAATTGTTTTTTTGGGGAAAGTTTTCTTGCTTTTGACATTAAAAAAAACAGAGTGAGATTTTCAAAATTTCCAGTTATTGATTTTATCCTCGATGAGGTTTTTCTGTTTTCGAGGTTTTTCTTATAATGGTCCAGTTTTTTTTTTTTTTTTTAGGTTTTCTTGCTTTGGCTCTTGTAAAAACATACTGTGAGGTTTTCAGAAACACAGTTGTTCTTCCTGTCTTTTTTTTTTTTTTGCGGGAGGTAGGTGTGGCTTTTCTAGCTCTCCTCCTTGTGAGTTTTTTTGGAAGTTTTTCTTGCAATGGTCTTGTATAAACAGATGTGACGACTTTAAAAATAGTAGGTTTTTTTAGAATTTCGTGTTTTTCATCTCCTAAGAACAGACTGATGTTTTTAAAGATTTAGCTTTTGTTTTCATGGGAGGTTTTTTTAATGGGGGAGGGAGATTGAATGGGTTTTTATTTCGTACGGACAGACTATGAGGTTTTTTGTTTCATATTTATTTTGATCTTGATAAATTTCCTCAAATTGTTTTTACTTTTTGCAGATTTCCATTTTTTTTAACTAATTATATTCGATGTCTATATTATTTTCCTTTAATCCATTTTTATTTGCTTATAGTTTTCCCATTTTTAAGTCTTCCTTTTAGTTTTCTGTAAAGGAAAACTATTGTGCCGGCTTTGTCCGTCCGTCCGCACTTTTTCTGTCCGCACTTTTTCTGTCCGCCGTCAGATCTTAAAAAAACTATTGAGGCTAGAGGGCTGCAAATTGGCATGTTGATCATCTACCCTCCAATCATTAAACATACCAAATTGCAGCCCTCTAGCCTCAGTAGTTTTTATTTTATTTAAGATTAAAGGTAGCCATAATCGTGCTTCTGGCAACGAGATAGGCGAGGCCACCACCGGGCCGTGGTTGAAGTTTCATGGGCCGCGGCTCATACAGCATTATACCGAGACCACCGAAAGATAGATCTATTATCGGTGGCCTTGATTATACACTGAAGCGGCTGTACAGGAAACTCGATTGCGCCGAAATTTCTTCGGCGCATTTTTACTTATTTTATAGTTTAATATAATACATTTTGTTATTGTATCCAAATATCATGGTATTTTTCCCTTATATTTATTTATTTTTGGGGTGGGCCACTTCTTCCACGGTGCACACGCCGCGTTTGGTTTACATCCAAAAGTAAAAGTGGTTTCATTTGCATAGGTAATGCGCCACACAGGTAGTAGAACTTCCGAGACTCCTGGCTGCCTTCCTCGGTAACCCTACGTTCTGCGACGAATTCAACGTTAAAGTTCAGT
Source organism: Macrobrachium rosenbergii (assembly GCF_040412425.1). Taxonomy (NCBI): domain Eukaryota; kingdom Metazoa; phylum Arthropoda; class Malacostraca; order Decapoda; family Palaemonidae; genus Macrobrachium; species Macrobrachium rosenbergii. The sequence goes on along the minus strand of NC_089777.1, from coordinate 16,466,798 downwards.
CGTTTTTATTTCCCATTTGTCTTTCCAAAGATCCCTGAGGATGTTTGCAATTGGAACTTTAAAACTTTAAAAGTTCAAGCGAAGATGCAATGCGTTACTGCCCTCAAAACAATTCTCCTTGTATTTTTGATAATTTAATAACATTTTTATCCATTTATTTACAGATCTGTTGATTTATTTGTTCTTTTTTGGTAAATGTTCTTTCTGTATTTCCCATTACCTTCTGATACTTCTTTCAAATGGACGCCATAATAATCTTTGGAAGCTTGAATTTCAAGATATGGCCGCTGTGGGGAGGCCAAAAGAAAGATTCTTTCTCTCTCTCTCTCTCTCTCTCTCTCTCTCTCTCTCTCTCTCTCTCTCTCTCTCTCTCTCTCTCTCTGTGTGTGTGTGTGTGTGTAAGTATGTTAATAACACGTATATTCTAAAGGAAGTTCATATGGCATCTGCTTTTCACAAATTCTGAATCCCTGAGAGAGAGAGAGAGAGAGAGAGAGAGAGAGAGAGAGAGAGAGAGTGGGCTATGAAATACTGAAGGAGGAATTGATAGAGAGAGAGAGAGAGATAGAGAGATAGACAGAGGCTATGAAATATTGAAGGAGGAATTGATAGAGAGAGAGAGAGAGAGAGAATGATGGTGATAATGATCCGCACAAAGACTTAACGAAGAACATAAACTTACGGATCGTGATTAATCGAAATTCCAGCGACCCTCTTCACCCAAATTTCCCTGGGAAATCCCAGTGGGCCAACCCCACCTCGCCCCACCCTCAAAAAAATGTAGGTCGGGAAGCGGAAGTGTATTTCTGGCCCAGAATCCAAATCTTGCATTACACAGAGTGAAACTCGAAGAGATTAAAAGCGAGGAGAGTGTGTGTATATATATATATATATATATATATATATATATATATATATATATATATATATATATATATATATATATATACATTTTCCCAAAATTCCACCATACATCTCCAGTTGCAAACGACTTGCAACAATGCAACATGAAGTTTCTCCTCTAGGGAAAGGAAAAAAGTAATTTTGTTGGCACTCAGTCTTCTAGACTCTAGACCATAATCTTTTCGTCACTTCTAGAAAATTCCAAAAACTAGAATGTCGTTTCATGACAAACCAGTGACGCTGGAATATTATTTTTATATTTTAATTTTTTTCTTATTCTTCTTACGTGAAATTCTTCATGCTTTTTGAAATATTGGCAACGATTTGGTGCCTGATATATATATATATATATATATATATATATATATATATATATATATATATATATATATATATATATATATATATATATATATATATATATATTTTTTTTTTTTTTTTTTTTTTTGGTTCGAGTAAAAGTCTGTTTTTGGACTTCAATGTTTTTGTCATTTTTTTTATCTGTAATTTTTGTAAGGTCTCGGCGCGTGTGGGTGACACAGTGGTTGATAACTGAGATTAAAAAAAAAGTGTTTTGTTATAATAATTATTCAGAATTTTTCAATAAATTAAAGTATAAATATATAATAAGAATTCAATAACGGTTATATATAATACTAAATTTTTCGATAACAGTTATATATATATATATATATATATATATATATATATATATATATATATATATATATATATATATATATATATATATATATATATATATATATATATATATATATATATATATATATATATATATATATTTATATTTATATATATATATATATATATATATATATATATATATATATATATATACATGTATATATATATACTGTGTATATATGTACATATATATGTATGTATATATAGAAATATATATAGCTATATATATATAATATATATATATATATATATATATATATATATATATATATTCATAAATACAGCATCATTATTCGAAATCATTTGTACTTGTAACTTGAAAATACAATTATTAGATAGATAGCTGGAGGGCCAATTGGAGGACATCCCAAAATTAAAACCAGGAAGAGGAAAAATGACAATGATTCATTATTTCATAACTAAATGATTTCCTCAGTAAGATGTCACAGACCTCAATAGAATTTCTGCCAGTCAGTAGTTCAGTAATGATTTGAAGTTTGCCAGAACCAAAGGCACTCGGCAAGAATCTCTGTAATGTTTTCTTGAAGCTCGGAAATTATTTATAGAAAAAGAGATTTTTGTTCAGATTTCCCCACTCTTCTGCTGTCAGAAGCTCAGTAATGATTTGAAGTATGTCAGAAATGTGTATAAATCCATGTAATATGTTCCTGGCATCTCAGAAATATTTCAAAAAATTAAAATAAATAAATTGGGTCATATTCTCCTTCTTCCCCAATGCAACTGAGACATGGGGTGTCACACAACAGGTCTACAGTGCAGACAGACCTGTTAATAAGTCTATTCTGTCTATTCTTTCTTCCTTGTGTTGTTTTTCAAAGTATTTCCAGGTCCTATTTACAGACCATAGTTGTCTGTGCTGATTTTTCTGAACAGAGTCTTAGCTATCTGTAAGTAGTGCCACAGACTTACAAGATTTAAGTAGCTATCTGTTAATGGCTTTCCTGTTACTTGACACAAAACTTAACTGCTCTTTCAAAAGTGCCTTTAAACCCAGTGAGGGCAGGATAAGCAGGCCACTCAGTAGGCATAATAGCTCTTTTAAACTTAATGATGTCAGGACAGTAATCCGCTCAACAGGTACAATAATTCTTTTAAACAGTGACGTCAGGGCAGTATGCCACTCAATAGGCATAATAGTTCTTTTAAACTTAGTGACGTCAGGACAAGTAGGCCACTCAATAGGCATAATTATTCTTTTAAACCCAGTGACGGCTTGACAAGTAGGCCACTCAATAGGCATAATAGTTCTCTTGAACTTAGTGACGTCAGGACAGTAGGCCACTCAACAGGCATTAGCAAATTCACTTCAGTTACCCATGAGTTTTGACAAGTGAGGTGAGAGAGAGAGAGAGAGAGAGAGAGAGAGAGAGAGAGAGAGAGAGAGATCAATGCTGTGTTTTTATTATATATACTAAGTGTATATATATACACTTAGTACAAACTGCTGATTTTCGCTGCAGGTCTGATTGGGTTGTGTAGACAAAGGGTAAAAGTAAAATGATAGGAAAGTTGCCAACAATAGGATAAAAAATTACCTTTATTTTGGTGACTCCTTTGACCAAGGAGAATCAGAAATGACAAGTGTATTTGAGGTATTGAGGCAGAACTGCTCACTCTTTGCTTTCTCACTTGATAGGAAAGTTGAAATATGTCTTCGGAACAAGTGTATTTGAGGCTGAATTGTTGGCGAAATATGTCTTCTCTCTCTCTCTCTCTCTCTCTCTCTCTCTCTCTCTCTCTCTCTCTCTCTCTCTCTCTCTCTCTCTCTCTTACATACATACTGTGTACATTTTATATATATATGATATATATATATATATATATATATATATATATATATATATATATATATATATATATAATGTACACATACATACATACATATAAATATATACATACATATATGTATATATAAATAAGTACATATATGCACATATATACATATATACACATGTGTACTTGTTTCACATTTTATTCATACAAAACTGAACCAGATATTTGCATTAAAAATCTTTTTAATTCAGTAGGAAATGGAAACGTCTATAGTTTAATTAACAGAGAGAGAGAGAGAGAGAGAGAGAGAGAGAGAGAGAGAGAGAGAGAGAGAGAGAGAGAGAAAGCGTGGAAGAGGAAAAGAGAAGACGCGAACGGAAAATAACTAAAGAGACACAGTGGGACACAAAGAACGAGAGTGAGAGTGTCCGGGACTGAACAGGTGATTTTCCAAAGTCCCCTGAGGCTATGTTAGATTTGGGGTATCGTTTGGGAGGGAGGGAGAGAGGGAGAGAGGGAGGGAGGGACCGAGGGAGGGGCCAAGAGGTTGGAACAGGTTGTGTGATAGTCGCTTTGGGGGAGGGAGAGGGAGAAGAGAAGGAGGGAGAAATGACGGAGGGGGTGGAGGAGTATTTACCTGGGGTATCCAACCGCCCAGGTAACATCATACCCCTTTCGTTACCTGAATAATTATAATTCCGTGTGTCCGGCAGTCGTCTCTCTCTCTCTCTCTCTCTCTCTCTCTCTCTCTCTCTCTCTCTCTCTCTCTCTCTCTCTCTCTCTCGTTCGGTTACCAAACAGCAACTGTGGAGAGGAGAAGGACGAGTGCGAGGTTGTTGATGCTGTGTGGTTGTTGGGTTGTTTCCATGGTTGTGTGGTTATGGTTTTTCTTTGGTTGTATGGTTGTAGCTTGTGAATTGTGTGGTTGTAGTCACAAGAGCTATTTAGTCAACCGTAACTGTGGAGGGGGGAAGGAGGAGTACGAGGTGGTTGTTGTGTTGTTTTTCTTTAGTTGTTAATTTTTCTTTTTGTGGTTGCTAGGTTGTTTCTATTGTGTGGTTGTTAGGTTATTTCGTTTGGTTGTAGAGTGTGGGTTCAGTGTGGTTGAAATTACTTGTTGCTTGTAGCTTGTGAATTGTGTATGGCTCTAATCACAAGAGTTGGTTAGATTCAACCAAATGGGTAAATGTAAGATATGTCCAATGAAGAGATTGTTGTTGGGTGGTTGTTAGGTTTATTTTTCTTTGGTTGTATGGTTGTAGCTTGTGTAATTGTATATGGTTGTAGTTACAAGATTCAACCAAATGTCCATCGAACTATTTACCAAAGAGTTTGGTCTTAAAGTTCCTCTCGAAGAAAGTAAATAATTTCTTTCTGTAATCTGACACCATTTTGTAACTGAAATATGATATATATGAATTATGAAATTCATATTTTTCAGCTGAAACTTCAGCACTCATCCTGCCTGAAGTTTTTGAAGGTAAATAAAAACTGGTGTAACATAAAAATATGATTTTGAAACTACTTCGGTAATATATGTTTAAGTAGTGAAATCCAATTATTTCAATTATTAATTTTGTGTATGACAAAATTAGCATAAAAATAATGTAAGGAAAATCTTAAACTGCTCGAGTTACCTGTTCATATCTCTCTCTCTCTCTCTCTCTCTCTCTCTCTCTCTCTCTCTCTCTCTCTCTCTCTCTGAAACTGCTTAAGAGACCACTTCTCTCTCTCTCTCTCTCTCTCTCTCTCTCTCTCTCTCTCTCTCTCTGAGAAACTGCTTGAGTACCTGATCAATTTTTGTTACCATGGACTACTCTCTCTCTCTCTCTCTCTCTCTCTCTCTCTCTCTCTCTCTCTCTCTCTCTCTCTCTCTTTGTAACTACCTGAGTAACCTGTTCAATTTTCGTTTCCATGGACTCGCACCCCCGCCCCTCTCTCTCTCTCTCTCTCTCTGAAACTGCTTAAGAGACCATTTTAATCTCTCTCTCTCTCTCTCTCTCTCTCTCTCTCTCTCTCTCTCTCTCTCTCTCTCTCATAAATAAGCGGAGATCACCATCGACTCCTCACGTGGGCATCCTGCACCCAGCTACCCACTCAATCGAGAAGAATGCCCCTTTATACCCAATACCCCCACCACATAAAGCTTTACAACAACAGCAGTCCCCACCTTACATCTTATTTCCTCGGGCACTCCTTTCCCTCTCTCGCTCTCCCTCTAACTCTCTCTCTCTCTCTCTCTCTCATTCTCTCTCTTTCTTTCTCCCCCTGGACAAGGGGGAGAGGGGGATTCTCCTCCTACCCCTCCGCGTGCCCCGGAGTGCCCTAGTACAATTCCTCCCTCGCCCCTTCGTCGGCGGTGACCTACTTTTCCCCCCTACTACTTACCCACTACCCACCTGAGAGAGAGAGAGAGAGAGAGAGAGACTGAGACTGAGACTGTTGTGCCTCAGATGAGAGTGAAAACGTGGATTTGGTTGGTCGTAAGGTCGGTATTTCCCTAGCTTGTCTCGGGGAGGCGTAAGAGATGATAAATAAAGAGAAAAACGAGAGAGAGAGAGAGAGAGAGAGAGAGAGAGGCAGGCCCATGCCCCGTCTCCTACGAACTCATTCCCTTCGTTACCATAGGCCCTCTTTTTTTTTTTTTTACGATCCGTTGAAGGCTTGGATGGGCCAGGTTGGTTGGTCAAGCTTATTTATTTGTACCCCCCTTGCGGCAGGTGTTTGTGTATGCGTGTGTCTGTTTTGCGTGTGTGCGAGCGTGTTTGCGTGTGCGTTTGTGTGTGCGGGTGTGTATCCGTTTAGCCAAGGGACAAGAATCCTTTCCTCTTCCCGCTGCTTCGACCAAGTGTCGAACGGAATATTCAGCTTTTGCTTTCCTTATCGCCTCGTGAAAAAAATAAATATTCGGCTCTGTTCGTTTTTCTCACTTTCTCTCCTCGTCTTCGAACCTGGGCAAGGAAATGACACTAGGATGGCAATATAATGGGTAGTTATTTTTAAATAAACCATAAATATATCGACAAAATTAGAAAGCGTCTGTACGGCGGAAGACTTTTGTTATAGACAAAAATAAAAAAAAAATTATCTTGTAGAGAACGCGCCTAGAAAACAACTCGATTTGGAATGTTAGGAATCTTATCTTTTCAAGCCTCTCAGTTCTCTTGTCTTTTGTTACTTTCCCCTCTTTATTTTCTTTATTTCACTTCCCTTTCCTTTGCTTTCTTTTTGATGGTCGTTTCATCTCCCCCCCCCCTTTCTCTCTCTCTCTCTCTCTCTCTCTCTCTCTCTCTCTCTCTCTCTCTGTCGAGAACTCACCTGCGCAGTGACATTCATTGTCAGCGTGGTACACTTGTCAAAATAAGGTACAGTGGGATTCTCTCTCTCTCTCTCTCGTAGGTCATCGTGTAGCATATTTGCATAATGACGACTCTCGCTCTCTGTCCGATTATAAAATATACAATGTTAATGATGATGATGATGAGTTTGATGACGTCAGTGACGATGAGGATTTAGACGGTGATGGTGACGATGATTTAGATGATTATAGTGACGAAGATTTGAACGATGATGGTGACGATGATTTAGACGATTATAGTTACGAAGATTTAGACGATGATGGTGACGATTTAGACTATGATGGTGACGATGATGATGGTGACGATAATGGTGACGATTTAGACGATGATTTAAACGATGATGGTGACGATTTGGACGATGATGTTGACGACGATGATTTCGACGATAATGGTGACGATTTGGACGATGATGTTGACGACGATGATTTCGACGATGATGGTGACGATTTAGAAGATTATAGTGACGATAATTTAGGCGATGATGGTGACGATTTACACAACGATGGCGGGGACGATTTAGACGATGATGGTGACGATTATAGTGACGTTGATTTAGACGACGATGGTGAGGACGATTTAGACGATGATGGTAACGATTTGGACGATGATGGTGACGATGATAGTGACGAATGGTGACGATTTAGACGACGATGGTGGTGATGATGATGTAGACGACGATGATGATGATGATGATGATGGTGATTGCGCAAGTACATTTATAACCAACCAGGCTGCGCGTCGAATTGAGGTCACAGACGGAGGAGCGTGGTGGAAATTGTTGCAGAGTCATCGCGGTTCCTGTCAACCACTTTCTTCTTCTTCTGCGCCTTCGTCTGCGTCTTCCTTCCTCCTCCTCCTTCTCCTCCTCCTCCTCCTCCTACTTCTCTTCCCTTAATAACTTCTTCTGTTTATTCTTCTTCTTCTTCTTCTTCCTTGTTCTTCCTGACTTCCTTCTGTTGATGGTCCTTCTTCGTACTTCCTCGTACTTCTATTGCCGTTAA
>NC_089777.1:16441536-16454036 GCF_040412425.1 Macrobrachium rosenbergii | reverse complement strand
ATCGCGATGAACAATTATTGTTTTCTCTTTTTTATATTTTGCTTTTTTGTTTCGATTGGTTTGGGAAAGAGAGAGAGAGAGCAGTTACTATTTTTTCCTCAGGGTTTCTTTTTTTTACAATACACAGAAACCAATGGACAAGCAGACTTTATAAATACCCAATATTTGCTCCGGAATTTTACACGGGGAATAAACTATTCCCGGCTGAGCGGTAACTGAGTGAATAATTATACATGAACTCCCAAATTACAATCGACGTAAATCTTATACCCTGCATTTATTTGCATCGAAATTGCTTTCACGGCAATTAGGTGGAACAGGCGTGAGAGAGAGAGAGAGAGAGAGAGAGAGAGGTGAATTCATATACTTCTGAAAACATCATTAAATCAAAATAGCATTTTTATGTATTTTACAAGCTCTGATGTCTCAAAAAACTCACGAGAGAGAGAGAGAGAGAGAGAGAGAGAGAGAGAGAGAGAGAGAGAGAGAGAGAGAGAGAGAGAAAGCAGCAAAGGCATTGGATTCCTTCTGCCGTACAAATTGATCGGTCTTGAAGACACCTCTCGATTTCACGAGAACCCTAAAAGAGAGAGAGAGAGAGAGAGAGAGAGAGAGAGAGAGAGGGTTTTATTAAAGTTTTTGCATGAATTTATTTCTCACTGACGTTAAGGTCGACAGACAAATGGAGGATGAATATTCTTGACTGAATCTGATTCGTGATGAGACTTTTATTTATTTATTTTTTGTCATCCGTTTTTGTGTTGATCGTATGGGCTTGCTTGCTGTTTTTGTCGCTTTCAAGGAAGGGTAGGGCTGTTATTTGTGTTCAGATAATAATATAAGTTTGCTAATATGGAAATGCGTGTATATACAGATTACTATATATATATATATATATATATATATATATATATATATATATATATATATATATATATATATATATATATATATATATATTATAAAAGTACATAAACATCATATTTTCACTAAATAATGTTTTCAGAAGCATACAAATTCACCTTTCTCTCTCTCTCTCTCTCTCTCTCTCTCTCTCTCTCTCTCTCTATATATATATATATATATATATATATATATATATATATATATATATATATATATATATGTGTGTGTGTGTGTGTGTGTGTGTGTGTGTGTGTGTGTGTGTGTATACATTTTATATATATACATTTATATACAGAAAGAGAGAGACAGAGAGACAGAGAACGAAATCCACATATCCTGAGATTGTTTTTTAGAGGCTCTGGTGTCTCAAAAAACTAACAATGTCTCTCTTTGAGACCTAATTCTCTTAAGAGATCTCAAACCTTTACAAAAAAAATAATTTCAAACATCCTTAGAGAAAGGAAAACCACAATAGGCTCAAATAGACTCAAATAGACTCAGATTAGCCTCTTTGTAAGAGATTGAGGTGAGGAGGAACAAACGGTTCACTGAGCAGGCCGAGCCTCTCCTGAGGAAATTTCTCAGTGAGGAAAAGGAAATTGGGGGGGAGAGGAACAAAGAAAGTCGAAGTGAAAGTGAGGAAAAGCTGCCTGGGAAAAGAGGGTCTGAAAATTTCATTTTCTTGATTTTTTCTATATGATTTTTATTTTCCTATTTTATTTTTTTTATTTATATTTTATTTTCATTTTTACGTTTTTGAATATGTGGGATAATTTCTCATACAACTGGGTAACTAGTTACCAGGTAGCGTTACCTGTACTTTCTGATTACCCTTTTGTATGTGGTCTTATGTGTTCGTACAATACATTTTATTTTATATCACAATCCTGTATCACTATTTTTATGGTTATGTAACCATTTCTTTCAATTTGCCCTTTTATTCGTGGCTTTCATGTGTGTTAATGTAACGCTTTATTTTATACCACACTCCTGTATCGCTATTTTACACCACATCACAATCCTGTACCAATATTTTATACAACATCACAATCCTGTATCAATATTTTATACGTCACAATCCTATATCAATATTTTATACCACATCACAATCCTGTATCACTACGTATTTTATACCACATCACAATCCTGTATCATTATTTGTTTTATACCACATCACAATCCTGTCTCCCTATTTATTTTGTACCACATCACAATTCTGTGTCACTATTTATTCTATACCACATCACAGTCCTGTATCAATATTTATTTTATACCACATCACAATCCTGTATCACTATTTTTTTTTATTGTAATGTAACCATATCTTTCAATTTGCCCTTTTATCCGTGGCTTTTGTGTGTTAATGTAACGCTTTATTTTATACCACATCACAATCCTGTATCACAGTTTCTTGTAGTGATGTAATAATTTTGTTTTTCTGTAACCAAAATCTAAATCCGACGCTATTTAGATACGATAATGCATTGTGCTATTACCAACACCCCATAATCAGCAGGTAAGCCCACCTTTTTGGGACACACCTGGCATATAACACCTATAAGCTTGTTTCCCCACGTTTCACTTGCTTTCTCAAATACCCACCCCCACCAACCCCCCAAAGACACACACGCCGGCCACACTGCGACCCTACCCACACCGTGACCTCACGTCGACCTCTCGTAGCCCTTAGAGATGACCAAAACAGCCCAGGTCATCTGGGAGAGAGAAAAACACATTCCGATTGTCTTTTTTTTTTTAAGAGCCCTGGGGGGTTTCCTGTTTGTGTTCGTTGTCGGTGGCTATAAGCCTAAAGAACCTATTTCGTAAAGGGTCAGGGGTAAAAATAACGCCCTCTCCCCTTCCCCAACTCCCCCTCTCTCTCTCTCTCTCTCTCTCTCTCTCTCTCTCTCTCTCTCTCTCTCTCTCTGTGACCTGGCTTAATCCGGGATTGACCTAAGGCGTCATCGTGGCCTCACGGCCTTACCTATCGTATATCTCCTTCCCGTCTCTCTCTCTCTCTCTCTCTCTCTCTCTCCCTCTACCCATGCCCATACTTCTAGAGAGAGAGAGAGAGAGAGAGAGAGAGAGAGAGAGTTTGTACAGGCATGCTTAACAATACTGATCTATTCTGCAGCGATACTCAGTGGAAATATGCCCTGGTGAGAGAGAGAGAGAGAGAGAGAGAGAGAGAGAGAGAGAGAGAGAGAGAGAGAGAGAGAGAGAGAGAGAGTTAATACAGGTATGCTTAACAATACTGATCTGTTCTGCAGCGATGCTCAGTGGAAATATGCCCTGGAGAGAGAGAGAGAGAGAGAGAGAGAGAGAGAGTTTATACAGGCATGCTTAACAATATTGATCTGTTCTGCAGGGAGGGAGAGAGAGAGTAGAGTAGAGTAGAGTAGAGAGAGAGAAGGGGGGGGCTACACTAGCTTGACCCAACGTAACCTTTGAAAAGCTGCCCGTGACCCGGATGACGGGTAATCATTAGAGGTCTTTAGGATAACCGTAGGATATTCGCAGGATACCCACCCCTTCGGTATTTCCAGATTCTTGTCTTCTTGTATAGGCCTACAGGACGCGTCGGCCATTGTCCACATCCGGATGTAAGTGACGGGTTCTGAGATTTAGGCCTATGGTGGATTATATTGGTTTTTTCGTCTCTGTCTGTGCGTCTGTGCTTGCGGATGTAGGTACAGCCGTCCAGATGAGTTGTTCATTTACCTACACACACACACACACACACACAAACATTCCCTTCTCCACCAAGAGTACTCAGCCCGTTTAAAACACGGTTTACAACAGATCATAAACATAACTGATTTGTTGACATCGAGCTGGCCTCACCCAGCATCGGGCCCTTTTGCGAGGGATTCAGAGGGCTATTGTAGACCTCAGGACTCTGACCAACCAACATAACCGCCTTCCTTCTCCCTCTGCCACTTTCCCACAAGGTATGATAAATCGTAGTACCTTTCTAGAGCCACCATAACCTTTCAAAATATGTTCTCCAGACATGCGCTGCCGTGGCCTTTCTTCCGCAATTAATTGCACTTACGGAAGGCGTGGCTTTCAGAGTAGGCCACGTGCAGGCTGTAATAAACCTGCAGCAACATATAGAGCCTGACCTGCAATCTACAGGGCCTTTTGTAGGCCATGAATGACCTACTATTTACGTAGGCTGGTGAGCTGACTGCAGGAGGCTGAATCACTTGCTTCTAAAAGGAGTCAAAAATTGTGTCATGTGTTTTGTATTTGAGTTGATGTCTGCCATTGTATTGTATTTTAAGGTTTGTTATGCACGAGAGAGAGAGAGAGAGAGAGAGAGAGAGAGAGAGAGAGAGAGAGAGAGAGAGAGAGGAAATGTGCTAGTGCTCTTACTGTCCACATTTATCATTACTTCCTGTTTGTCACCTTGTTTATTTCCTGTGTTTCTCTCTCTCTCTCTCTCTCTCTCTCTCTCTCTCTCTCTCTCTCTCTTTATTCAAAAAGGAAGGAATTAACTTAAGATCCTACAGGCTTTCTCTCAAAGTAAATGAAATAATAAATACAAAAAATCCTACAGGATATACCATAAGGACTAAACGAAGGAATTAAGAATATTTTCGTAGAATTTAAAAAAAAAATTCTGTAGGATTTCCTTTAAAAAATTCAGTAAGATTTCCTAAAAAAAATTAAGTAGAATTTTTTAAAAATGTTTTAGAATCTGCTAAAAAATCCTGTAGAATTTCCTTTAAAAATTCTGTAGAATATCCTAAAAAATTCTGTAGAATTTCCTAAAAATATTCAGTAGAATTTCTAAAAATATTCAGTAGAATTTCCTAAAAATATTCAGTAGAATTTCCTAAAAATATTCAGTAGAATTTCCTAAAAATATTCTGTAGAATTTAAAAAAAAAATTCTGTAGGGTATCCTAAAAACATTCTGTAGGATATCCTAAAAAAAATTCTGTAAGATTTCCTAAAAAATTCTGTAGAATTTCCTAAAAAATTCTGTAGAATTTCCCCCCAAAACTGTAGAATTTGCTAAAAACAAATCTGTAGGTTTTCATACTAATACAATAGAACAAGTTAACATTTAGAACCTTCCTTCCTAAGGCAACAAAATTTTCCAAGTAACAAAAAAATTAACAAAAATATAAAAAAAAAATTCTGTAAAAGATAAAGACCGCCATGGAGGTTGGAATTTTCAAAACTGGAGAATTCTTGAGGCGTCAAAAATTCTCAAAAGGTATTTTTTTGTAGCATTTCCTTTTCTTTGTAAAGTACTTCTCTCTTCCCAAAGGCGCCTTTTAACCTACGGCCTTTTGTAATGAGTCCATCGGGTGTTATGCTGTAGACTCTCTCTCTCTCTCTCTCTCTCTCTCTCTCTCTCTCTCTCTCTCTCTCTCTCTCAGGCCTTTCATGTTGTATCAAGTACCTCTTGTGCTAAACATATCGAGTGTTATGTTTTAGAATTCCTCCCTGACTCTCCTCTCTCTCTCTCTCTCTCTCTCTCTCTCTCTCTCTCTCTTCTGTTATTTATATTTTCGTTCTTATTTACCGAAGTCATATTATTTGTTTATGCTGTGACATAATGAGGTTGTTGAATTATGCTAATTTTATTTCATTGTGTCTGTATAATGATTTGTGTATATATATATATATATATATATATATATATATATATATATATATATATATATATATATATATATATATATATATGACAGAAAGAAAGAGAGAGAGAGAGAGAGAGAGAGAGAGAGAGAGAGAGAGAGAGAGAGAGAGATTCCTTCCATTTGTTTACCTCCAGTTATATCAGACTTGTCTCAACTCATTTCATCTCTTCCTCTCTCTCTCTCTCTCTCTCTCTCTCTCTCTCTCTCTCTCTCTCTCTCATCATCATCTTCTTCCTCTTCCTGAAGCAGCCACTTCCGGTAAAATGCTTCACCTTCAGACCCAGACGCTGCTTATTGCTGCTTCTGCTCTTCCGTGATTCATCATCATCATTACAATCATCATCATCATCTTCATTGTATTCATTATATTCACCATCATGTCTTCACCTTCACCCACATTATATAGACTCGATCCCCGCCTCGACCAGTCTTCGGACTTTTTACGGTCAGTGTGTTAAGGATTCGCAGCGTTTCGCAACGAAATATGTTGCGTGTGCTTGCGGGTGTGTATGATATACATGCATACATATTTACATACATACATTATATATATGTGTATATATATGTATGTATATGTATATATATTTATGTAAATATATACAGTATATGTATTTATGTAAAATATATATATATATATATATATATATATATATATATATATATATATATGGGTTAGTGGTCCTGTGGTTATCAACTTCACCTTACCAAGTAAACGTGCCTGGGTTCGATCCCAGCAGGGAGGGAACCGACTTGAGCCCGAATACTGAAGAATGAAGTACGTATTTCCCAACCTTCTTTCCTCCTCTCTCCGATCCACTCCCTCTCCCTCCTCCTCCTCCTACCCCTCCTCATCCTCCTCCTCCTCCTCTTACCCTAGAGAGAGAGAGAGAGAGAGAGAGAGAGAGAGAGAGAGAGCGAGAGAGAGAGAGAGAGAGCTGCCGTGACAGAGAAAGCAGCAAAGGCACTGGATTCCTTTTGTGGTACAAATTGATCCGACTTGAAGACCTCTCGATTTCACGTCGACGGTTCTTGTGTCCATTGTCGTGTTGTATGGGCATTCCGAGAAGAGCCAAGGGAGAGAGAGAGAGAGAGAGAGAGAGAAGAGAGAGAGAAAGATTGAGAGAGATTGAGAGAGATTGAGAGAGAGAGAGAGAGAGAGAGAGGGAGGAAGAGAGAGAGAGCGAGAGAGCTGGTGGCGAGATGGTCTGTTTCACGTCTTTTTTCATAGATTTTAAGTATGGGAACTTCTTAAGTGAGCAGCGGACCTGAAATCTCAACAAAAATAAGGCACCCCTCCCCCTCCTAACCGCCCCCTCCCACCCTCAAACTCTTCCACACTCCCTTCATATCTTTAAGAACAAAGACCAGTGAAACGGGCGACCTGGGACCCTTTTCTAGCCCGGGTATGGAGTAGACAGGAACAGGTGAAAAAGAGAAGAAAATTATATACAGTATGATGAAAAGAGACGAAGATCTGAGATGGTTATTGGTTGTTTTGGGTGAAGGTGGCCTTATGCCGAGACGGCCCCATGTCCAAAGGTGGCCCAGAGGTGTGGCAAAGTGTTATAGAGGGTATAAGAGGACTGGTGTGGACCTCTAAGCTCGTATAATCCACCAGAGATGGGATCTCAACTGGAGTAAGTCAAGCGGTTAGGGAGAGAAGTATCGAAGTATTCGTTTTGGGGTGGGGGTAGGGGGGGGCCTACCTCCCTCACCCTCCTACTCCCTCAACGTTCTCCCTCCACCCCTACACCTCAGGGGCACAGGTCCTCATTACTTTTTTCCCTTTTTTTCCTAGTGGAGGCGAAGCACTTGATACAAGAGACTGAGCCGCTCGGGGAAAGTCGTCGAACTCACGAATGCAAAGCTGGTGGTGGTGGTGGATTGTGTTGACTGGCCGACTTCCAAGAAGGAGTTGTAAGAAGAAGTAAAAGCAGAGGGAGACAGACAGACAGACAGACGAGACGTGGGATCACCTCACTCGCAGGCCCTTCGCAGGGCGGGGCGGAACGGGAACCGATGCTTTTGAACTTTTGGTGACTTCAGAAGGAATGATTGAGATGGGGCTCACTTTACAATATACATTTTGGTCTTGTTTCTTCCGGTTTCATGACTGAGAAAGAGCCTTATTGTATGATGTCACCTGGTCATGTACCTTCGAGCTGAATTAGTACAGAATTACCCACTGTGTCACGCCCTTAGGTCTTGTATCTTCCTGGTTAACGACTGCAGAATCCCCAAACATCGTTTACCTCTTCAGAGGCTATCCAGATTGATACCAGATCAATACCTCTCAGTGAAAAGGCAAAGTTTCATCACTTCACAGAATTACCCACTGTGTCACGCCCTTTGGTCTTGTATCTTCCTGGTTAATGACTGCAGAATCCCCAGTCATCATTTACCTCTTCAGAGGCTGTCCAGATTGATACCAGATCAATACCTCTCAGTGAAAAGGCGAAGTTTCATCACTTCTCCAGACCGGTTATAACCAGAGAAGCCTTTTCCTACATACAAGAAGTTGCTCTCTCTCAGACTTCTTCCTGACTTCATCCACGAATTCGAGATTACTTCAGTGAAGACTTCATCTATTTACCGAATGTAAGATGATGTCAGTCCAACTTATAACTACGTTTTTATTGTTTCTGTTGTTGTCAGTCCTACTTACATCTAAGTGTGCATTGTTGTCAGTCCAACTTAGATTATATCTAAGTGTCTGTTGTTTATATTGTTGTCAGTCCAACTTATATCTAAGTGTCTATTGTTGTCAGTCCAACTTATATCTAAGTGTCTATTGTCATCAGTCCAGCCTATATCTGTGTCTACAAGTAAAGGCTGTTTTCAAACTCCAGACCAACTTATATCTAAGTGCCTGTAAGGAAAACGGTTTTTTTTAAAAAGCTTCGTACCAGTCAACGACGAATTGAGCTCACTGAACGAACAAGCACAGTCAAAAGACCGGCCAGGCCAAAGATTGGCCAAAGACTGGCCCAAGACTGGCTAGACACAAAGGAGTTCTGTGGTCACGCATGAATTCAGAAGCAGCTACACGAATGTAATGGAAATCTTGGGTTCACCACGCAAGCAAGCACAGACCAGACGAGTCTTATCGTGGAAAGTGGAGAGATAATTCGGTCTGTTGATGAGGTAATGTGAAGTGCAGCCTTTTCCTGTCAGGGTGCGTCCACATGACTGAAAACAAGTCGACAACACGTCGGCAACTTGTCGCAAACAGGTCACAGGAAGTTTGAATTCGGTTTATTGACAAGGTCAGATGAAAGGTGCTGCCTGTTTTCTGTAAGGGCACATCCACACAACATGAAAGCATGTCATCAACATGTCGGCAACTTGTCACAAACAGTTTGAATTCGGTCTACTGATAAAGTTATGTAAGGTGCAGCCGGTTCCTGTAAGGGCGTTTCCACACGACATTAAAACATGTCACCAACATGTCGCCAACTTGTTGTACACACATCATAAACAGGTTGACTACAAGTCGGCGACTTGTTGGTGCTCCCAACCAGTGCTTCTTACGAAAACGACCTTTCCATGACTTGTGTAGATATATTTCCGGAAATATTTGAGCTACTGTCATGCACTTTGAAAAATGTCAAAGCTTCCTCAGAAAGCTGAACAGTTATTTCCGGAAGTTAAGAAACTTTTTAATTTATCGTAAAATAATTTTAAAAATAATTTATTGCAAAAGATTTCAAAAGATTCTGGACTTAATAAGTCAATCAATTTTGAAGGTATTCCAATTTTTTCATTGTAAAGTTTTTCACAAAATTGCTTTCAAATATTTTTGCAAATATAATTTCAGATATCAACAAAAAACATTTCCTGATATCTTAAGCCTTTTAAAATATTTTACAAAGCTGAATTTACTTATAAAAACGTTAAAATATGTGTAATTCATATAATTCAGCCTGATTTTGCTGGACTGAGTCTGATTCTAAATCATTGAAAACTTCGATAACTTTTCAATATTGGCAAAAATACTGAATTTATTTTTCCTTTGAACATAGCACTACTAAATCATTCTAAAAGTTCTAAAAAGTTATATAAAATTATTATATACTAAAAATCTGTAGTCAGTACTGAAAGAAAAACACATTAAATTGTTTTTACAACCGGATCCAATTCGTCACGACAAGTAAAAAAAAATTAACTAAAACATTAAACGCTATTTTTACATTTTCGTTCTTTGTAGTTTTCACACTTAGTTTTTTTTTATTCTCAAGTCATCAACAAGGAGTGTCAAAGTGAGAAAATGAAGAAAAAAACAAAAAAAGATTCTCCATTAAGACAGGTTGGAAAAAACCAAAGCACGCCCTGTAATCACAAGTTGGCTAATATTAAACTTTTTTGTTTTCATTTTTTCAAGAATGACTTAAACTCGAATATATATATATATATATATATATATATATATATATATATATATATATATATATATATATATATATATATATATATATATATATATATATATATATATAAAACTAGAGGCTCCTACAACCTTGTATTGCTAACATGGACTACTTTTTCGAAGGTTTAGCCAATCACAATGCAGATTAGGTCATAACAGTTATGTTTGTGGACCAGTCAGCATCAGAGTAACAAAAGAAAGTGAACGATTTACTGTCATCGTACTTAAAAAATTTGGTTTCATTTGGCTCAGTGATTCTACAGACGACCAACATATGTTTGCTGACCAATCAGCATTTAAGTAACAATACTTAGAGGAAGCTTTACAGGGATTATTCCTAATGGTTTAGTTTCATTTGGTTGAGTGATTTGCAAGAAAACCAAATTGTGATATATTAATCAACTTTTTACCGGGATTTTTCCAGAAAGAAATTTGGTATCGTTTATGTCAGTGATTTGCAAGAAAACCCAGGCGTGGAATGTTATGATTTCAAACAGCCACGTAAACAGAACATTATTTACAAATAAAACTGACAAGGAAACAAAAACAAACAATTTATATAAACAAACTGACGCACAAACAGTTATGCTTGTTGAGAACAAACGTGCAGTAAAAAAAAACTATACTGGAACTGAAAGCAAAAGTTGTAGTAGAAAGAGAAAACTTAATCCACTGAGAGAGAGAGAGAGAGAGAGAGAGAGAGAGAGAGAGAGAGAGAGAGAGAGAGCACAGCACAGCACGTTCGAAACTTTCTCTTTCTTCGCCACGTCAGAACCTCATGATGGAGTTGGCTACGCACACACACACACACATGTGCTCGGGCGCATGCATTAACAAACATACACGCACACACACATACACACACACGAAACTTTCTGCGTGTGCGTATTTATCTATTTATATACATATACATACATATACAGTATATATAATATATATACATTACAAGAGCTGCTGAAGTGATTATAAATTGTCATTTATATATTAACTAGTTTTTTATATTTTGTTATCTTATATTGCGCTTCTTATTTTTTTTTTTACTTTCGCCATTGTGGTAGCTTAGCAACTTAATGATATTTGTGGCGTGTTATTTTTTTTACTACACGGATGTGAAGATATATATATGTATATATATATATGTGTGTGTGTGTGTGTATGTATAATGTCATTATTGTTAATTTTCCGACATCACGAATTATATATTTATTATATTCGTGGTGTGTAATTTCCCCAACAAGAATTTCTTATTTTTTTATATTTTCATTAATAAAATTATATTTTTTTTATGATCATTTAAGTCAAATAATTTCCCTGTAAGTTTTTGTAACATACATTATTACATTTTTTCAAGTCAAATTACATTTAAAATTGTTATTGTTACATTTTGTGCATTCAAATTATATTCTTATACGCAATTATCAAAATGAAATCATTTACCGTTATCAGGTTATATAATTGAGAGAGAGAGAGAGAGAGAGAGAGAGAGAGAGAGAGAGAGAGAGAATCTATATATTCGACAAAGGAAAGCTTCCGGGAGAGAAGGCTGCGATGAATTTAACGATCAGAGAGAGAGAGAGAGAGAGAGAGAGAGAGAAAGAGAGAGAGAGAGAGAGAGAGAGAAAGAGAGAGAGTCCACATTACTGGAAAACTAACGCGTCCAAATCTGTGAAAATAAATCAAATTCTGTTTACAGAGAGAGAGAGAGAGAGAGAGAGAGAGAGAGAGAGAGAGAGAGAGAGAGAGAGAGAGAGAGAGAGTGAGTCCATAAATCTGGAAAACCAAAGCGTCCAGATCTGTGAAAATAATTCATGACTGGGATTCTGTTTAGAGAGAGAGAGAGAGAGAGAGAGAGAGAGAGAGAGAGAGGCGACATATTTGGAAAACCAAAGCTTCCAAATCTGTGAAAATAATCATAATTGAGATTCTGTTTACCAAGAGAGAGAGAGAGAGAGAGAGAGAGAGAGAGAGAGAGAGAGAGAGAGAGACCACATATCTGGAAAACCAAGGCGTCCTCCAGATCTGTGAAAATAATCATAATTGAGATTCTGTTTGCAGAGAGAGAGAGAGAGAGAGAGAGATGTTCTATACAAAAACTCTGAAGGTCCAAAATCTGTGAAATTCATAATTGAGATCTTGTTTACCCTAACCTAAAAAATGCCAGCTGACGAGAAAAGAAGAAGACTATTGTAAACAGGAAAAAATTAGGGATTACGCTAATCCGGTTTTTAGACCCCGTGTGTGGCGATGCCAATCGGTAATTGAGAAGCTGATACCGATCAGTAATTGATGCCAAGCCAATCTAGTCGGACGAAAAATTGATTGGCAAGGGGCTAGACTCGCGGTGAGGATGACTACCGCAAGATGGGAGTTTTACTCTCTCTCTCTCTCTCTCTCTCTCTCTCTCTCTCTCTCTCTCTCTCTCTCTCTCTGAATTATGTATATCTCAACACATTTTGGTCTTTGCTTTTTAGGATATGGTGACTCTCTCTCTCTCTCTCTCTCTCTCTCTCT
>NC_089777.1:16409036-16436536 GCF_040412425.1 Macrobrachium rosenbergii | reverse complement strand
GCGTTGCCCCAAAATCAGGACTTCAAAAAAATCCTAGATTTGGGAAGAGTGGAAGGACTTCTTCCATCAGTGATAACCTCTGGGAGGTCATGATTTCGCAAAAGAGGGAAAATAGAAAATGAAGAGAAAGGTTTTAAAAAAAAGCATAAAAGTAAGATAAATTAGTAGGAAGAGAATTGTGAAGAAATGATGGTATAAAGATAAATGGGATTATAATGTAATGTGATGAATGTAATATATGTAGCCATAAGATGAGATAGAGAGAGACAGAGAGAGAGAGAGAGAGAGAGAGAGAGAGAGAGAGAATAACAGAATAAATAGGTTGGATAATATAATAATTTAGATTGTGCTATATGTTACCGTAAGATTTGGCAGGGAGAGAGAGAGAGAGAGTGAGAGAGAGAGAGAATAAATGAAAGTACAATAGGTTGGATAATATAATAATTTAGATTGTGCTATATGTTACCGAAAGATTTGAGAGAGAGAGAGAGAGAGAGAGAGAGAGAGAGAGAGAGAGAGAGAGAGAGAGAGAGAGAAATAAATTAAGGTAAAACAAGTTGGATAATATATTAATTTAGATTGTGCTATATGTTACCGTAAGATTTGAAAGAGAGAGAGAGAGAGAGAGAGAGAGAGAGAGAGAGTTGCATCTCCACCCTTCTCGCTCAACCACCCACGTCTCCTGTGGTCTCCACCCACGTGGGCGCACGCTCGTCTCGTTGGTGCTCAGGTCCCATTTATCTTAGCAGCACGTCCATTATCATCATCTGCGTGTGACACTTTCTCTCTCTCTCTCTCTCTCTCTCTCTCTCTCTCTCTCTCTCTCTCTCTCTCTCTCTCTCTCATATCATAGTTACATGTATCACAATCTGTCACAATATATTATTTTCTCACTCTTCTCTGTATCTTCATTTCTTCTCTCTCTCTCTCTCTCTCTCTCTCTCATATGGTTACATGGTTACATATATCACATCTCTCTCTCTCTCTCTCTCTCTCATATGGTTACATGGTTACATATATCACATCTCTCTCTCTCTCTCTCTCTCTCTCTCTCTCTCTCTCTCTCTCTCTCTCTCTCTCTCTCTCGATTTTTAGTTTTTGGTATTTGTATTGATCTCTTAAAAGCCTTTTTCTCATTTCTTTTGAAATGAGTAGTACTTTTATAAAATTTAAAGTCCTTACTGATTTTCAATGTAAGTTAGCATTTTTCTTAAGAATTAGCATTATGGGTTTCTGTTTCCTAAGGAAGTACATAATTGATAAAAAAAAAAAGATAAAGAAACAGTTATGTCTTAGATTTACAAAAAAAAATTAAAATCGTTTATCACAGAATGATTAGAAATAAAAATTAAAATGAAGATCAGTTTCGATTTGTTTAACATAACTCCATATTACTTATGATATATTGAAAATGAAATTGAAAATCAAAACAGGTTCCAGTTTATATAAGATAACTCTATACTGCTTAAAATATATATATATATATATATATATATATATATATATATAAACTTGACAAAAACACGTATTTGCAACCAAACAAGTACGACGTCAAATCCACCCGAACTCACCTTCGGGAGGAGTAAGAAACACTTTGAAAGTAAGCCAAATAAATGGGCGTGGGAAGTAGAATAAATAAGAAGAGGAATAAGTAGGTCAATAACGAATGAATTGGGGAGAGAGGAGGGGGGAGAGGGGAGGGAGAGGAGAGCTATTAGGGGGTGAGAGGAGGAGGAGAGGGAGGGGGGGAGCCCCTCTAAATGTCAAATGAGCATCCGATGTGTCTTACCTCGCGTTCCCTTTTATTCGCAAGCGGCCTTGAGGGAATCGGTTGCGTTCTGTTCGACGATTTTTTTAAAAACCTGTTTCTCCTATTTTTTTTTCCTCAATATTCTTCAGAATGTCTATAAAGATTATTGATGAAATTGATGATGACTATTTTTGATATTTTTTACCTCAACTATTTCCACAGGTCCCCGCTGTTATGGTGGTTATGTACGGAATGCAATTTGAAATGTTTGCGTTTAATGTTTTTGCTGACAGACAGACACAGTGACCTATATTTCAGGAATTTGTCACTGAAAGTACAAAAAGTATATGTAATTTTTGGAACAAATCATCAGAATATTTTCGTTAACATATATAATTTTGTACTGATGTTTTCCTACGAAATAACACTATCTGAAAACTTCTATACAAAAAATTACGTAATTTTAAAAATATCATTGATATAGAAAGACGTGAATTTTTCCCTTTCATCAAACTATACGTTGAGGAAAAGGTTTACTTATTTTAGTAACTCAATATTACTGATTTTATCGAAGATAGGAAAGTATTTTTTGATAAAATTTTTTTTCTGGGGATTTCAAGTCATTTTCGAGATTGTTGTATCATTCTCTCTCTCTCTCTCTCTCTCTCTCTCTCTCTCTCTCTCTCTCTGATTCTGATGACACATTATTATTATTATTATTATTATTATTATTATTATTATTATTATTATTATTATTATTATTATTATGACACTTTGGTTATTCTCCATATTTCTTCGTTTTCTGTTTACCCTACGTTTATATTCTTTTGACCACGTCATCATTATAGTTCATACTCCCCCACCCCGGCCCCCTTCTCTCTCTCTCTCTCTCTCTCTCTCTCTCTCTCTCTCTCTCTCTCTCCAAGTGACCACCAACTCATTTATCTGGCAAATGCAGCCGTTTCAGGGCCGGATAACGCCTTACGACGCGTTGAAGTCTCCAAGAATATTTCTGAATTTTTTTCTCACGTCAGAAAATTTATTTTGATCTGAACCAAAAAGGTTAACTTCTCTATTATGATATAATACAAATTGAAATACGTAACTCAGTTGCTCTATAAATAATTATGCCAGTTTTAAGAGGACATTCCATAACTCCTCAGCTGTTCTGTGATGTAAGTATAAATACTTCATATTATTGGCAGTGTTAAATTCACCTGAAGATAAGTAGTATTATTTGAATTGCTGACAATCACTTTTCCTTTGTTTATATATATATATATATATATATATATATATATATATATATATATATATATATATATATATATATATATATATATATATGTGTGTATATAAATGCATACATATTTATATTTATATTTATAAATATAAATATAAATATATTATACATATGCATATATATACATTTCTGTATGTATATATAAAATACAATCTATCACCAACATTCCATTTTCTAAAACGAGTCTCTTTCACTGAAAAACCCAGGAGGCATTCAGCTAACCCGTGTCTTCGGCCCAACTTTCACAATTATACGGAATGAATTCCGTCACGCGGTAATCTCCTAGAATTTAAAGGCTATCATTTAGAAACACCGACTGAGAGTCCATTCCAGGTGAAAGCCATGAAAGGGAGAGTGAGCGGGGCAGATCTCCCTGCTTGATAAATATACTTTTTTTTAGTCTAATGATCAGAAAATGAGTTTTTCGTGATTCGTGGGTTTTGTGGTTCGATATTGATATTCGGATTAAGGAATTTGATGAGACTTAACGACATTTCACGAGATTGTTGTTAAAGATTTAACTTTTCCTTTTTAGAGCTTTTCAGTCCGCCCATTTTAAATCTGCTCCCCGTAGTGGGGTACTGCAGTCAGTGCACCTCATGCGGTGCACTGTAGGCATTACTTAAGTCCTTTGCAGCGTCCCTTTGGCCCCTAGGTGCAACCCCTTTCGTTTCTTTTACTGTTCCTCCTTTCATATTCTTTCTTTCCAGCCTCTCCTAACAACTGATTCATAGTGCAACTGCGAGGTTTTCCTCCTGCCACACCTTTCAAACTTTTACTGTAAAGTTTCTCTTTCAGTGCTTGGCCTATGGCCCAAATTCTATATTCAATCACTTCGATTTTAAATTTGCTAATTTTGATGAGACTTGACGAGATTTCACTAGATTGTTATAGATTTCACTTTCCTTTTTAAAACTTTTCAGTACGTCCTTTATAAATTGTCTATTTTTAAATTACAAGACTTTATAAGTATATCCATTTTTTCTGTGAGATTCCATCACAAAATTAGTTTATTTTATAAAAATTGTAAACTATATTAAATTCAACTAGCCATTTTTTCTGCAACAAACTTATAAGTCTTTACTAAAACACATTTTTCATTTTCGGATTTTTAGCCAAATAACTTAGCTTGTTGGAACCTTAAAATCCATTTAAAATGATTGACATTTTCTTTATCTTGAGAGGAAGGAATTTCGATAACCATGACAAACTAGTTTTAGACATTTTGTCAAAATTATATATCCTCAAAATCTTCAAGTGGGATAAATTGTCATTTTTCCATCGTACTGAAGAAACTTTAAGTATTTCCTGTGTAAATGTTCGTTTATTATTATTATTATTATTATTATTATTATTATTATTATTATTATTATTATTATTATTATTATTATTATTATTATTATTATTATTATTATTATTATTATTATTATTATTATCTCCTGTGTAAATGTTCTTTTTATTATTATTATTATTATTATTATTATTATTATTATTATTATTATTATTATTATTATTATTGTTGTTGTTGTTGTTGTTGTTCCACTACCCTGACATATATCTGCCCTACTTTTCCTAAAAAAAATTTCATTTTCCTCAGTCTTTATTTTCAGTTTCTCTTTTTAGTTTTCTGTAAAAGAAAACTATTGTTTTGTCTGTCCGTTCGTAGTTTTTTCTGTCTGCACTTTTTCTGTCCGCCCTCAGATCTTAAAAACTGCCGAGGCTAGAGGGCTGCAAATTGTTATGTTGATCATCCACCCTCCAATCATCAAACATACCAAATTGCAGCCTTCTAGCCTAAGTAGTTTTTATTTTATTTAAGATTAAAGT
Organism: Macrobrachium rosenbergii; assembly: GCF_040412425.1. Taxonomy (NCBI): domain Eukaryota; kingdom Metazoa; phylum Arthropoda; class Malacostraca; order Decapoda; family Palaemonidae; genus Macrobrachium; species Macrobrachium rosenbergii. The sequence continues at coordinate 16,431,656 of NC_089777.1, read as the reverse complement.
TAGCCATGGTTAAAATTTCATGAGCCGCGGCTCATACAGCATTGTACCGATACCACCGAAAGAAAGGTCTATCTTCGGTGGCCTTGATTATACGCTGTACAGAAAACTCGACTGCGCCGAAGAAACTTCGGCGCATTTTTTACTTGTTTTTTTAATCTTCATCACTATTTTTATCTTCATATCTACTCAGCTTTCTCTACAAACGTCCATTTTCCCAACGTTTCCTTTCATTTTCCCCTTTTTTTTATTTTCTCCCTTAATTTTCCACCTGCCGTTCCACTTCCGCGGTGGCGACCACTTCCGGTTCTTATTTTGCTCATTTTTTTCTTCTATATTTCTTCGCCTTCCTTTTCTTAGTCCTTTTATGTCAAAGTTTTTCCTCCAACTTTCCATCTAACCCGTGCATCACACCCCGCCCCCGCCCCTAGAAAATATCGTTAAACGATTAATGAAAGATTGTGATGAAAATCGTCAAAAAATCTTTATTTTTTCACGAATTTTCTTTTTATTTTTCTTCATCCTTCCTTCAATTTCTCTGCCCCCTCCCCCCTTCCCCCCACCCTCTCCTTTCTCCTTTAAAATTCACAGATAATTTTTGAATATATTGAAAATTTAAAAATGGATTTCTTTATCAAAGCTAAAAAAAATTATTTAAATCATTCCATAGAAGCTTTCAATAAAGGCTTAATTTTCGCTATCAAAACTAAAATCTAACTTTTTTTAACATAAGTTAAAAACGCATAAATTCAGCTCTACTCTTCGGGGAACATTTTTATCATAGGTTTTTTTTATATATTTTTTTAAAGGGGTCATCTTCACTACCAAAAACAAAAGTAAAAAATGCCCCGAAGTTTCTTCGGCGCAATCGAGTTTTCTGTACAGCCACTACAGCGTATAATCAAGGCCATCGAAAACAGATCTGTCTTCCGTTGGTCTCGGTCTAATGCTGTATGAGCCGCTGCCCATGAAACTTTAACCACGGCCCTGTCGGGGCCTATCCTATATCGTTGCCAGAGGCACGATTGTGGCTAACTTTAACCTTAAATCAAATCAAAACTACTGAGGCTAGAGGGCTCCAATTTGGTATGTTTGATGATTGGAGGGGGAATGATCAGCATACCAATTTGCAGTCCTCTAGCCTCAGTACTTTTTAAGATCTGAGGGCGAACAGAAAAAGTGAGGGCGGAAAAATGTGCGGACGGACAAACAAAGCCGGCAAAATAGTTTCCTTTTACAGGAAACTAAAAGTAAATTTTTTTTCATTAAAAAAAGCTACAGACGCATAAATTCAGCTGTACTCTTCAGGGAAAACGTTTCAGAGCCTGTAAAATATCGTGACAGTCTCGTACCTCTGTAGTCATGGAGAAAGTGGTGAAAGAATTTCACTTTTCATCGTGTTATGACGGTCCAGTTTCTTCAGTTTATTTTTTTTTTTATCTTTTTGTTTTTAATTTTTATTATTTTTTTTTATTTTTATCAATTTTGGTGAAAGACGATTTCTGCCATTAATTTCTGGATAATTTGCATGTTCTGTGTTCGAAATTAGTTAATTTCTGAATAATATGCATTTTCTAATTTGGAATTTTTTGAAGAATGCGGCTTTTAAAAAACATTAAGCTCATTAACCCATGTAAGATTATTTTCTCTTGCAACAAACTATGTGTAATTCGTTTACTGGATTGTAATTATCATTCTTAAGTCTACGTATCTCGAGAATTTTTTGCATATATAATATATTTTATATATATATATATATATATATATATATATATATATATATATATATATATATATACATATATATACACACACACACACACACACACACACACATATATATATATATATATATATATATATATATATATATATATATATATATATATATATATATATATATTTATATATATATATAAATATATAAATATATATGTGTATATATACATATATACATATACCTCGGTGGGTGAATACATTATATATATATGCCAGCATGGGTCCCCCACTCTTAGGCATATAAAGATATTTATCAAATGCTCAATAAATGTGGCCCCTGGATTCATTCATGACAACCAACTGAAAGAACTCATCAAACTAAATAATTTTTCATGTTCTTCAAAAGACAATTTCATTGAATATAGTCTCGACTGCAAAAAAGTAACCAGTAAGCTCGCTTGCTCTCTCTCTCTCTCTCTCTCTCTCTCTCTCTCTCTCTCTCTCTCTCTCTCTCTCTCTCTCTATGTTACCCAGGTGGATTAGCTTGCGATACCTTGTATCGTCTTGGGTATAATCCTTCCTCTCATCACTCTCCATTAGAAAGAGTTGCATGTCGTCATGCATCAGGCATCCACGGCACCGCCGTCGCATAAAAGTGAAATTTTCTCCGTTTGGGACCTCACAAAGAGAGAGAGAGAGAGAGAGAGAGAGAGAGAGAGAGAGAGAGAGAGAGAGAGAGAGAGAGATGTTCACACCTCCGATTATTATAGAGTTTTCTCTCTTATTACACATTTTGACAGGCTGAAATCATACTGAGATTTATAGGCAATTATGACACTCTTCAATTTGGCTGTAAGTACTCATCATACTTCCTTATGATAACTGTCTGTTTCCCCCATTCCTCCTGTACCCCCAACCCCACTACTTCTGGCACCCCTGTGTACAAGGGCGTGGCCAGGGGAAGGGGGTTCTTAACACCCTAATTTGGACAGGTAAAAACATTTTGTGATCTTGCAAGTTACAGATCAAATACAGGAAATATTCTATTAAGCAAAATAATAATCAATAACAAAGTATTTACAATTATCAATAACCAGTAACAATGGCCAATAACAATGTAGTGGCAAAAAATAACCAATAACAGAGTATTCAAAAGGAAAATAGCCAATAACAAAGAGTTCAAAAGGAAAATAGACAATAACAAAATATTCAAAATGAAAATAACCAATAACAAAATATTCAAAAGGAAAATAGCCAATAACAAGGTATTCAAAAGGAAAAGAGCCAATAACAAAGTATTCACAAAGGAAAATAGCCAATAACAAAACATTCACAAAAGGAAAATAGCCAATAACAAAGTATTGAAAAGGAAAATAGCCAATAACAGAGTATTCACAAAGGGAAATAACCAATAACAAAACATTCACAAAAGGAAAATAACCAATAACAAAATGTTCACAAAGATTTGTGAAAATCCCCAATGATAAAAATCCGTACAAAGAAAAATTCTTGGAGCACACTTTGCAAATGTAACCACCCCTTCTCCCTCCCTCCCCCAAAAACCTGGCTTCAACTCTCTCTCTCTCTCTCTCTCTCTCTCTCTCTCTCTCTCTCTCTCTCTCTCTCTCTCTCTCTCTCTCTCCAATGAGCGAGAAAGAAACCTGTACTTGCGTTTTCTAAGGCGAGAGTGGAAAGTGAAAACTCGCCACCAGCCGGTTTTGTAAGGACCGGCCAGAGTCAGGTGGACGTTCCGTGTACGCCTTTGGTGGTGGTGTACAGCTCTCTCTAGCCTACACGTGTACGGGATCACACGTGTACACGCACACACACACATACACACGTGCTTGTATTGCTTATTGATACACCTGCTAGACTCTCGTTAGATTACTCTGGCGTGCGGTGACTTTTACTCTTGTTGAATTTTGGTTTGCGTTAGATTCCTTTTTTTTTTTCCTGGTTTTTACTAGTGTTGCTCTAGGGGGGTTAGTGGCTAGGAGCGTGCAGCCACACAAGTATTTATGTAATGTATGTATGTATGTGTACATATATACATATACATATATCCATACATACCTATTCATATCGAAATGTATCTAAACAGATTAGCGCAAACGGCCATCCTTGAGGACCTAAACACCCATAGAGCTTAGTTACCTGACCAACGCTGATGCCCATACCCCATCTAATCCCATCCAAATACCCAGGTCACACCAAGGAGGTCCTCGGGTCATACCCACCCCCATAACAACATCCCCTACGAGATGTTTATAGATGTTTAGATGTTTATCTCTCGGAGGGGATAAAATTTCGCACAAACAACAAACACATTTGAGTGGGAGTTTTCCCTTTTCTAAATCCCATCCATAAAAGAGAAGAAGAAGAATACCTTTCCAAACAGGGTATGGGACTTGCTACCCCATTCCTGACTTATTTCCCGAGAATCAGAACCTCGAATTACATCGTCATTCATACGAGGAACGTACGCAGTAAGGAGGTCTCATTACACCTTCAGGCGAAATATGTAATTAGGTTATATCATCCCAAAGAGGAAACGGAGAGAATTACCCGTTTCTCTCATTGCGTCACGGGAGTAGATCTATAACTGTTCTTTAATGGCTTATTACGTCTCTCACGACTGGGGTTGAGAAGTCTCAGGAATAACTTGATCAAAGCGTTTTAAAAGTTTTTGAGAATCGTTCCAATGTTTCAAGTTTGATGGCTTTATTTCTCGTAACTTTTTGGAATACCTGTTGAATCTTAGCCTTCTGGAAAGCCTTTTCAGGCCTTTTGTCGGTGGGATTCTCTATAATGAAGAGAAAGAGCGTAAAAAGGACAAATAACTTGATAAAAGGCGTTTTAAAAGTCTTTGAGAATCGTTTCACTTTTTCGAGCTGGATGTTATCATTCCCCGTAACTTTTTGGAAATTTATGTTGAATCTTGGTTTTCTGGAAATCATTTTCAGGCCTTTTATCAGCGGGATTTTCTATAATGAAGTGAAGAAATGTAAAAAAAAATTAACTTCATGAAAGGCATCTTAAAACTGCAAATCTTTACAATATTACAAGTTTTACGCCATCATTTCTCATAACTTTTTGGAAATTTCTTTTGAATCTTAGCCTTCTGGAAAGCCTTTTCAAGCCTTTTATCAGTGGGATTTTCTATAATGAAGTGAAAAAGTGTAAAAATGAAAAAGAATTTTATAAAGTTCGTTTTAAAAGTCTGCAAATCTTTCCAATGTTCCAAGTTTGATGTCATAATTTCTCAGAACTTTTTGGAAATTCCTGTTGAATTTTAGCCTTCCGGAAAGCCTTTCCAGGCAATTTATCTGTCGGGTTTTCTACAATGAAGTGAAAGAAGAGGGCGAGGAACTAATTGGTTAGTCATAGCATGCGCAAGTATGACCTGAAAAGCGATAAATATAATTGCATGGCTTTGGCTTAAAGGTAAATGGTAGCCCCGAGGTATCTATACTAAGTTCTGGAAAACCACAAAGAAGTGAAGTGAGTTTCCAGCTCATGGAAGTCTTTTAGACTAAAGGGAACTTTGGACTTCTGGAACGAACGTCTGGAGTGTTTTAAATATCCAAAAATTTACAGAGTCCATTGCTGGATACTAATGGATCTGGGGAAACATTTCCAGGTTTATGAAGCAAAGGAAATGGATGGTACTTTCGAATCGGTTCGATGATCCCCCTGGAACTCTGCAAACTGGAAGGCCTTCGGTATGTCAATATCCTGGTAAAACCAATACCTGGTTAAATAATGATTAGCACAAGCTCAAACCACGTCCACTGGAAGTATCTAAGCAACAAAGAACGCACAGGCTACAGAGCAAACAAGAAATCGGTCGGAAATTGTCCAAACTTTCTAAGTAATGTATAGTCTGGATTTTTCTTACTGGAATGATAAACCTCAATTTGAAGGGATTATACAAACGTTAAAAACAACATTTTGTGTTTTTAAAAACACGCCGTTTTAAAGTTTCTCCTTAGGGAAAAAAAAACTTGCGCAAAAACCGTTGCGTAATTTGTGTAATTTGTTGTCATGAATTCAATTTCATTCATAAAAAAAGTTTTTCTTTTAGTCATCGTGTTTTCTAGTGACAAAAGCGAATAGATTCTGTTGTGGAAGTATCGATTTTTATATAGATTTCTTCTTTTTTTTTATTTCAGATTCACGAATGTTAAAGAAAAAGGTCGACTTACAGTGAAACAAATACAGCAAGTACTGTAACTCCCACGCCCGTATGACCATCACCGGAAACAGGGAGAAACCAGGTAAGTCTTTACAGCAGCGGCAGTCCCTCCTCCTTCCCCCTCCTCGCCCTCCTCCTGCCTCTCCCTTCCTCGCTCTCTCACCTCACTCTCACTCTCTCACTCTCCCCCTCTCCCTCTCCCACTCCCATCCATCCTGACTTTACTTCCTCCTAGACTTCCTGTTCTGGAAAGGAACTGAATGACTGACTTCCAGCGCCGGGGTGGGAGACCAACATTTCGAGCTTTGGTAGGCCAGTGGGGACGAGAATTCATTTATTGTTTTCAGTTTTTTAAAAAGGGTTTTCCTTTATTTAACTGCTGTTGCTAAGATTTTAGTCTTTAAAAAGGTTTTGATTTACTTCATTGATGTTACTAGTGCATCCATACCTCCATAAATAACGGTAGTATAAGAGAGGCTCTAGGAACCAGTTCCAGACCCTATAAGCCAGTGGGGACGAAAATTTATTTATTGTTTTTAGTCTTTTAAAAAGGTTTTTCTTTATTTAACCTCTGTTAGTAAGTTTTTAGTCTTTGAAAAGGTTTTGATTTATTTTACTGATATCGCTAGTGCACCCACACCTTCATAAATAACGGTAGTATAAGAGAGGGTCTAGGGACCAGCTCCAGACCCTATAAGGACGTTACGTACTGTCTCGAAGCTGGGACTAGGGTTACCCTCATTCTGTAGACTTATTCAGCTGTCGATACGCATAGCATTTTATTATTATTATTATTATTATTATTATTATTATTATTATTATTATTATTATTCCATGTTGTTGGAGAATCTCGCGATTATTTTAATCTCGTGATTATTCTGTCGTTTTTAGTTTTTTATTATTAAGAAATCTTATCTTGAAAATTCAAGATAAACTTTTTAATCTGAATATTACCATTCATTAGCTATTTCCATCGAGTCTTACGATTTTTTAATCAATTATAATCAAGATTTTTGTTTGAATCTCGTGATCAAACTGTTTGCTGAATTTGTCCTAGCGAGATTCTCACGATTATTTTCTGTCATTTGTCAGAATCTTCTGATAATTGCCAATTTATCTGATCATCAGGGGAGTTAACTGAGTATTTTCCATCATACAAAGGTCAATTAATTATTTACCGAATTATATTTTGATTTTTACGTCAAAATCTGACGACTAATGAATGAATCTCTTGCTAGAATGATCTTATATTGCTGAGTTTCCCCGTAGGGAGGGTTAGTGCCGTCAATGCACCTCGTGCGGTGCACTGCAGGCATTACTTAAGGTTCTTTGCAGCGTGCCTTCCGCCCCTTGCTGCAACCCCTTTCGTAACTTTTACTGTACCTCCTTTCATATTCTCTTTCTTCCATCTCCTAACAGTTGATTCATAGTGCAACTGCGAGGTTTTCCTCCCGTTACACCTTTCAGACTTTTTACTGTCAGTTTCCTTTTCAGAGCTGAATGATCTCTTAGGTCCCAGTGCTTGGCCTTTGGCCTAAATTCTACATTCAGTTCACTTCAATTTACTGGTGAGTTCCCACCTTGCGAAATTGATTCGCCGTCATTATTTTCCCTTTAAACAAAAATTCTGGCCTAAATTTAGATGGAATTTTTTGTCTATAATACAGATTGCCTCTGTAATTATTTTCAACATGTTGTCAACAAAAAGATACGTAATTAACTGTTAATGAAGAAACCACTAGATGTGTTTGGAACTTTTTTTTATACTTGTGTTGCTAATCCTTACCATATGCTTCTTTTTAGTTGTCGAACAACAGTGATAAAAATAACATATGTCGTTTTCAGTAATAATAATAATAATAATAATAATAATAATAATAATAATAATAATAATAATAATAATAATTGAAGGAACATACAATATTATATATCGCAATTCACTTTTGTACTAAAACACGCTATAATAATAATAATAATAATAATAATAATAATAATAATAATAATAATAATAATAATAATAATATAATAATAATAATAATAATATAATAATAATAATAATAACTTTAAAACAGCTTACAATATGATATATGTAATATCATTATTCACATTTGTGCTAAAACAGCATCTGTTATTTCTAACATAATAATAATAATAATAATAATAATAATAATAATAATAATAATAATAATAATTGTGAAAAACAAGACATAACAACATACTCAAACTTACAGTGATGTTTTTCCAAACTGTTTACCCACCCGAACAACAACACCTGTTATTCCCAAGCAATTTAACATCCACAACAACAATAACAAACAACAACTGTCGTATTATCACCACTAATAATAATAAATTTAAACCAGACAAAAAGAAAATAAATAATCTTCTCGATTATATTGACATAACTAAAACCACTTTCCTCTCTGGGATCAGGAGTTGGCCACATGGCAGGATCTTCTACTACTGCTACTCCTGCTGGTATAAGTAGCAAGTAGCAAGTAGCAGTGGCAGTAGCAGCAGCAGAGGGCTACTTGGCTTGAAAAAGGGTTCTCGTTGTTTCTCTCTCTCTCTCTCTCTCATTTTTTGTTTGTTTCTTTCTTTTTTTCTTCTTTTCTGTCAAGTGGCAATTATGCTATCTCTTTCTTTCCTACCTCATCTCTCTCTCTCTCTCTCTCTCTCTCTCTCTCTCTCTCTCTCTCTCTCTCTCTCTCTCTCTCTTACTTTCTGTCTTTCTTTCTCTTCCTTTCTGTCAAGTGACAATTTATGCTCTCTCTCTCTCTCTCTCTCTCTCTCTCTCTCTCTCTCTCTCTCTCCTTTCTTTCTTACTTTCTTTCTTACCTTCTTTCTTACCTTCTCTGTCTTTCTTTTTTGTTGAGTGACAATTATTCTCTCTCTCTCTCTCTCTCTCTCTCTCTCTCTCTCTCTCTCTCTCTCGCAAGAGACAGTTACGACCGTCCTCGGTTTGTTACGTGACGTGCGCATGCGCTGTTGTTGTTCTTATTGTGTCTTCGCTATTTTCTTTATTTTTGTTTTTGGTTATTTACTTAGTTGTTTGTTTATTTTGCTCTGATTTGTTTTTATTTTTTGTTTTTTATTGCCTGAGAGGGATTTATAATCTATAACTTATAAGCGTTATCATATTTTTGTCTCAACTAAGTTGATTTCAGAAACAAATGATTTACATAAGTTTATGTGTGAGAGAGAGAGAGAGAGAGAGAGAGAGAGAGAGAGAGAGAGAGAGAGAGAGAGAGAGAGAGAGAGTAATTTATAATTTATGATTTATAATTTTATTTTGTATTTTTTTCATAGCTAACTTATGACAGAAACAAATGAATAAATTTATGAGAGAGAGAGAGAGCAATTTTGTAATTTATGATTTATAATTGTATATTGTAGTTCTGTCTTAGCTAACTTGATGACACAAATAAATTAGGGAGAGAGAGAGAGAGAGAGAGAGAGAGAGCGATTTATAATTTATGGTGTTATAATTGTATTTTGTATTTTTGTCTCACCTAACTTGACTTCAGAAATAAATTATCTACATAAATTCATGAGAGAGAGAGAGAGAGAGAGAGAGAGAGAGAGAGAGACAGACAGACAGACAGACAGACAGACAGACAGACAGCGAGAGAGAGAAAGTAAAAGTTTTATATAGCTCTAGTACCTAGTCAAGAGATTTTACTGGCTAAGAAATACCACCATACTGTCTTTTAAACGCTTCGTCACAAAGGTTTTTTTTTTATGCTTGTCATTTGCTTGCTCGTGTGGATGTGTTTGTTTACGAGTTTGTATGTGTATGTTTTCTTTGTCGTGTTTTTTTTTAGTTTGGTTGTGTGTATGTGTCAGTATTTGTTTGTCTGGGTATGTCAAATCAGTGTCATTTTTTTTTTTTTTTGCCTACTGAAGATAATTGATATTAGTTTTTAAGCAGACCATAACCCATCCTTCTCTCTCTCTCTCTCTCTCTCTCTCTCTCTCTCTCTCTCTCTCTCTCTCTTCTCTCATTCTTAAACTGGCCTTAACTCATCCTTCTCTCTCTCTCTCTCTCTCTTCTCTCTCTCTCTCTCTCTCTCTCTCTCTCTCTCTCATTCTTAAACTGGCCTTAACTCGTCCTTTCTCTCTCTCTCTCTCTCTCTCTCTCTCTCTCTCTCTCTCTCTCTCTCTCTCTCACCGTTATTTCCCTGGGCATTTTTTGAGGCAACGGCGGTCCTTCCCCGTTTTATTATCAGGTTGAAATTCCCTTTCTTAGAAAATAGCAGGAAATATCTCCTAAATAATCTCATACGTTTTGCCTTCAGCTCTCTGGAGGGTTTGAAGAAAATGCCAGATTCATACGCCATTACTGAAGTTCTAGAGAGAGAGAGAGATGTAATCTTATAATTTTTTTATTGTTGTCTTTCCTGTTTGCTGTTGAGAAAGATACTATGGTGGTAAAAAGTTGATATAAATAATTTTATCTCTCTCTCTCTCTCTCTCTCTCTCTCTCTCTCTCTCTCTCTCTCTCTCTCTCGGCAACGCGTGACATCTTCTTCTTCTCGTAGCGCTCGACGATGAAAGTAAAAGAGAGTGGGAGAAAAAGAGAGAAGAGAAGAGAGTGAAATCTTGCCAAAAAAAAGAAAACATTACTCGAAGCTTTTGCATAAACGAGCGAGCGACCGACGGCGCCATGTGGATTTCGATTCACGATGTTTCTTCGGCAGAAGAAGAAGCAGAGGAGGAGTTTGAAGACCGAGAACCGTGAAAATAACTGCTTAGAATTCTCGAGAGCGCGTGCTTGCGTGCGCGCTGTTCGGATTGCCCGTGTTGGATGGTTTGCTAAAAGGAGGGGAGGGTAGGAGTATTGTGTCTGGTGAAAATAACGATGTGGAACGACGCCATTATGCAAAGTATTTGATGACAGAATGATTTAGGTAATTGTATGTGATATCAGCGTGGTGAAAATAAGTGTATTTAAGGATAGCATGGTGAAAATAACTGCATTTCGGGATAGCATAGTAAAAATAACTGAATTTAGGGATAACATACTGAAAATAACTGTATTTAGGGATGCCATTTGCAAAATAACTATTTGATGACAGAATTTAGGTTTAACTGTATGGGATAACAACGTTGTAAAAATAACTGTATTTGATAACAGCAACGTGAAAATAACTGTATTTGATAACAGCAAAGTGTAAATAACTGTATTTAATGACAAAGAAAATAACTGTACATGAAGGACCTAATAGTGAAAATAACATTTTATGACAGAATACTTTAGGTAACTTTATGGAAGAACAACATAGTGAAAATAATTTTAATGAAAACATAGTGAAAATAACTTTAATGAAAACATAGTGAACATAAGTTTATATAATAACAGCATAGAGAAAATAACTGTATGGACCTGATAATGAAAATAACTATCTCATAACATAATAATTTAGATAACTGTATGGAAAAACAACATGGTAAAAATAACTGTATTTAGTTGCAGAATAGTAAAAAAAAAACTATTTAATGACAACATAAGGAAAATAAATGTTTGGGGACACCATAGCGAAAATAACTGTAGCTAATTTTATCATGAAGGAAACTTGCATGATCTAGAATAACTGCTTAGAAGTCTTACTAGCTGAAAAATAACTTTGATGATAGCTGGTCATTACAAGAAGAATGGATTCATGGGAATTAATCCTTGAAGTTCATAATAAAATGTACAAAAAATGTGCCGAAGTTTCTTCGGCGCAATCGAGTTTTCTGTACAGCCGCTACAGCGCATCATCAAGGCCACCTAAAATAGATCTATTTTTCGGTGGCCCGGTATAATGCTGTATGAGCCGCGGCCCATGAAACTCTCAGCCGTGGTGGCCTGTCCTATAGCGTTGCCAGGAACACGATTATGGCTAATTTTAGCCTTAAATAAAATAAAAAACTACTGAGATTATAGGGCTGCAATTTGGTATGTTTGATGATTGGAGGGTAGATGATCAGCATACCAATTTGCAGCCCTCTAGCCTCAGTAGTTTTTAAGATCTGAGGACGGAGAGAAGAAGTACGGACGGACAGACAAAGCCGGCGCAATAGTTTTCTTTTACAGAAAACTAAAAAATGAATGTGCAGTGATATCAGAAAGTAATGAGGCTATTGAACCGGGAAATCAAAGAGAGGTTTGGATGCTTCGTGATATTGGATTTACAATGCACACATTTAATGTAATGTAGATTGATAGACAGATAGAGAGATACAGGAAGTGACCTATACGAAGGCCTCTTGCTAAGACCAGATCGCAGGTAGAAAGCAAAAGTCAAATAAAAAAGAAATACAAAAAGTATAGAAAGAGACTAAAAAAAGAAGAGTACCAGATCACGCAATAGCAAACCATCAAACGAAGAAGAAGAAGAAGAAGAAGAAGAAGAAGAAGAAGAAGAAGAAGAAGAAGCAACGTAGAAACGAAGAATGGTGGAGAAGAAAGAAAATTTAAGAAGAGAAGTCGATTCTCGTTCTTCCATACCAACTCCTTACTCCTCACACCACCTCCTCCTCCTCTTCACCCTCCTTACTCCTCACTCCTCCTCCTTACTCCTCACCCCTCCTCCTTACTCCTCACCCCTCCTCCTCCTTACTCCTCACTCCTCCTCCTTCCTCCTGCTCCTCCTCCTCCTGCTCCTCCTCCTCCTCCTCCTCCTCAAGTAGAAAACTTTTCCTGGCGCTCGACGGCAGAACGAGAAAGTGAAACTCCTCGACCAAGTCGAGCATCTGCTGCCGCCCTCCCCTTAGGGGAAGACACCACACCCCCTGGGGTGGGGAGGGCTGGTGGGATCGATCCCCGGGGGAGAGAGTGGGTCACGGGGTGAATGGGGGAGTTGTTGAGAATGAGGTCCTAGTGTAACTTCGGTTTTACTCAAGTGATAAATTTTGTTGATCATTCGTAGGATCTCCGAATTCCTGCAGGATTTTTCGAGTGATAATCGTAGCATTTAACTCCCTTTCCCTCCCCACCCAAGCCCCCCGGAACCCCTACCTCCTTCCCCTACATCCTCACCCATCCCTGCCCCATACATCCTATGCAAACCACAGCAGGATTCCACATGAATCCTAAAAACGTCTTTTCTCTTCGGGAATTTGTATCCTTTTTCATTAATTCCTGAGACTTTCTTTGACTCTAAGGAATCTCCTATTTATCGAACTACTTTCCTGAAATACATACGCGTATTCCTCGAGAGCTACGCGCTCGCACACGCCCGCGCAACGCGAAAACAAACAAAAGCTCTCGGGAAAAAGTTACGCGCGTTTTTTTTTTATAGCACCTGACACTTTCTCTAAGTTGCGCTACCGTCATTTTCATTTCACTTTTCAAGTGTTCACGGATGCTGGCTACTGCTGCGCTACTCTTTTCTAACCCTGACATTGCATGTTTTTGAGGCACTCTTCTCTCTCTCTCTCTCTCTCTCTCTCTCTCTCTCTCTCTCTCTCTCTCTCTCTCTCTCTCTTGGAGCCTTATTTCGCGTGTAATCATATCTATAGTTGTCAAAATGATTCCTAATTTTCGCAGACTTCTACTTACTTAATTTATTTTCGTAGTGACATATAATATATATATATATATATATATATATATATATATATATATATATATATATATATATATATATATATATATATATATATATATACAGTATATACAGTATATATATATATGTGTGTGTGGAAACATAACCCATTTATATATTGCCTCGCTAATATAGTTTTAACTACTGCTAAAATCGTCTAGATATTGAGGCTCCTATGAGTTTCAGGTATTTGATTAAAAAAATCACATTTATCTTTTTATTCCTGTTTTTATATTTGCCAGTGAAGACTTTGTCTGTCTGTCTCTCTCTCTTCTCTCTCTCTCTCTCTCTCTCTCTCTCTCTCTCTCTCTCTCTCTCTCTCTCTCTCTCTCTCTCTCTCTCTCTCTCTCTCTCTAGCCGATACGATACTATTTGGTGCCTTGCTCTCCCCCGAAAATCTTCTCACTACAAGTGGCCCAGTGCCCCCTGCTATCTAGTGGGTAAGGAAGGGCACGCCCATCGGGCAACCAGTTCTCTCATGCCCTATATCCTTTGTGGGACAAGCAGGCAGGTGCTTCGTCCAAATAAACACAAGGACGCCCATCGAAAGGCCACTTCTAAGGGCAGCCTGGTTTAGCTAGGGGCCCCTGCTAAGGTGACCAGCACTTGGGCCACTTGCTGACCAGGGTGCTAGGAACCCAGGGCTTCAGGGTGCCCAAGTCCTCCATGCCCCACACCTTTGCCCAAGTCCTCTGTTGGTGGAATCTGAATATTGATTTCAAAGGGCAATCAATTTCTGGGTCTGTTCAATGCTTGGTTGGTTGACATCATAGCTGCCATACGCACAAATGCCCCTTGGGCATCCGTGGGGCCGGGCAAGGAGCCCACAGCTTTATTCCAAAGGACCAGGAGGATTACACCTTCAGGAGGCAAAGCCTTAGAGGGGAAAAGTCACGCAAACACGCACACACACACACACACTTACATTAATATTGATAGAAAGTTCGTTTTGATACATATAAGTATGTATTACATGTGTATATTTACACACATTGATTGACCTGAAGGTGTATATAGTTGTATGAATATACACATGTATTACAACACAATCAAAATACAGTCATACACCTAAATTTACACAAACTGGGTCCAGATAATGAAAAATTATCCAAAAATGTGAAACATTTGAGGTATCAGACAAGTATAAAGATTAAGAGAGAGTTAGTTTCACTTTTACTGTCTTATCTTCTTATCTTCTCGTCCATCTCTTCTTTCTCCTCTGTTCTCCCCCCCTTTCATCTCTCTCCCCCTTATCTTCGCACTTTTCATTTTAAGTAACAGCTGAGATAACATTTTAATTGTCTTAATTTTTTTTTCACTTATTTCATCGGTTTTTTTGCGATTATCTCTTGTGTTTATCTCCTATTGTTGTATTCTTTAATATTCTTATCTCTGGACGTATTCCTTAATGTTCTCTCTCATTCTCTTTTTTATTGATTGTCTGTACTTCCTGTGCAGGAAATCAGTCATGTTTGTAATCTGCTGAATTTTTTTCAGTGGTTGGTAAATGTACTTTGATGAGATGGGGAACATGGTTATATTATATAACACACACACAGAGATATATATATATATATATATATATATATATATATATATATATATATATATATATATATATATATATATATATATATATATATGCATGTATGTATGTATGTATGTGTCTGTAATATTGATAAAATACAAGTTTTCTACGTTGCAAATTCACAAAAAAAAAATATCAGAAAACAGGGAAGCCTATTTGCCTAATTGTCTGCCCAAATACAAAAAAATAAAAAAAAAATCTAAAAGTAAAGTTCCAGTCCGAGGTCACTCACTCAGTAGTGGCGTAGACTTTAAAGAACGCGACTGACTGCGTCTCTTTTTTTCACGTAGATCAGAAATTCTATTTTCTGAAAACAAAACCACAAGACCAGTGACCCCTTTTCCCATTTTTCGTTCAGTCTCCTTCTACAGGCTGACAGGTTAGTTAGAGCCTTACGGTTAAATAACCTTTCTTGCGAAATATCTTAGGGCGTCTTGGTACGTGATCCTACGCATGTGCCATTCATGAAGCTGGAATTTACGCAGTAGATTATTTTTCAGTAGTTTCTCCTATCTTTTGTATTTATGAGGCAATTTTTGCGTATATTGGTTGGTTATGGATGTATGTATATATACATATATATATATATATATATATATATATATATATATATATATATATATATATATATATATATATATATATATATATATATATATAATTGTGTTTATGTCTATATGTCAAACTGCTTTTGAAAAACTGCTTAAAGCATATTTTTAGATAAACTAATTCACGCTCCAGTCCCCTCGTAATTCAATTTTTAAAATATAAAACTAAGGCCCACGTGAATTTTTTTAATGAGCTCTATAAATGGGTCACGTTATGCAGGAATTTTGTCGTAGGCTTAAATCATTTCAAGTTATTCCTGTTTGGGAAGGACGTTAGGAAGCTGATGGTTAACCTTAATATTATTTCTGTCGAAAATCTTCCCATAGTAGGTCTCATTCTCCCTGTTATTGTTAAAATAAAAAATGAAAGATCTGTCAGCCATCTACGCTTATAAGCTCCACTGCTTTTATCATCATCGAAAAACAAAGTATCATTTTTAATCTTGAAGATTAAAAACGACAGCAGAAGTCAGCGTAATGGTCTTGACAATGTTTGCTTACTTAGTTTCATGAGATCAATTCTTCTCTTTTGAGATAGTGAGAATAAGCTTTTGAAATAAGCAACTGGAATTTATCAATGCTGCCGAACATTTCATTTAATCAAATTCTGTCTGTGTTGGCTACCTTCTTCATTAGTAGTTAATCGAAGGAAACCCTTCTGTTTGACAGTCTGACAACCTGAGACCACATTGACAGGTGGAAACCCTTCTTTTTGATATTTTGACAACCTGAGACCACACTGACGTATGAAAACCTTTTTTTTTTTTAATTTTTACAAGCTGACACCACTCTGGCAGAAAGAAAGCCCTTATATTTGACAGTCTGACAAGCTGAGACCACTCTGGCTGAAGGAAGCCCATATATTTGAAGGTCTGACAAGCTGAGACCACTCTGGCAGAAGTAAGCCCTTATATTTGAAGTTTGACAACCTGAGAGTACTCTGGTAGACTGAGACTCTTACATTTAACAAGCTGAGACCACTGTGAGTTTTGATACCTTGAGACCACTTTGACATATTAAAACTCTTCTTTGTGATACTTTGACAAGCTGACAGCCAGAGAAACAAGCAGAATAAAACACTCTCAATCTGCCAGTCAGTGAAACGTATCTTGCTTTGCAAATGCGTAGTAACCCCTAATTCATGCTACCTGTCCCTTCACCCCGACGATCTCTGAACATTTTGCAGGAAGCGAAGGCATTTCCCATTCATCACTGACATATTTTCAAGAAGAAGAAGAAGCCTCACCATTTCCTTCTGGTTGGGGGCCCCAAACGGCGTTTCATGGAAACACCGTTTTTTTCTTTTTTTCCGAAGGCATCAGAAAAAGGTTTTAATTTGGCGGATGGGGTTTTAGGTGCTCGGCGTATGGCAACACTGCACACAGGTCTTCGATCGTCGGGCTGCTGGATCCAACAGCTGGGTCTTCTGAGTTGCATTCCAGCCGAAACTTCCTATTTTTAGAATTACTGTTATATCCAGACGAGGTCTCTGGAACGCGAAGATATTTTTGCATCCGAAATATTTTTGGGGTGTTTTCTTATTTTTCCCTGACTTTCTTTTTTAACTTTTCTAAGATCGTATCTCGCTGTAGCATTCTCAGAGCCGTTGATATATAAAAAAAGGACCCTTTCTTCCCTTAAGCAAATTCTACTCGCAAGAACGAAAGAGAAGGAAAAAAAGTTGAGCAAAAATTAGCACCCAGGCGATCGCTTAAATCAGCGAAGAAAACCGGTCTGAGAACCATTACTAAAAGATGCAATAAGGTCTGCCCCGTACCACTGTTGTTCTCCTCCCTTTCACTCTCTGCTGTCTATTTCGAGTTTTCGTGGGATGAATCAGTTTTCGAAAACGGTTCTCTGCCGTCCAAGCTGGCGAAGAAAGAAGAAGAAGAAAGTAAAGACAGAAGAAGAGAGAAGTCAAATCCTTCTTCTGGTCCTACTTTCACTTTCCCGTCCACATCGAAGACGAACATATTAATGGGTTGGAACTTCGTCCAAAGCCGTGTTTACGTTTTTCTTCCTTTAACTCGTCATCTTCGACGTTTATTTCTCTTGATGAATGAACAGATAAGCCAAAGAAATGAATAAATGTGATCGGTCACGTGACCATTCCTGGTTTCCAGACTCTTCTAGATCTGGACGGGCCCTCTTCCATGCTTGCAATCTCCCAGAAGTCTTTATTGCAATTTCCCAAACGTCTTTCTTTGTAGTCTCCCAAAAGGCTCTCTTGCAATCTCCCAAAAGTCTTTCTTGAAATCCACCAAAAGTCTCTCTTGCAGTCTCCCGAAAATCTTTCTTCCAGTCCACCAAAAGTTTGTCTTGCAGTCTCCAGAAAATCTTTCTTGCAGTCTCCAGAAAGTCTTTCTTGCAATCTCACAAATCTGTCTTCCGTGCCCCGAAAATGACTACAACAGAAGCATGCCTAGCGAGAGCAAAGGAGAGACTCTCATTGTCTCTCTCTCTCTCTCTCTCTCACTCTCCCTCCCCTCCACTTCCTCCTACCCCTCTCTCATTCTCTCACTCACTCACTCACTCACTCTCTTCGTGAGATCTGATCATTCAACTCGTGACTTCCTTAATCACAAGTCGCTTTCTTTCACGAGTCGCTTCCTGCATCTGCGATGGGATCCAAAAGACCTGCTTTGGAGATTTTTGCGTTGCAGGATTACAGGTGATTTTTAGAAGTGACACGGGGGTATTTAAAACCTGAACCTGGTACAAGATTTTCACGTGTGTTCTGTTGCAGGTGTTTGAAACTGTTGGGGATTTATGTGACGGATTTTGCTTTGGGATTTACGGTGCAGATTTTTTTCTAGATTTCTGGAAGCAGTGGGGATTTATGCTGCAGATTTTCTTTCCTCCAGGTGTTTCAAAACGTTTGGGATTTATGCTGAAATACTGGTTTCTTAAACTGACGAGAATCACTATTAAAAATCATTGTATATTTCGAGATTTGTATAAAAGATCGAAGCGTGAAAAAGTTATTTCAACTTGAGAGATTTTTTGTGTATAGAAGAATTATAAAGATATTTGTGTCTTAAGTTTTATCGTATATCTCTTACTATCTTATATTCTTTCACTTATTTTAATTTTAATTTTATGTACTAGTTTCTTATTTCCTGAAATATTTAAGTATTTACTGTTTCATCTTACAGTGGAACTTCATAAAGTATCTCTTAATCGATGAATGAAGCAGATTTTCTAACGACACTAAAATACGACAAAAGACAAAAAAAAAAAAAAAATTCATCTGACGTAACTTTGCAATCAACTTCCGTCACGTTTTCCGCAGATCGGAGAAGGATCGCAGCTCGCACTACGTAGTTCCTGTCATTGAGAAACGCCTCTCGGTGGGCTGAGAATATATCTCTAATTAGGTCTCAAAATGCTCCTTCGCAGAGAAGCCTGGAAGCTTCCCAAAAGTGAAGGTAAATTCTTTTGCGTCTGTCAGTTGCTGCTGCTTGCAATCGGCCGCCCGTCCAGAGCAACGGCAAGCATCTGAGTCGGTTGCTCTGCCCCGTCCAGTAATTTTCTTTCTTGAATGAGAGACTGATCATTGACGAATGCCCTGTGTGACTTACCTTGGCCTCCAAATGCTGTGGTATTTATCAATCTTCCCCAGAGTCACAGTTATTTAGTCCCAAACCTCAGACGAGACGAACCAGAGGCTGGAGAAGTCAGGAGATTTCAATGCCTGGAATAGTAATCCACCACCACCACTGCTACCACGAGACAAGACAGAACAGATTTCTGAACGAAGCACGAAAACACATTTTAAAATCTTCTTTTCTTACCTTGACGTTTGTTTTCAAGACTCGCAGAAGAAGAAGAAGGAGGAGGAGAAAAAGATTCTGTTTTCTTATCGCTCTTTCAAAAGCTCTATGTCTCAATATCCTAGAATCACTGGGGCACACAACACAGATCCTTTTCGAACTAATATTTTTCTGTCGTGGTCACTGGAGCACCTCACTTCCCGCAAAACAGAAATTCGCCTCGAGAATGATTTTGCTGTTTTGAATATACAAACTCCACTCGAATGGTTGCTACACTGAAGTGGTACACTCTAGTACACTGCCTTTGCCTCTCTCTCTCTCTCTATCTATCTATGTATGCGTGTGTGTGTGTGTGTAGGGGGTGCCACCACTACACACCAACGAGAACACTTTGTGTATCTGAACCAAAAGTGCACCACCAAGAAGTTGTCCAGTGTCTCAGAGTCGATCCGTGGCGATCACGGGCAGAGTCGCGCCTCACACACGCTACCATGAGACACGGCCTCAACCATCGCATACCACTGTAAAAGCGAAACTGCGCGTGACCTACATACAGACCCACACTAAAAGGGAAAACCCACCGAGCGCCGCCGCCGCCGCCGCCGCCTCCGACGAGACCCGGGGGACCGTCGACAAGTTTCACCTGGTTCTGAGACCGCCCCTCTCCCTCCCACCTCCTCTGTTGTTCGATGCTACACACAGGCAGGCACGCACGCACGCACGCACACTCACACTCGCACTTTTATTCTATAGCGATCTGGCAGGCACCAGTGGTGGTGGTGTTGGTGGTCACTACCACACAAGGAAGGGCTTGTCACCAATTGCACGGCCCTTGGTGTCTCGTGCCCACTGCCCACCAGCAGCAGCTCCTCCTGATGGCGGTGGTCTCTCTGGCCCTTGCCTCCTTGTTCCACAAGGGCTTGTCACCAATTGCACGCCCCGTGCCCAGTGCCCAGAAGCTCCTCCTGACGGCGGTGGTCTCTCTAGCCCTTGCCTCCTTGTTCCACAAGGGCTTGTCACCAGTTGCACGCCCAGTGCCCAGCAGCAGCTCCTCCTGATGGCAGTGGTCTCTCTGGTCTTTGCCTTCTAGTCTTCGAGATTCTTGGTTACGCCCCGTGCCCCGTGCCCAGTGCCAAGAAGCTGCTCCTGATGGCGGCGGTGTCTCTCTGGCCTTTGCCTCGCTCTTGTCTTGGTCTTGGGAGTTCTCGGGCACGCCACAACGTGCCTCCTTCCTCCTGAACTTCCTCCTCCACCTCCGCAGGGTCAAGAGGCGATGATGATGGTTTCAGTGGGGCACCAGCACAAGAAGACATCACTAACCCAGTGACTGACTGGGGGAAGGAAGAAGAAGAAGTAGGAGGAGAAGGAGGAGGAGGAGGAGGAGGAGGAGAAGGAGGAGTCGATGGCACCGCCGTCCAAACCCGTTGTTGTAGCGGACGTCGTCGCGCGCACCGTAAAGTAACGGGCCTCTTGCGGCTTCTTCTTCTTTCTTCTTTCTTCGAGCAGACTCCTTCAGCCTTGGATAAGGTCGACGCTCACATGCCGAGAGTCTTCGATGCACTTTGCTCGAGCGTCGCTTTTGCTTCCTTGTGTTGTTGCTGCTGCTGGAACGTCGACGACTTCTCCTTCGCCTTCTTCTTCTTCAGACTCCAGAGAAGCACACACTCACTCGCTCAGAGCAACACGGCAGCAGATGCCCCAGTGGAGATGGAGAAGGAAGGTTCGACCATCCTTCCTCCTTCAGATTACGAGGCCCTCCTCCAGCCGCCAGAGGCACGTGTGCTCCTCGCAAGAACAGGTGTCGTGCAGGTGCGCTGCGTAGGTTGTCAGAGGTACACAGAGAGAGAGAGAGAACCACTGGTCGTCTTTAAGATCGTTCACTCATCAGCGCCATACATTTATGGCGTAAATGACCTCAAAGATCTGCTCGGTTTACGCTGCTAGAAATGGCCTGTTTATCTCGAGGAATTGGGAGGACCCAGAACGAGGACAGAGACTGATTAAGGCAGATGATGCAACGTTGCACATGTTCTCCCGGGGAGATGTGGCAACCCACAACCTGGCTGTTGGGGTGTAAGAAAGTTGGGGGGGTGTGAGAGAGAGAGAGAGAGAAACACGCACACACACACACACACACACACACACACACACAGACCGCTTTCGATTTCATGTACTAAAGTGAGTAAGTTTCTTCGTCAACGAAAATCGACTGATATTTATCGTCATTTATCAAAACAGACATGAAATAAAAAAAATTTTTATGGCTTTAAAACGAAAACGAGACTTTTTTCAAAAGTTTAAATGGAATAGGTAGAATGACTCTGCTTGGTCGACGGCAGGTAGAAAAGAGGTAGATAGGTAGATTGCCTTGGGGTACTACTAAACCTAGCTTCTGTTGAGGTTTTTCTTTTATTTTTTTGTCAGCTCTGCTCGAGAGTCCAGGTTGCTCGTTTATTGTCACATCACCTGCGAGGATTTCCTTTTGCTTTGCTTCAGAGAGAATAGTCTTTGGAAGCAAATCGTTTAGTTCGGTTGTATTAAGAGATTAGTGATTTGAAAAAAATACATTTTTTGAGTTTTGAATATCAGAATATTCTAAAATTTGTGTAATTTGTAAGAATCTCTCTCTCTCTCTCTCTCTCTCTCTCTCTCTCTCTCTCTCTCTCTCTCTCTCTCTCTCTCTCTCTCTCTTGCTTTCAGAACGAATCAAGTTATTTATTGCTTAGTTTTCAATGATTTTGAAATATATATATATTAAATATATATATATACAGTATATATATATATATATATATATATATATATATATATATATATATATATATATATACATATATATATATATATATATATATATATATATATATATATATATATATATATATATATATATATATATATAATGTGTTTTGTGTGTGTGCGCGTGTACGTGTGTCTGTGCGCAAATGCTTTGTTCATCTCGAAGTTCTTAAAGGAAAAAAAATGTTTGTTTAGAAATAGGTCAACATTGCATTCAGATTCAAGATAAATTCTTGGTAAAACTCACTCTCTCTCTCTCTCTCTCTCTCTCTCTCTCTCTCTCTCTCTCTCTCTCTCTCTCTCTCTCAAAATGCGTTGGTATTTTCCATCGTTCTGTTGGCTCAAAATA
>NC_089777.1:16391536-16404036 GCF_040412425.1 Macrobrachium rosenbergii | reverse complement strand
AAATTACGCGAAAGTACTTGAGGCCTTTTTTTGGGATACTGAGTGATTGAATGTGAGTTTTATCTGGCGTCCGGCCTTCCATGGGCACTGACGATGAATGTTGGAAACAGCAGAGTTGGTTGTCAAAATAATTTTTCAAATAGCTCGTTAAGTCAATCTACGCGAAAGTACTTGAGATCTTATGAGGGATAGTGAGTGATTGATAGGAAGTTTTATTTGGCGTCCGGCCTTCCATGGCCACTGACGTCGAATGTGGGAAATTGGCAGGTAGAGTTGGTTGTCAACATCATTTTTCAAATGACTTTTTGGGTTAAAGGATAATGATCAGTGGAATTCATTGTCACCAATCTGATACCGATTGTAATGGTCAAGGAAATTCATTGTTACCGTCCTCAAATCGGTCCTCGTTTTGTACAACAGGCAGGCTATGTATATTCTGCAATTAGAGTTTGTAGTGCTCTTGAAGCCTTGTCAGCTTGCATAACTGCTCTTGAACAAATATGTCTTCAACAATTCTTCTTGCGTGTCCTAAGTCTGACATTTCAGTCCTTGACCAACTCACTGATTACTCTAGGGGTTTGGAGTTTTGGGGGAGGGGGCTGTTCCTTCCGGTCGTTTTGCGTTCCGAAACAGTGAGTGAATCTCAGTAGTTACAAACCTTCCCTTTTGCAGACTCGTTCTTTGGGTAGCAAAGTCTCTTGAAGGTAAGGGAATGAGCAACGTGACCTCAGATTCCATGGCTTGAAAATTCCTCTCTCTCTCTCTCTCTCTCTCTCTCTCTCTCTCTCTCTCTCTCTCTCTCTCTCTCTCTCTCTCTCTCTCATCCAGAGTGGGCAAAGTCGAGGTGAATTATAACTGTCGTATGCAGCTTCTGATTCAACGCAGTATCTTGTCGCTCTGAAGTTGTCGATAAGTATTGTCGTTGTGTCGTAGATATAGCTAAACAAATCTATCAGTCGATCAATTAGAATGCCTAGACTATTCATTCATTTATATACTTTTATTCCATTCACTTTTTGACAGTGAGGACACCCTCGAAATCATGGCTTGGTCCACATGAGTCCTCTTAACTTTGGAGACACCGAACGAATAGGCCTATTCTCTGCTCATTCTCTTCTTTACGTAGACGCTTTTAAGCATCAGATAGTCTGGTTCTATCCCCCTTCATTAAAATTAAATTACCAATTGATTTACGACGAGAATCACCACCAATGTGGCGCCAGTTATGCCTTGCAAACAGTCAGTACCAACAGCTTTAAGACTTTACTTACAACTGGCTCAACTATAGTTATTTTTCATATGGTGCTAACTCTTCCTTTTCACGCTCGATATCAATCCCAGCTTCCTTGTTAGATTAAGGCTGGCCTTGTGCCAGCACTGCCCATTGTTCCTCGCTCAGCGGGCATTTCCGCGTTTCCCTTTTGTACCCATACTTCCATGCCCATAGTCCATGTAAGTTAGGGACATTAAATGCCCACAAAATGCTTTTACAGTCTGGGTATGGAGTTGGAAGCACCTATAGAATGGTCCGGACACCGTGCAAGCACCTGTCTGCAGTCTCTTAAAAGGAATGAGGGGTCTGGTTGGGGCGGGGAGAGGAGGGGGCTCCCTTTATTTCGGCATCATTCTTCTTCTTCTTCTTCTTCTTCTTCTTGACAGAGAGAGAGAAGGGAAATGTATTTACGCAGTGGCAACTTGTAACATAGGCCTATCTTCTCCCAGAAATAGATTCTGTGGAGCCTACAAGACTCCATCTTTGAATCCTTATACCCGAAAATATTTCCCAAGTGGAAATGTATTTACGAAGTTTCGTAGGGGGTAGCGCCGTCAGTACACCTCACGCGGTGCGCTGTAGGCATTACTTAAGGTTCTTTGCAGCGTCCCTTAGGCCCCAAGCTGCAACCCCTTTCATTCCTTTTACTTTACCTCCATTCACATCCTCATTCTTCCATCTTACTTTCCACCACTTCCTATATTTACGAAGAGGGAACTTTTCAAAGAAGAAGAATAAATCATTGTGTTGCTCTGATATTGGAGTATGCCTTGCTTTTATCGTTTTCCGGTAGCAGGGCCTTCTTTATCTTTCCATAACTCAGTTTGTTTGTGTTTTAATCGTTATTCGATAAATTATGGATTACAAAGAAACAGAGAGAATTTTTGGAATCCTTATTTTTATCTTCGTTGCAGAAGGTAAGATATTGTAGTTGGAATGTAGAAATAACAAATGGTGATTGTTTTGTTCTTTTGCCAGAATTATTATTATTATTATTATTATTATTATTATTATTATTATTATTATTATTATTATTATTATTATTATTATTCAGAAACTGAACCCTATTTACATGGAACAAGCCCACAGGGGCCATTGACTTGAAGCTGAAGCTTCCAGAGAATATGGCGTTCATTTGAAAGAGGTTACAGACGATAATAGTAAGTATAGAAGAGAAAAAAAAAAAAAAATAAACTAACAAATTACTGAATAAATAGATAACAACATTAGTAAATTATTAAAATACAATGAGAATTGGTTTAGGGTAGTAATGCGTTGCATCTTCGCCTGAACTTTTAAGATTCCAATAGTACAACGTTCACAGAAAACTGAAGGTATTATCTGTTTATTTTTGTTTCGATCTTTTTTTTTTTAGTTGGTCCTATTGTCCTCCTTGTTTAGACTGATCTGGGCCTTGAGTTTGTCGTTTCAGGGAGACAAAATTTACTTAGCTCCTAAAGTGTACGAAGTGTCACGGAACAAACATTTTGCAAAACCCTGTAAAAATAATGTATTTTACATAAGAGCGTGAGGTGTAGGAAATTTCACGGAACAAACATTTTGTAAAACCCTGTAAAAAATAATGTATTTTACATCGGCTCCTAAGTGTACAAAATTTCACGGGACAAACTTTTTGTAAACCCTGTAAAAATAATGAATTTTACATCAGCTCCTGAAGTGTACAAAATTCCACGGGACAAACGTTTCGTAAAACCTTGTAAAAATAATTAATTTTACACCAGGTCGTGAAGTGTACGAAATTTCGCCGGACAAACGTTTTGTAAAACCCTGTAAAATAATTAATTTTACACCAGCTCTTGAAGTGTACGAATTCACCGGACAAACCTTTAGTAAAACCTTGTAAAAATAATGTATTTTACATCTGCTCCTGAAATGTACAAAAAGTCACAGGACAAACGTTTTGTAAAACCCAGTAAAAATAATATATTCTACAATCCGTCTTTCAAATGAATAATTAAAACTCGTTGCCTCCACTTCAACTTTTCCAATAATTTCCGTTTCTCTTCTCTCTTCTTATAATAAGCAATATAAAGGCAATTATCGGATATAGCAAATACCAATTACCGACTTACGCAGGCCAGTGGAAGTTGACCCAGAGTGGACCCCAGGGTTTCTTTACACTCTGACCCAGAATTATTCGTGAGTGATGTCTGTAATTATGCATTTTGGAATCTCCTTTCAGTCATGAACAGGGATTTGCTTTTTGTGGGGATTACACTTTTCAGTTTTGCTGGATTTTGTGGATTTTATTTAAAAAGGTGCATGTCTTGAATACTTTTTCCGTTTATCTATAGACGCTTGAAATTGCGTATAAATAACACAACTCTCCCTGCGATATTGTAAGGAAAATAACCAATAACATTAATCCTTTGATCTAGAAGGATCAGATGACATGTCGTTTATACAGATGTCATGTCGTCTATACAACAGACGAAACGAACATCATCTGAAAACCCGGGAGGAAGAGGATTTGATCTCGTGTCGTCTGTACCTTGGCAAAAGGAGAGAAGGGGTTTCTGATCCCATGGAGAGATGCAATTCGCCTGATTGCCAACAACTGTTCTCCTCGTAAGATGGCTTAGGGAAGGCTTTGCCAAGATGTCCCACCACTTTGTGTCAACTATTGTTTTTGCTGTTTGAGGATTTTCTTGTTGTCTTGCTGCCTTGTTCAGTTTGGTGTTTATGAACAGTTCTGTCGATGCAGAATTCTTCGAGCTGAAATTCTGTCCGTCTTCCAAGATAGGTCATTTGTTTCTATTATTTGTTTTTGGCTGTTTTTGTTCTCAAATCGAAGCTGAAATGTATTTGTTTGTAGTTGACGATCTTCTATAATGACTGACCAGTAGTTCTTACTAGTGACTTGTTTAGATTAAGCTAGCTTATGCCAGCACTGCGCCTTGCCTTAGGGCGGCCAGTACGTGGTTTATTAGTGTGTGAAAGGGAGTAAGATGCTTAGTGGGGACTTCTGATCTCTGGCCAATCAAGAGAGACGAATCAGCAATTCTTACTTCCTTTGTTTCTTTTCAACAAGAATTGTCTTTGTTACATATATTTACATTATTTTTTACATTGTTTACAGTTGTTTTTTAAGTAGATATATTATTATTATTATTATTATTATTATTATTATTATTATTATTATTATTATTATTATTATTATTATTATTATTATTGTAAGACCATAATTTTTGGAAACTATCATGATAGGACTTATAAATTATCTTGAATATTATAGCCACTCTCACTATCATCATCATAATCATCATTAGATGCTTAATTATCCTCACCATAAACACTAT
The DNA here is from genome assembly GCF_040412425.1 of Macrobrachium rosenbergii. Taxonomy (NCBI): domain Eukaryota; kingdom Metazoa; phylum Arthropoda; class Malacostraca; order Decapoda; family Palaemonidae; genus Macrobrachium; species Macrobrachium rosenbergii. The sequence goes on along the minus strand of NC_089777.1, from coordinate 16,399,443 downwards.
TAACATCACAATCACCCTTGTTCAAAATCACCGTTATATTGAAATTATTAATGAAAATAATAGGAAATTTTTACAAAATGTCGAAAAATAAATAAAATTAAATATATTAAATAAAACTAATTAAATACAAATTAAAATATTGAATAAGGCATAATCACCATCTTCATTATGATTATCAACTAAACACAATTTTTTTTTAATTTCCATAAATATATTTATAGAAAACAATTATCTTATGATACACTGTTTGTTATCTGTTGTTGTTTCAGTCAAAACATACACACATACAAACACACACACACACACAAACACCAAAACACACAATTAAGAATCCGGCCCTTCAATGCAAGTGAAGCCGCAAACCTCTAATCCGGATTCCTAATCCGGATTACTAATAATCCGGATTACAAATCAGTCCGGATTAGGGAATACTCAATTCCTCACAGACAATCGAGGATTAGGTTTAATTGGTGTCTGTTCCTGTGGTATTATTGATTATATCCAGGGGTAATTTGCATACATTAATTAACCTGTGTGTGTAAGTGTGTATCAAGTGTGATTTGCAGTTACGTTTTCACAATTTTGTGAAATTTGTAATTGTTAATTTGTTTGGAATTGAACATTGTGTGGAATTTAACATTTTGTGAAATTTTGTGTAAGCTTGTATAAAGTGTGATTTGTAGTTACGTTTTCACAATTTTGTGAAATGTGAAATTGTTAAATCTTTTAGAATTTACCTTATTGTGAAATTTTGTGTAATTTTGTATGGTGTGATTTGTAGTTACGTTTTCACAATTTTGTGAAATTTTATGTAGTTAATTTTTTGGGAATTTAACATTTTGTGAAACTTAACAACTAGCCAAAGTATGTGGAACAAATTTGAAATATTAGATTTTGTAGTTACGTTTTCGCAATTTTGTGAAGCTTGAAATTGTTAATTTTTTGGAATTTAACCTTTTTGAGATTTTACAACCAGCCAAAAGTATGTGAAACAAATTTGAAATATTGAGTTTTGTCGTTACCTATTTTTCACATTTTTGTGAAATTTAACAACAAGCCAGGTGTGTAAGTGTATGTAACCGAGCTGAAGTTTGTGAAAGAGATTTGAATTTTAGATTATTTTAGTTACGTTTGTTTTCACATTTTTGTGAAATTTAACAACTAGCTGATATTTGTGAAACAGATTTGAAAGAGAGAGAGAGAGAGAGAGAGAGAGAGAGAGAGAGAGAGAGAGAGAGAGAGAGAGAAACGCGCTGATATCCAAATCCATTAACCAAAAATTGGTTTAATCCTAAAATACGTTGAATTCTTCAAAAAGAGAGAGAGAGAGAGAGAGAGAGAGAGAGAGAGAGAGAGAGAGAGAGAGAGAGAGAATCAAAATATATTAACAAAAATTATTTCATCCTAAGAAACATAGAATTCTTGAAAGTGTGTTTGTGTGTATGAGAGAGAGAGAGAGAGAGAGAGAGAGAGAGAGAGAGAGAGAGAGAGAGAAAGTTAATTACAGCTCTCTATCGTTCTTTGATCAGCCACTCCAATCTGTCCTATCCTCACACTTCATTAAACCCCCATTCATATGCTAGAAGATTCTCCCTTCCTGATTGGCCGCATAACTAATCAATTTCTATGGTCATCTTCTTTGAACTCCTCTAATTTATTTACTTTTTAGTTTTCTGAAAAGAAAACTATTGTGCCGGCTTTGTCTGTCCATCCGCACTTTCTTCTGTCAACACTTTTTCTGTCCGCCCCCAGATCTTAAAAACTACTGTGGTTAGAGGGCTGCAAATTGGTATGTTGATGATCCGCCCTTCAGTCATCAAGCATACCAAATTGCAGCCCTCTAACCTCAGTAGTTTTTATTTTATTTAAGGTTAAAGTTAGCTATAATCGTTCTTCTGGCAACGATATAGGACAAGCCACCACGGCCAGCTGAGAGCTTCATGGGCCGTGGCTCATACAGCATTATACCGAGACCACCGAAAGATAGATCTGTTTTCGGTTGCCTTGATTATACGCTGTACAGAAAACTCGATTGCGCCGAAGAAATTTCGGCGCATTTTTTACTTGTTTATCTACTTTCACACTGTCCAGAAGAGGCTGGAATAAGCGGGAGAGGTAGGTGAGTGGCGCATTGTGTATGGTGGTTACTGATGTATTATCAGTGAACCTTATAATGTAGGTGTGCGTAGGGGTTAATGGTATGGTTATGGTAGTGACTGAAGTGGTATTTTTACTCTGAAGCCACCCATTGTTAGGAGAATTAGCTTACTGCGGTTTTTAGCGGGCATGGTTAAGGTGAAGTTGTGAGCCCCACGCCTTTTTAACGGGAGGCTTACGTGGCTACTGCGCCTCTTAGTTCTACGTGATTACCCATCCAAATACTGACCAGGCTCGACATTTCTTAATTTCCTTGTCCAGTAAACAGTGGTAGATAAAATTTGTAACAGCTGTCAGTGTATATAATATATATATATATATATATATATATATATATATATATATATATATATATATATATATATATATATATATATATATATTTGTTATTACTGGAAGAGAAGATAAAGAGAGAAAAAAAAATTTGTTATTACTGGAAGCAAAAATAAATAAAAATGTAAATTCAGTCTTTTAATAATAATAATAATAATAATAATAATAATTGTGTTCCTTCGAACCCTAACTGCACACAAACATTTTAGCCTTTTACTTTACCTCCATTCCATCTTCTTTCTTCCATCTTGCTGTCTAACCACTCCAACTCCCTTTTCGCTGATCTAATCACTGAATGGCTGAAAGTGCCCCAGGAATTGGCTACATAACCTCAAATTCACGAGTCATTCATTGTAAAATGTACAATTATCTTTATATTATAAGTATAATAGGGGGAAGTCTTCAGTATGGGGCTAAGCTACTCAAAATATAGAGGAATAGAGTCCTCTATATAGAGCCTCGCGTATATGAAGATTCTAAGTCGATTATTGTGTCTCAGTTTGTGTTATAGAGCAATGAGCTAGTCACTAAGCCTGACTTGCAGGAAAGGAAAATTGGGTCAGTGGCCCCAAAAAGTAATGAAGAACAGTCTCTCTCTCTCTCTCTCTCTCTCTCTCTCTCTCTCTCTCTCTCTCTCTCTCTCTCTCTCTACAGCTGCTAATTTGTAGCTCACTCAGAAATCTATTTCTCTCTCTCTCTCTCTCTCTCTCTCTCTCTCTCTCTCTCTCTCTCTCTCTCTCTCTCTCTCTCTACAGCTGCTAATTTGTAGCTCACCTGAAATCTAATTTCTTTCTCTCTCTCTCTCTCTCTCTCTCTCTCTCTCTCTCTCTCTCTACAGCTACTAATTTGTAGCTCACTGGGAAATCTAATTTCTCTCTCTCTCTCTCTCTCTCCTCTCTCTCTCTTAGCTCCTTATTCTCTCTCTCTCTCTGCAGCTGCTAATTCCTCTCTCTCTCTCTCTCTCTCTCTCTCTCTCTCTCTCTCTCTCTCTCTCTCTCTCTCTCTCTACAGATGCTAATTCCGCTCTCTCTCTCAACCGTGCTTGCGATAAGAAGTAAGAAGAAAAGGAAGAGAAGAAGAAGAAGCAGAAGAAGAAGAAATGGAAAAAGAGAGGAAAAGAAGAGAATGTGTGTGTGTGTGTGTGTGTGTGTGTGTGTGTGAGTGAGAGAGTCCTTCGCAAGGACGTCCAAGCGGTGAATGGGAGTGAGTTGGTTACTTAGCTCTGATGAGTCATCCCTTACTCACTCTTCCAGCTCTTATTCATTTCTGTTCATTTGCTTGTTCATTTTTCTTTCATTTTGGGGTTGGGTCTTAGGCCCCTGAGTCCTTCTTCAGCTTGGCCAAGACGCACTAAGACCCAGTAAGACCCACAAAGACCCCAACAAGACCCAAATAAGAAGACCAAAATTAATCTCTTATCTCTGTTCATTTGTTTTTTTTTTTCATTTTGGGATGGGGTGTTAGGCCCCTAAGTCCTTCTCCAGATTGGTCAAGACCCAACAAGACCAATCAAGACTCAAACAAGACCCACCAAGACCCAAACAAGACCCATCAAGACCAAAAATAGTTTCTCATCTCTATTCATTTGTTTATCCTTTTTTTTCATTTTAGGATGGGGTAGTAGGCCCCTACGTTCTCCTTCAGCTTGGCCAAGACACAGAGGGACCAATAAGACTCATCAAGACCCAAATAAGACCCAACAAGACCCAAAAAGACCCAAAATAGTCTGTTATTCATATAGATTCATTTATTTATTTTTTTTTTTAGGATGGGGTCTTAGACCCTACGTTCTTCCTTAACTTGACCAAGACCCAACAAGACCCATAGGACCCAAAAAAGACTCAGCAAGACCCAGTAAGACCCAACAAGACCCATAAGACCCTCCAAGACCCAAACAAGACCCAACAAGGTCTGTCTGGCTAGTGAGGACACATTCATGTGACTCTGTAACATGAAGATGATGTATATTACAGTTATGTGTAATGAGAAGTCAAGGTTAATCAACCTGTATTATTCACCTTTATACGATGTCATTTTAACTAATTAAAATGACCTTTTAGTTCATTAAGATTAAATTACATAAAGATTTTGTATACATGTATATCTAAACTTAACTCTTCATATATTAATATCTTTTGTTCTCTGTGATTTATTCTACGTGTTAACATCTTCCCATCATATAGTCAATTCTCAACGTAAAATCAATTCATTTTTGGTCAGTTGCCTGAAAACATGATCTTCCTAGTTTATTTTTTAGAGATATTTCATTCAATTCTCATCAGTTCTTGTTGGTCAGTTGCATAAATTCAGGTTTTAAAATCACTTTTTGCATCCCAGTTCTCAAAAACAAAATCCAGCTTTTAGGAAAAACCAAAATCGTGTTACGCAAACGTAAGTTTTCAGAATCGGTAAAACCCCCCCACAACACTGACATCTAAGCAACTATAGTAAACTGGACATCCCGTTCCGTTAGCGCGAAGCCAACGACCTCCATCTTGGATTTTTTTCTCTCTCCTCATTTCCCAATCTAACGCAAGGAAACGGCCCACCGCGGGGGAATTACCGGCGTAGGTGAGTCACACACCTTCAGGTACTTGACGCCCTGACGCCATTCATAGCACAGAGTACCTCGTAACCAGTCCCACCTCCTTCCTCGTAACCAGTCAGCTAGTCAGTCAGCCACTCTCATTTTCCTTCGCCAGTTACTTGCGCAGGAAATCTCCGCGTGCCGATCGGAGTGACGTGTTTCTTCGCTTTGTTGGCCTTGTCTCCATGAGTCGTCTCTGTCTTTCCCAGCGATTTTTGTCGCTTATTTGTCGCCTGTTCGCTTGTTTTTGGTCGTTGTGACATGCGGTTGGTTGGTTGGCCAATCGGCTTTGAGTCATGGCGCTGTGTGGGGAGGTGAAGTTGAGAGTGGGTGGGAGTGGATGATTTGGGAGTGGTTGGATGTGTTTTCTGTGATGGATGGCAAATAAGGCATTGTGTGTCGTTTAATATAAGGTATGTTTTATATATATATATATATATATATATATATATATATATATATATATATATATATATATATATATATAATATATTATCATTAAATTGCCCACCTTTTGTTTACACCTCAAAAGCCTATATATATCTCTCTCTCTCTTTGTTTCTCTCTCTCTCTCTCTCTCTCTCTCTCTCTCTCTCTCTCTCACATTGTTGATATTGCCCATGAAAGACAAATTTAAGAGAGGCAATAGTTAGAAAAGAAAATTCTTTACAAACACTTTGAGTGACAGCAGTCGTCTGTCTGGGATTTTTCAATCGTCATACTATATAAAAAAGAAATAGGAGGAGATGGTAGTAGCAGTATTAGTAACAAGAGGAGGAGGAGGAGGATGAGGGGTAGGGAAGTAGGAGGAGGAGGAGGAGGATAAGAATAAGGAGGAAGAGGAGACAAGAAACCACTCTTAAAATCGACTCTTTTGAGAAACAATGGTAGTAGCAGTATTAATAATAATAATAGGAGGAGGAAGAGGAGGAGGAGGAGGAGGAGGATGAGGAGGAGGAGGAGGGGGAAGAAGAGGAGGCAAGAAATCACTTTTAAAATCGACTCTTTTGAGAAACAATGGTAGTAGCAGTATTAGTAATAATAATAGGGGAGGAGGAGGATGAGGATGAGGATGAGGAGGAGGAGGAGGAGGATGAGGAGGGGAGGAGGAGGAGGAGGATGAGAAGGGGGAGGAGGAGGATGAGGATGAGGATGAGGGGGGAGGATGAGGAGGGGAGGAGGAGGAGGAGGATAAGGAAGAACAGGAGGCAAGAAATCACTTTTAAAATTGACTCTTTTGAGAAACAATGGTAGTAGCAGTATTAGTAATAAAAATAATAGGAGGAGGAGGAGGAGGAGGAGGAGGAGGAGGAGGAGGAGGAGGAGGAGGAGACAAGAAATCACTTTTAAAATCGACTCTTTTGAGAAACAAAGTGACAGAAAAAGTTGACAAACGCATTCAGGACAGGTAAGAAACCCACCTGGTGCCTCTAGTAAATGAAGGCCCTTATAGTTCTAGGGAAGGCTGGGCCTCTGGGGAGCCATCTAGGAACGGATAGCCCACTAGGGGGCTGGTAGGGGGGGGGTCTCCAGTAAGGTGGTTAAGGGGAGGGTAAATCGTCGTTGGTCGTTTATTGTAACTTAAACTCTCGTTACATTTGCATACATTAACATAATCCCGGTGAGATAATTTGACGTTTGGATGGATGGGAGGGATGGAGAGAGAATCTTTAGGGATGATTTTCTGGGCCATATCTCAGATATATAGTATATATATGTATGTATGTATATATATATATATATATATATATATATATATATATTATACACATACATATATATATATATATATATATATATATATATATATATATATATATATATATATATATATATATATATATATATTATATATATATATATATATATATATATAATATATATATATATATATATATAATGTAATATACTAAAACCGATTTTTCAGACTTATTCACGACTATGTTAGACTTCGAAAGTGTTTATTGACCAAGATATACCTTAAAATTACTTAAAACTTAATCCACTCACAAGAACAGAGTATTCCCACTTTCATCAATTTAATTAAGCATCAGAAGAAAAGAAATAATTTCTTTTCATACACAACGGCACTGTGCTTCTTTAGTGACGCAACCACTCTCCCTCTTCCATGTACAGATCACTCTCGCTTTTGAATGTTGATGAGGCTTCGCAAACAAAACTCCGTAGGTGGGTAGCGCCGTCAGTGCACCTCACGAGGTACACTGTAGTCATTACTAATGGTTCTTTGCAGCGTCCCTTCTTAAGGCCCCTATAGCTGCAACCCCTTTCATTCCTTTCACGGTACCTCCATTCATATTATCTTTCTCCTAACAATTATTTCATAGTGCAACTGCTTTGAGATTTTCCACCTTTCAAACCAACCTACTGTCAATTTCCTTTCCAGGGCTGAATGACCTCATAGGCCCAATTGCTTGGCCTCTGGCACAAACTCCGTATTACATTCGTGAACAAAACTCTACTGGTTCTTCTTATTCTTCTTCTACCGCTATTTCTACTTCTACTGCTATTTCTACTTCTACTGCTATTTCTACTTCTACTGCTATTTCTGCTTCTACTTTCATGCCGCTACTTTCATCCCCAAAAGGAGACAATGGACAAGAAGACAAACTCTACTTTCTCTTTTCAATTCACCAATGATCGTATCACAAAACACACTAAAAAAAAAAAAATTTGAGACGAAATAAAAAAGAAAATATGCATCTATTCAAAGAAAAAGAAAAATCTCTTCTGGTGCGGTAATTGTTCTTGGGAGAGGAGCGTGACGGACGGATGAACGGACGCTCGGATAGACAGACAGACAGACAGACAC
>NC_089777.1:16369036-16386536 GCF_040412425.1 Macrobrachium rosenbergii | reverse complement strand
GGTCAACATTGAAACTAGAAAGAGTTATTTATTTATTTATTTATTTAATATGAGGATTTAAAAAGATGATTTTTAGTGAAAATGGACAGAAAATAGTACATAATTGACTGACGTTTAGCAAGGACCTCTGACGTAAACTTTAGTAGATTGGTGGCACTGAATCTTAACAGACTTAATATTTTTGTTATTTGTGATTTCATGAATGCTTTTTTGTCGACAATAAATCCAGAAAAGCGATTTATTAAAAAAACATTCTTAGAGAAAATGGATCCCAAACAATAAATGATTTACGAATGTCTATTAAGGAACCACTGACGTGAAAATTATTGGTTTGATGGCAATTCAGGAAAATTTTTTAACCATTTATTTAATTCGTGTTTATTTATTTTAGTTATATATTTATGCATTTATTTATTAATCTATCTATCTATCTATCTATTAATTTTTGTGGAGAATGTATATAGAAGACTGCTGCTAACTGGACGAATGTAACTGAAAATATGAAGATCCTTGGTCGAGTGTGTCAAAATTTGGAGCAAACTGGGTGAACGAGACATTAATTTGTTGTTGATTTGATAAATATGAGTCAAGTCTCGTCAAAATGGATGAATACGAGAAAAGTTTAGTCCTAAACGGTTGAATATGATGAATACAACAAAGATCTGTTGTTGCTTTGATGAATAAGCGAGTGACGGAGCAGTGTGTCCGAGAGAACTCATTTCTCATACGCCTGATCTGATGCTGCTTATAACTGTTGTCACTGTATTTGTCATTTGCATAAAATTCGCGTTACTGTTGTTCCTCCAGCTTGCAAAAACGGTTTTCCCCTCTCCCGTCGTGTTTTCTTGACGAGCAAAAGAGAATTTCGTCATGAATGAATTGATATTAAGGCAACAAAGCTTTCGTTTATTGTAGATGTACAGAGTAGATCTGCTGGGGTTTTTAAGAGAATCTGTTGGCCACTTTGTGTTTCTAGCAGGTCAAGAATAGGCTCCTAGAATTCGAATGATTTTATTGTGAGTTTTGCAAGTTTATCTACGTGAAACCGGTTTGCAACAAAGAACTATAAAGATTTTTGTTTAGTAGAAGGCATTAAATCAAAACAAACTGAGGTAAACTCTTAATCTCCTTCCAGTACTGATAAAAGATTCGTTGATTTTATGACACTAGGCCTAACAATCTAAGGAGATGCTGAAAAGAACTTGTATATATATTTTTCTGTCATCTGAAAGGCTGGATCGTTTAGTTACAATGCAAAACCTACTTCTCTTCAAGTTATAAACATATAAACACACACACACACACACACACACACACACACATATATATATATATATATATATATATATATATATATATATATATATATATATATATATATATATATATATATATATATATATATATATATATATATACACACTATATATATATATGCATACATTCATTTATTTATCATTCAGCAGACGAAAACATCGAATTGTCAAAGGGCGTTCAGTCACAGAAAGTGATGTTTATCCAACAAAAACTTAAATAAAAAAAAAAACTCAATTTATTTAATCATCTTGCATTTTGCCAATCATCCAAACTTTCCATTCTTCCTAGACACACTTCGCTGATTGGCCAATCCAACGTGTCGAGGCAATTTCCTTCTGGTATTCGCAAAAGCCGATTGGTTTACCAATCGAGCGATGAATTGATTGGGCATTCCGAAAATATTTAAGATTGAATCCCATTATTCTGGAGTTGCATTTAGTAGAGTTTTACATAAAGGGCCAAATTGGAAATTTATACCTGACCTAGAGGACATCATTAAGGTGATTCTGAATGACCTATATTGTATAGGTGATATAGTATGACCTAACCTAACCTACAGGATATCCCAGACAAAATTCTGTTAGAGAATATATACTGACCTGATACAACCTGACCTAGGAGGCATCAATTAAGGGGATTCTGAATGACCTATATTGTGTGGGGATACATCCTTACTTAATCTAACCTAACCCAGGGGACATTAGCTGATTGACCTAGTTTGTGCGGGATACATTCTAACCTAACCTAGGAGACCTCTGTCCAGTTTTGTTCAGGAGATACAGTCTGACCTAACCTGACCTAGGGGACACCACAGAAGTAATTCTGAGTGACTGGGAATGAAAATGGAAGAGGTTAAAACATTCCTAAGCCTTGGAAATAAAAATTGAAAGTGGCCAAAATGTGTATCACATCCGTTCCTGCTTCCTCCAATTATAACGTAACACCCGACAACTCTCTCCATCTCATTGGAATTCTCCAGAGGCTCCTCCCCTCTCTGGGAAATTGCTCAGCAATATCGAAGAGATCCTTTCACTGCCTCAGAATCTCGGAAATTTGTGTAGACTTATTCATTTCCTTTGACATACATTCTCGTAAGAGTCGTCATTTTTCCTTCTCCTCGGTTTTCATTCTTCTTCTTCTTCTTCTTCTTCTTCTTCTTCTTCTTCTTCTTCTTCTTCTTCTTCTTCTTCTTCGTCCTCTTCTTCTTCTTCTTCTTCTTCTTCTTCTTCTTCTTCTTCTTCTTCAATTAAAGTTCTAATGCTATTAATACAACTGCTTTCGAAACAGGATATTTAAGTCCGTCGTCATTTTTGCTAAAGCACTGAAGTTTTTCTCTAATTTCTGCCTCTTCTTCCCCTTCTCCTGCTGTTGTTTCTACTTCTATTAGTACTGCTTTTACTTGTGGAAGTTCTGCTACTATTACTACAACTGCTTTGAATCAGGAGACCTCAGTCTATAGTCTTCTCTGCCAACAACTCTGAAGTTTAACTCTTTCTTTTTCTCCTTCTTTGCCTTCTGCTGCTGCTGCTATTTCTGCTTCTATTACTACTACTTTTACTTGGAGAAGTTCTGCTACTATTACAACAACTGTTCTTTAGTTAGGGAGGCCTAAGTCTATAGTTTCCTCTGCCAAAAATTTTGACGTTTTTGTGCTCAGGGGAGTTACTATTTGTATACTGAGTATTGAAAGACCAAACATATCGTTCACAGAACTTATCAAGACAAAAACATTGACACTCAAACACAAATAGACAAAAGACACGAACAAACAAAATTTCATGGAAACAAACACGAACAGATGACGATCGTCACGCCTCGTTGTCCCTCGAAGCTGAAAAACTAGATTTAAAAAACGTGCAAAAACAAACTTAAAGTCAAACTAGCAAAAGAAACAACTTAAAAAAAAGTAGAAGAGGAAAAAACTGATCGTCGTTTGTTTGCTAAAAAAAAAACCAATGACTTTGGCCGATGGGAATCCCTCCTCCTCCTCCTCCTCCTCCTCCTCCTCCTCCTCCTCCTCCTCCTCCTCCTCCTCCTCCTCCTCCTCCCTCCATCCTCCTCCGTCAGGAGATATCACGCAAAAAAGAATTGAAAGAGGCTAAAAAAAATACCAATGCCTTTGGCCAATGGAAATCCCTCCTCCTCCTCCTCCTCCTCCTCCTCCTCCTCCTCCTCCTCCTCCCTTCCTCCTCCATCCTCCTCCGTCAGGAGATATCACGCAAAAAAGAATTGAAAGAGGCTAAAAAAATACCTCCTCCTCCTCCTCCTCCTCCTCCTCCTCCTCCTCCTCCTCCTCCTCCTCCTCCTCCTCCTCCTCCTCCTCCCCCTTCCTTTCTCCCTCCATCCTCCTCCGTCAGGAGATATCACGCAAAAAAAACTGAAAGAGGAAAAACCTGATCGTCGTTTGTTTGCTAAAAGAAATACCAATGACTTTGGCCGATGGAAATCCCTCCTCCTCCTCCTCCTCCTCCTCCTCCTCCTCCTCCCTTCCTTTCTCCCTCCATACTCCTCCGTCAGGAGATATCACGCAAAAAAGAATTGGAAGAGGCTAAAAAAATACCAATGCCTTTGGCCAGTGGAAATCCTTCCTCCTCCTCCTCCTCCTCCTCCTCCTCCTCCTTTCCTTTCTCCCTCCATCCTCCTCCGTCAGGAGATATCACGCAAAAAAATGAAAGAGGAAAAAACTGATCGTCGTTTGTTTGCTAAAAGAAATACCAATGACTTTGGCCGATGGAAATCCCTCCTCCTCCTCCTCCTCCTCCTCCTCCTCCTCCTCCTCCTTTCTCCCTCCATCCCTCCATCCCTCCCTCCTCCCTCTGTCAGGAGATGTAGGTCAAGTGTATGACGTCGCAGACTGCGGCGGCTTCGTCTGTGTCAACAGTTCCTTGAAGGAAGTTTCCGAAGGACCTCTTGTCTGTATGACCTCAGCCATTTACTAGGACTCCCGAGTGGGTGGTGGAAGTGACCCGGGTTTTATCCAGAGAACCGGATAGGTCATCCGCTAGGTCATGGTTGTGTCAGAAACGCCACAAAGGGAGAATTTTTGTGGGTGAATCAGTTGAGTGGTGAAATTACTTTTTTTTTTTATTTGATTTTTGTTTTCAGTTGCTGTGTGGATATCACTGTCTAGTGTTTATGGTTATTTTTATAATGTGCAAGCGTAAGACACACACACACACACACACACACATATATATATATATATATATATATATATATATATATATATATATATATATATATATATATATATATATATATATATATATATATATATATATATATATATATATATTTGTTAGAAATAATCAACATACAATCGCGTGTGGAACAGAAATAAATTTCCGACTCACATCAGGATCGAACCCAGGTCTTTCAATTGTGTGGCTTGGTTGGCAGCGGCCTCGTCTTTCAGTTGAAAGACTTGGGTTCGATCCTGATGTGAGTCAGAAATTTATATATATATATACATATATATAAATATATATATATATATATATATATATATATATATATATATATATATATATATATATATATATATATATTATGTATGTATGATCCAGCGTCCACACAGATGATAATTATCTATAATGATCTATTAAGTCTTATTTCGATTCTATTCCAGTTTAAATATTTGATCAAAACAGAAACACTTCAAACCTTCCTATTTTGCTGCGTGTGAATTGTCATATGTGTCACTTGTAATATTTGTCTCCTCAAAGTTGACTTTCAGTCAGAAACCTTTATCTCAGAGGAAACGAATCTGTGGAATAGCAAAACGCATCCATATTTCCATCCTGTTTATCCTATGGTCTCCCTATTCCCATCCTTTTTACATCCTATTTATCCTATCACCTCCCTATTTTCATCCTAGTTACATCCTATTTATCCTATCGCCTCCCTATTTTCATCCTTTATACATCCTATTTATCCTATCGCCTCCCTATTTTCATCCTATTTACATCCTATTTATCCTATCACCTCCCTATTTTCATCCTTTATACATCCTATTTATCCTATCACCTCCCTATTTCCATCATGTTTACGTCCTATTTATCCTAACGCCTCCCTATTTTCATCCTATTTACATCCTGTTTTTCCTATTTACATCCTATTTATCCTATCGCCTCCCTGTTTCCATCCTAGTTACAACCTCTTCGCCTCCCTGTTCCCATATCTACATCCTATTTATCCTATCGCCTCCCTTTTCCACCTGATTATCATATTTACATCCTATTTATCCTATCGCCTCCCTATTTACATCCTGTTTATCCTACGCTTCCCTATTTCCCTATCTACATCCTATTTATCCTATCGCCTCCCTGTTTCCACCTATTTATCCTATTTACATCCTATTTATCCTATCGCCTCCCTATTTCCATCCTATTTACATCCTGTTTATCCTATTTATCCTATTTACATCCTATTTATCCTGTCGACTCCCTATTTCCATCTTATTTATCCATTCTATCCTACTGACTGACCAAAGTCTAAACCCCTTCAGGAATGTCTCCGTTCTGGCCAAAAACCCTCCTGTTTTGTTTATGGCCTTCCCTTCCCTCCCTCCTCCCTCCTCCCTCCCCTCCCTCCCTCCTCTCCCTCCCTCCTCCCCCTCTCTCCTTCCCTTCGTGAGACCCTCTTCCCCTTCCAAAACAACTTGCTTTTTTCCCCCGTCGAAATCTCTTGTTTATGTTTCCCCAGAGCCTTTTATCTGGCGTAGCCTCTGTCCGTTCTTCAGTGAAGTTATTGGTTTTGCGTTTCGTTTACGTATTTTGTTTTTTTGTTTTGGTTTTCATTTTGTTTTTTTTATTTTGGAAATGGAGGATATATTATATTTTGTGTGTGTGTGTGAATATATATATATATATATATATATATATATATATATATATATATATATATATATATATATATATATATATATATATATATATATATATATATATATATATATATATATATATATAGATATATATATATATATATTTATATATATATATATATATATATATATATATACAGATATATAGATAGATAGATAGATAGATATTGATATATATATAATAGATAGATAGATATTTATGTATTTAATCATATATTTATTTTATGATTATGACAGAATCCAATCAAGTATTAAATAAATAATTCTAAAATTAATACTTAGAGAATATCTAGCCTAACTTTCAAAATAATTTCACGAAACTTAAAAAAATTATTAGGAATACATTTGAATCAAAGTCTAGCCTACTACCCTATACTTAAATTACCCTCCTCCTAGCTCAATTACAAATTCTTGACGAAAAGCATCTCCAGTGATGCGTATGGTATGGCTTCATCCATCTAAATTCCGCAGTGGTTCCTTTTGCTCTAATCTGCATGTATCTCTTGCCCTTTCGCTTGTGTCAGGTTTGTTGAGAAAGGTAATGGTTGTGTTTGGTTGTGCTACAACTTTCTTTAAGATAGTTGGTTGTTTTTTTATTTGTTTATTTATTAATTTGTTGAGTTATTTTTCTTTTTTTGATAATAAGTCTCTTCTTTCTGTATTTCCCATTACCTTCTGTTACTTCTTTCGAAAGAACACCATAATATTCTTTGGAAGCTTGAATTTCAAGTCAGTGTCCCCTTTGGTAGGCTTGTTCCATATGAATAAGGTTCATGTTCTGAATAATAATAATAATAATAATAATAATAATAATAATAATAATAATAATAATAATAATAATAATAATAATAAGTGGCTCTATGCTAGCAAGGCCTTCTGCCCTAAGGAAGCCTGGTAGGGAAGTTTGAACTCTGCCCAACCAACATAAATTATCATTTTATAACTATACACATTTCTAAGGTATCAAATCCCCACTGACATCATGACATATCAGTAGCATCTTCCCTTTAAAGTATTTTTGGTGACTTCACTTATGACATATCATTCGTTTCATGTCTTATAAAATATTTCTTGGGGATTATCACCGATTCAAAACACCTTTTGGCTGGGGGTGGATTGGGATCCATGTTAATCCATCTAAAAGACAAACGAATGTAAATATCTCTTAAAGTTTTCGCAGCTTACAAAAATGCGTAGGATTGAACTGAACTGAATATAGAATTTAGGCCAAAGGCCAAGCACTGGGACCTATGAGGTCATTCAGCGCTGAAACGGAAATTGACAGTAAAAGGTTTGAAAGGTGTAACAGGAGGAAAACCTCGCAGTTGCACTATGAATCAATTGTTAGGAGAGGGTTGAGGAAAGTAAGATGGAAGAAAGAGAATATGAAAGGAGGTACAGTGAAAAGAAACGAAAGCACGCTACACAAAGAACCTCAGGTAATGCCCACAGTGCACCCCACGAGGTGCACTGACGTCACTACCCCCTTACGGGGAAAAAACTGCATAGGTAACTAAGATAAAGTTAGCATTCACCTGCCATTTAGGGCAAGCGGTGAATGGGGACACTTTGTTGTGCCCAGTGACTCATAGGATAGGAAGACGGAGGGTAAATACCCTTTCAGTGTACCCTTCAAACGTTTGGGTTAACTTCCTTGTGCGTATTCTAAGAAAAGCTTCGTAACGATAGAGGTTTATAGAGGTTTTTTGGGGAGGTGTCTTTTTTTAGGCCAGGGTACCGTCTCAAGATGAAATCACTACACTGCAGTCTTAGAATAGCGTCAAGAAGCCATTTGTGTTTTGATGTGCCAAGATGACGCAAGGCTGTAAGAATTATAATCTCAGGTGAACTTAGGATTGGGACGCGAGATGAAGCTTACCTGCAATTAGACTCCATTCCAGAGGTGCCACTTGACAGTGCCATCTGTTAGATTCTCTTTATACTCCGCCTCACCCAAGGATATTAATTAGCCACTGTGGTTTAAATGAGGAAACAATGAGCGTATTTTAATAATAATAATAATAATAATAATAATAATAATAATAATAATAATAATAATAATAATAATATGCTCATTGAAGTTGCAGACCTATTAGACATTCCTACGATTATGCCGAGGAATTTTATTTGCTTTTGACAAGCATTCATGTTGTCCTGAGGTGGACTTACTGATTTTTAGAAAATGAAGTCCTTTTTTTTTTGTTAAATTATCTTGGAAGTTATTGAAAAAAGACTAGTTTGTTTATAGAGTTGTTTAATGAAGCCTACTTTCGTTTTTTGTAATTTCTCTTCTACTTAAATTAGTTAGCAATCCCAAAACCGTCAGCAAACAAAACCGTTTGCGACGGACGGGCCCTTCTGAACGCGCCCGGCATATTGAGTAAATGTAGTAAAGATGGCAAGTTTTTTTTAGTTAAATTATATTGGAAGTTGCTGAAAAAAACTAGTTTGTTTATTGAGTTATTTGATGAAGCCTAGAGTTTCGTTTTTTCTCTCTTTTTTTAACTCCACCTGAATTTGTTATCAATCACAAAACCGTTTGCAACCAACGGGCATTTCTGAACGCGCCCGGCAAAGGTGGTGGTACTAGTGCCTCAGGGGGTAGACCCAGGGAGTAGTAGACCCAGAGAGGAGTGGACCCTGGAGTGGAGCCAGGAGTGGGGCTAAGAGTTAGACCCTCACTTTGCCGCGAAGGAAAACCTGTTATCAATCGTATATGGTAAAGGTTAGTTTGTATGAATTAAAGGGGAGGGCTGCTTTAGGTAGGTAGGTAGGTAGGCTTGGTCTTGGCAAAGGGAAGGAGAGGAGTAGGGGGCGGGTATTAGGGGAGGTGCCTGGTGGTAGGTCCTACCCCCTCCCCAAAATCTCCCGGACTCAATGGCCAACGCCGTTGGAGAAACCGCAAGGCGACCAGAGGCGAAAATATTAACGAGAGAGAGAGAGAGAGAGAGAGAGAGAGAGAAGCAGCACAAATCGTCAGGATTATTTTCCCAGAGAGAGAGAGAGAGAGAGAAAGTGAGAGAGAAGCAGCACAAATCGTCAGGATTATTTTCCCCCAGAGAGAGAGAGAGAGAGAGAGAGAGAGAGAGAGAGAGAGAGAGAGAGTGGGTTGAGAGATAATGAAGTAGAGAGAGGGAAAGGAGAGAGAGAGAGAGGAAAGAAAGAAAACAAGAAAGAGAAACATGGAAGAGAAACATGAGAGAGAGAGAGAGAGAGAGAGAGAGAGAGAGAGAGAGAGAGAGAACACCTTCTGTTGCTTTGCGGCCAAGATTTCGCGCGTGCGTCGTTCGGCTGAAAACGAGAGTTGGGCAGAACGAGCGACTTTTTGACGAATTAACTTGTGCGTCGCGACAGGGAGAGAGAGAGAGAGAGAGAGAGAGAGAGAGAGAGAGAGAGAGAGAGAGAGAGAGATCACTAAAAAACAAAGTAAAAAAAAGAACTGCATCAAAATTCATATTCATAAACTGCCAGTAGAACCTCTTAGAGAGAGAGAGAGAGAGAGAGAGAGAGAGAGAGAGAGAGAGAATAAAATAAAAAAGGAACAATTAAAACCAAATTCCTCATCGCTAAGGTCCCTTCCCCTCCCCACCTTCCCAACCCCCTACCCAAAGTTGGTTCCCACACCGGTATATTGCGTCACATTCCAGGAGTTTCTTTTACAGTTGCTAAATCCTTTCGAAGTCTTGGGTAGAAGTTTTAAAGTTTATGGGATAAACGTAACTTTGTGTGATAAAATTGAAAACTAGCTTAATTAAATCAAAATTCAAAGTCTTGCGCAAAATTTATGAAGTTTATGAAATGAAGTTAGCTGTGTGGGATGAAAATAAGACGAGCTTGAAGTAAATCAGAATTCAGGATCAGGATTCCTGTTTCAGTAAGTAAGAAGAATAAGATGTAAACAAAGTCAAAATTCAAGATGGCCACTTTGCAGACTGAGGCCTCCTCTTGTAAGATTATTTGTATTATTCTGTCTCTATTTTCCAGTATTTTACCACAGCTGCCTCTGATTCTAGTGCCCAGTGGCAGCAGAGATACAGAGATATACAGAGTAAGACAGAGAGAGAGAGAGAGAGAGAGAGAGAGAGAGAGAGAGAGAGAGAGAGAGAGAGAAACCAACACACACACTACTCTTGCAAGTTTTGTTACCATTTTTCTATTCTTGTTTTCCAGTCTTTTACCACAAGTGCCGCCGATTCTATAGTGCTTAGTGGCAGGAGAGAGAGTCAGAGAGAGAGAAAGAGAAAGAGACAAAGACAGACAGAGAGAGATACAGAGACAGACAGAGAGAGAGATAGAGACCGAGAGAAAGAGAGAGCGCAAGTTTTACTACTGTTTTTCAGTTTCCATTTTCCAGTCTTGTTCCACAACTGCTTCTGCTTCTAGTACCCAGTGGCAGCTGAGAGAGAGAGAGAGAGAGAGCGACAGAGACAAAGAGAGAAAGAGTCAGAGAGACAGAGAGAGACACACACACAAACACACACACACATACACGCAACCAGTTAAGTGAAAGGAGTCTCAGGGCTGGAGGCGGTACAAGCATCCTTCCAGAAGAGGCACTTCTGGATTCCAGTTCCCTCTGACTGGAATAGAGGGACTTCGGTGACTCTTGGTGTTAATAAACGGAGCCTCTGATGAGAGAGTGGAAGTACAATAGAGGGAAACCAGAGTCTTCCTTCTAGTTACTCTTGGGCGATCTGTCTTTATCAGATAGTTGGTTATCACTGGAACTGGAATGCTGATAGACAGATTGATATACAGATATCAAGAGAGGTTTATTCCTAGTATCTGAGAGAGAGAGAGAGAGAGAGAGAGAGAGAGAGAGAGAGAGAGAGAGAGAGAGAGAGAGAGAAGGAAGGGGTGACATAATCCAGGAAAAAAGTTTTAGAGAGAGAGAGAGAGAGAGAGAGAGAGGGGGTGACATAATCCAGGAAAAATGTTTTAGAGAGAGAGAGAGAGAGAGAGAGAGAGAGAGAGAGAGAGAGAGAGAATATAATCCAGGAAAAAAGTATTTTAGAGAGAACGATAAGGGTAGGGGTCACATAGTCTAAGAAAAAGACTTGAGAGAGAGAGAGAGAGAGAGAGAGAGAGAGAGAGAGAGAGAGAGAGAGAGAGAGAGAGAGAATTGTAATCTAGAAAAATTAAATGCGTTTTGAAACATTATGAAGAAAAACACAACATTACCCGAGTATTGGATGCGACATTACGAAACAATTGATCTTGGGTAACAACCAATAAAAGAGAGAGAGAGAGAGAGAGAGAGAGAGAGAGAGAGAGAGAGAGAAATGATGAGTCTGCTGAACTTTTCAGAAAGCAGGTTTTAACCCAAAAGCAAAAAGAGAGAGAAAAAGAAAAAAGATAAGTCGTGGAGAATCATTTTAATTTTTACGTACCTTGGGAATCTCTCTCTCTCTCTCTCTCTCTCTCTCTCTCTCTCTCTCTCTCTCTCTCTTTTGTATTCAAGCCAAGGCGATAAAATTCCTGTTATGTATCAATCAATACATCCTGATTCTAGTCATTATTTAAATTGATGCATTTATCTTGGAAATATCTGATATTATTATTATTATTATTATTATTATTATTATTATTATTATTATTATTATTATTATTATTATTATTATTATTATTATTATTACTATTGCAACTCCTCAGACAGAGAGCGTTTTTATGAATGAAGTATCATTTTTTTTTTTTATATTCTACTCCAAAAGCTAACTTTATTTTTTATTACCTGGACTCTCTCTCTCTCTCTCTCTCTCTCTCTCTCTCTCTCTCTCTCTCTCTCTCTCTCTCTCTGGCATCTGTATAACTGTTTCATTTTTTCCAATTAGTATTTTGATTATTTATTTGTATGTATGTATGTATGTATGTATGTATGTATTTGCTACCGGACGGTACACACACACACACACATTATTTATATATACAGTATATGTATGTATATATACATACATTTGTATAACATACATATTATATATAATATATATATACACACCCACCACTATCACAATTGGTTGGGCATTGTCCAGAGGTCCACAGAGGCATTTTTTCAACCTATACGCCTTATCAGTTAGGGTGACACAGTGTCCCTTGTGGTGAGCCAAAGTCCAGTCTATAAAAAAATGAAAAAATTCTAATATTCTTTAAAACGGCATTCAGAATTATGCAGTCAATAGGATTCAGTTTTCACGGCCCCAGGCGTAGAATCATGCAGCCAGTCTCCCTAATTAAAAACAGCTACAAGTCTCTGACCTTTGAGAGCAAAACGTATTTCCACGAATAATCAGTGATGCATCCCGTTTGTAACTGTGGTTAGACCCACTTCTACAATTAACGATGCAGAATTCTGGTTTGTGAATTTTATCATTTTTGTGTTCAGTTTTTCCTGCGGATGATTTTTCCCCCCCGTGGAGCCCATATTTCTACGTGGATAAATATGGGAATATGAATTCTTTGACGTGGATTTGAGATGGATTCGATAAAAATGGGTATTAAAGAATTTATTTTGATGGTATAGATGCTATCCTCTCGTCTCTAGAAGTGAAAGAGTTAGTAGTACATTCTTTTATTTTTGTTTTCAATTTTTAGGATATTTCAGTTTTACGAAATCTGGTAGGATGCATTTCGAGGGTAACAGAATTGTATGTGCGATTTTATTCTTCTCTCTCTCTCTCTCTCTCTCTCTCTCTCTCTCTCTCTCTCTTGTCTTTAAAATTTGGTGCGTTACATTTAGAGGATAACAGAACTGTTTGTGCGATTTTATTCTCTTTTCTCTCTCTCTCTCTCTCTCTCTCTCTCTCTCTCTCTCTCTCTCTCTCTCTCTCGTCTTTAAAATTTGTTGCAATACCTTTAGAGGATAACAAAATTGTGTAAGTGGGTTTATTTCTCTCTCTCTCTCTCTCTCTCTCTCTCTCTCTCTCGTCTTTAAAATCTTTACGTTACTTTTAGAGGATACCAGAATTGCATGTGTGGGGGTTTATTCTCTCTCTCTCTCTCTCTCTCTCTCTCTCTCTCTCTCTCTCTCTCTCTCTCTCTCTCTCTCTCAGTCTTCTCCATTCTTAAAATTCGAGGAGAGAACTGGGCTTACCTCATTCCTGACATTAGCCAAATGGAAATATTTCAGCAGCGCAGATTCTTCCGAGAATCAAGCGGTTGGCACCTCCCCAAAAGCGAAAGAGAGAGAGAGAGAGAAAAAAAAATATGCCCCAAAAGAAATAGTGAATTCAATCTTTTTCAGCTTTTGTGGAGATGAATTCTGAAAATGTTTCTCCCCACCTTTTGTGAGGTAGGAAACAAAGAAACGCCTGAGAATATGCAAAAGATATCAGTCTGGCCAGTGGGCCAGTTCCCCCGAATTCGTAGGAGGGATTCAAGCAACTGGCGAATCGGTTTCCAGAATTGGAATTTTTTGCGTTGCGTAATGTTTCACCATAAAATAGATTGGAAAATTGGTGACGGCGAATAAATATTAACTAAACAGCTTTTCCAAGTCGACTTTTGGAGTAGAATCATTTTTTGCATTGTGTAATATTTCACCATAAAATAGATTGGAAAATTAGTGACGGTGAATAAATATTAAGTAAACAGCTTTTCCTAATCGACGTTTGGAGTAGAATCATTTTTTGCATTGCGTAATATTTCACTACGGAAAGAGAATCGAAAATTGGTGACAGTGAATGAATATTTAACTAAACATTTTTTCCAATCATTGTTTGAAGTAGAATCAGATATTTATATAGTAAACAGTTATTTCAACTTAATGTCTGGTATGTAGAACTCTTACTGGGAATTCAAACAATTGGCGAATCGGTCTCCAGAATTGGAATTTTTTGCATTGTGTAATATTTAATTACAAAAACAGATTGGAAAATTTCAGTTTCAGCGCTGAGTGACCTCATAGGTCCCAGTGCTTGGCCTTTGGCCTAAATTCCATATTCTATTCAATTCAATTCAATTCAAGAAGAGATTAGGAGTAAAATCATTTTTTCCAACAGACAGTTAGGATTAGAATCTGATTATTCTGACTGGAGATTAATGATTTAAAGAACAGAATTCAACTGGAGATTAGGAATGAAAACAGTCTTTCAACTGGAAAGTAGAACCGAGATTTTCAATGACGGTTATCAGTCCAATGAAAAATTTCTCAAGAGAAGGTTTGTGGCGTTAAGAAAAGTTTTTAGTTTTCTGTAACAGAAAACTATTGTGCCTGCTTTGTCTGTCCGTCTGCACGTTTTTCTGTACGCACTTTTTCTGTCCACCCTCGGATCTTAAAAACTACTGAGGCTAGAGGACTGCAAATTGGTTTGTTGGTCATCCACCTGCCACTCATCAAACATACCAAATTGCAGCCCTCTAGCCTCATCAGTTTTTTATTTTATTTACGGTTAAAGTTAGCCATAATCGTGTTTTTGCCAACGATATGATAGGCCACCGCCAGCCGGTGGTTAAAGTTTCATGTGCCGCGGCTCATACAGCATTATACCGAGACCACTGAAAGATAGATCTATTTTCGGTGGCCTTGATTATTAGCTGCAGCGGCTGTACAGAAAACTCTATTGCGCCGAAGAGACTTCGGAGCATTGGTTACTTGTATAACTAGGCATTTATTAAAAGCGAAATCGGTATTTTGTAACTGGAGACTGAGAACATTATAAGATATCAAGTTAATGGCTACATTGAACCCAGAAGGCTAAAATGAATTGAATGACCATCACACACTCACAAATACACACACACACACACACACACACACACACACACACACTCTCGCCGGCGTTCTTCAAAGAATCTCGCCCGGAGAGAAGATTACAGATCTAATCGATAATCCGCTGACGTCGTGACTGATAGATTATCGTTTAAATTTGCTTGATTGCTTTCAAAGACTATTCTGTGACGGTATAAAAAGGTATTTGTTCCCCTTTTTAGTTTACTGTAAAAGAAAACTATTGTGCCGGCTTTGTCTGTCCGTCCGCACTTTATTCTGTCCTCACTTTTCTGTCCACCACCAAATCTTAAAAACCATTGAGGCCAGAGGGCTGCAAATTCGTATGTTGATCATCCATCCTCCAATCATCAAACAAAACAAATTGCAGCCCTCTAGCCTCAGTAGTTTTGATTTTATTTATGGTTAAATTTAGCCATGATCGCGCTTCTGGGAACGATATAGGATAGGCCACCACCGGGCAGTGGTTAAAGTTTCATGGGGTGCGGCTCATACAGCATTATACCGAGACCACCGGAAGATAGATCTATTTTCGGTGGCCTTGATTATACGCTGTAGCGGCTGTACAGAAAACTCGATTGCGCCGAAAGAAACTTCAGCGATTCTTTTACTTGTTTCTATTTTCTTAGGCTCTCTCTCTCTCTCTCTCTCTCTCTCTCTCTCTCTCTCTCTCTCTCATTAAGTTTTCAGCTGAAAATCATTAAGGATAAAGTCAACAGACTTATATAAACCCAAGATGGCTTCCCTGTAGGGTGAGCTAATGCCGTCAGTGCACCTCATGGGGTGCACTGTAGGCATTACTAAATGTTCCTTGCTGCAACCCCTTTCATCCCTTTTACTGTACCTCCATTCATATTACCTTTCTTCCATCTTGCTATCCCCCTCTCCTAACAATTATTTCCTCCTGTTACACCTTTCAAACCTACCTTCTCTCAATATCCTCTCCAGCGCTGAATGACCTCATAAGTCCCAGCGCTTGGCCTTTGGCCTAAACTCTATGTTCCATTCCGTTCCATTCCATTCCAAGAGGGTTCCAAAGGGAAATCAGCCTGCATAGAGAGAGAGAGAGAGAGAGAGAGAGAGAGAGAGAGAGAGAGAGAGAAGTTATAAGAAAAGGTGACAAATAAATCAACAACTATGATGGAGTTAAAAATAGAACCGGTACAACTAAAATTCAGGAGCAGAAGTCAGAAGTTATCAGCAGGAGAGAGTAGGAAAGGATTTGTTCCTAGCTTCAATATTCGGAGATCATAATTATGATTTTACTTCAACTGCATAAGGCAAACTGTTCCACCTTTTAGTTACGGCTAAGACGGAACTTTTAGAAAACTGTGTGCTCATTTTAGCTTCTTTGGCTAATTTTCACTGCTGCTTTATAGTTTTCTGTAAAAGAAAACTATTGTGCCGGCTTTGTCTGTCCGTCCGCACTTTATTTTGTCCGCAATTTTTCTATCCGCACTTTTTTCTGTCCACACTTTTCTGTCCGCCCTCAGATCTTAAAAACTACTGAGGCTAGAGGGCTGCAAATTGGTATGTTGACCATCCACCCTCCAGTCATGAAACATACCAAATTGTAGCCCTCTAGCCTCAGTATTTTTTATTTTATTTAAGGTTAAAGTTAGCCATAATCGTGCTTCTGGCAACGCTATAGGATATGCCACCACCGGGCAGCGGTTAAAGTTTCATGGCCGCAGCTCATACAGCATTATACCGAGACCGCCGAAAGATAGATCTATTTTCGGTGGCCTTGATTATACACTGTACAGAAAATTCGATTGCGCCGAAGAAACTTAGGCTCATTTTTTACTTTTTTTTTTTTTGTCTGCAAAGCTGACCTCATTCAAATTTCCTTCTTATCCAACATTCCTTTGACTTTTCTCTATAGCCTTCACAAATAATATTACTCCCGTTTTCAGCTGACCAAGATCCTAAACTTTCTTTACAGTACAATAGAACTCTAAATCTCAGTACCTTTGCAATACTACAAAAAAATATACATCTTTGTAATTGAAACTTCTGAAATGGTTATTTTTATATTACCAACTTTACCTCTTAGACAGAAAACCATGTACACATTTCAAAATATTCCTTATTTTATCCCCTGACCCCAAATTCCTCTGAACTTTGACCTTTGCTATTTTAAGATATCTTTCTTCCAAACTGTACTAGGAAGATATTTTTGTTCCCAATTGTACGAGGTCTATTATTCGCTTGCCTCTATAGATATTGCATATTCATACTTGTTACGGTACTCGCCTTACAACCGTTAGTTAGTGTGTATGCAATACAGGGCAGAAATACTCATACTGAATGAGAATTAGTATGGCATAATGCATATAGACTGTACATTTGCATTAACGAGGGTATCTTTTAATTTTCACAATAGGTTCACCTGTATTTTTGTTATCAAAGACATGAGTCTTTTTCGTAAATATATTCACGCTCTCTCTCTCTCTCTCTCTCTCTCTCTCTCTCTCTCTCTCTCTCTCTCTAATATCTCTCTAATCTTAATTATCAAAGAAATGGGGTTTTTCACAATAAGTTCACCCGTATTTTGGTATCAAAGAAATGGGTTT
>NC_089777.1:16349036-16364036 GCF_040412425.1 Macrobrachium rosenbergii | reverse complement strand
ATTATTTTAATATTTATTTTGAGTTTTGTTATAGATTTTTACCATTCCATTAAGGAAGGTGAGGCTGGAATTATTCATAAGTTTTGCTCTCTCTCTCTCTCTCTCTCTCTCTCTCTCTCTCTCTCTCTCTCTCTCTCTCTCTCTCTCGTGTCCTTCGTCAGTGCTACACTTTTCTTATGCCATTGTCTTGATAACATTCCTCGTGTTTCTAAGGTTATTCATAACAATGAATTTATAATTTTTTTTTATTTTTCTTTAATTTTCATTCAAGAAAAATTCTTTAAAAATCAAAAATTCAAAATTAAATTTTATTCTTATTTCCTTTCTTCCTGTTAATCTTTTTCTCTCTCTTTAAAAAGCCGTTACTTAAATTACTTAAATCATTTTAAGTGACTTACAAAATAGTGAAAATGTAAAGTATATTCTTAGAAAAACATTGCGTGATGCAAGTCGGGACAAAGCTTAAACGTTCCACGCTTCAGTGATGCTCTCTCTCTCTCTCTCTCTCTCTCTCTCTCTCTCTCTCTCTCTCTCTCTCTCTCTCTCTCTTTCATTTTATCTTAATATTCACTTTGCATTTTTGTTATTAACTTTTATCTTTCCAATCAAACAATTCTTCGCCTTCTCTCTCTCTCTCTCTCTCATTTTATTTTAATATTCTCTTTGCATTTTTGCTATTAACTTCTGTCTTTCCATTAAACAATTCCTCGCCACTCTCTCTCTCTCTCTCTCTCTCTCTCTCTCTCTCTCTCTCTCTCTCTCTCTCTCTCTCTCTCTCTCTCTCTCTCTCACACACACACACAAATTTTAAGTTTATGCTAATATCTATTTTGTATTTTTGTTTATTTTTTATCTTTCCATTAAACAATCTCCTCGCCATTCTCTCTCTCTCTCTCTCTCTCTCTCTCTCTCTCTCTCTCTCTCTCTCTCTCTCTCTCTCGGTAATAAAAGGTAAAAGCCAAACCATTTATATTCACCTGGCCGAATTCCCATGTATAAATATCACCGGTATAAATTTTCCTTTGAAATGACACACGAAATATTTTAAAACTGTTGTACACCTCCCGCTGTGAATCATATTTCTCAGGTTCGACGATCGTGAACTTTTTGTTCCAGTGGAGTTTATGCAGTTCGGTTTTTTTTTTTTTTTTTTTGCTTTTGGTGATAAGGTGGTATTTATATTCATATTCTGTATTGATATTTTGTTTATGAATATGTATATCCAAATGGAATTATAGAATGGGGTTCCTGTTTTGAATTAATGGTCTTCTGTATGTTAAAATGGCTTGATTTATGTATATATATAAATATAGATAAATGAATTTGAATGTTTTCGGATATATAGGTTCACTCTACGTTAAATAGTTTGTCATTTTTGTTTTATTTAGACATTTACTTCATTTATAATATTGGTTTGTCATTATTCTTACTTGACTTAGGTTAATTAAGAGATCACTTTTTATATATTCTCATTAATATATATATATATATATATATATATATATATATATATATATATATATATATATATATATATATGTGTGTGTGTGTGTGTGTGTGTGTGTGTGTGTATACACACATACATACATATATATATATAAGGTACATATATGTATATATATATGTGTAAAAAATTATATACTTGTTAAAGCATAATACGACAGTTTGTATTTTCTATATACTTGTTAAATGATTTGTTTATATGTATGGGAACGACAGTTTGTATTTAAGAGAGAGAGAGAGAGAGAGAGAGAGAGAGAGAGAGAGAGAGAGAGAGAGAGAGAAAACAAGTCTGTCACACCAAGATACCATTTTTACTCTCACTCTATACACACCCAAGCATACCTCAGCAATT
The DNA here is from genome assembly GCF_040412425.1 of Macrobrachium rosenbergii. NCBI lineage: Eukaryota > Metazoa > Arthropoda > Malacostraca > Decapoda > Palaemonidae > Macrobrachium > Macrobrachium rosenbergii. The sequence goes on along the minus strand of NC_089777.1, from coordinate 16,362,181 downwards.
CTTCTGTGCAAGCAGTCTGCTCAAGCGAGCATTTCCAATCGTATATATGTGGTCCTCCTGGTATGCTTCCGAGGAGCATTTCCGAAAGCATTAAGCGGGCATTTCCAAACGCTTGCTAATGCTCTTGGTCGGCGCATGCGTGTTGAAACCTCCTTCGAAAGTCTCGCTCGTGGGAGTACACGAATCTCTCCTTAATCCCACAGGAGACAAGAGATAAATCTAGCGAAGGCGACGTCTCTTTCAGGGAGATAAGAATGTGGTGGGGAGTGGAAGGGGAGTGGAGTGGATGTTTCTGGAGTGGGGCTTTCTGGGGGAGGAGTGGGAGTGGGAGTGGAGGATTGGTTTATATAACTCCTTCACTCCACAAGTTTGTTTGTTTGTGTATTGCTTGATTTTAAAAAGGGAAAAATTTTGAGAATAGAGGGGGGGAGTGGAAGGGGAGTGGAATGGATATTTCTGGCGTGGGGCTTTTCGGGGGAGTGGGAGTGGGAGTGCAGACCTGTTTATACAACACCTTTACTCCGCAAGTTTGTTTGCTGGTGAATTATTTGATTAAAAAGGGAAAACATTGTGAGAAGTGAAGAGAAATTTGTCCAGCTGAATCATTTTTCAATCTTGTAAAGTTTACCCTGAAACTGTCAGCATAGAAAACGGGATTCAATTAATCATTGATTTTATTTCATGCAAGTTTATGGGATAGGACTTCGGAGCATCCTTTTAAGGACGCTTCTTAGGGAATGAGACTTAATCCTTTATTTCCTTCTAGTTTCCTGAAGTTATTCCTTTAGTTTTCGAGCTGGATAATTGCATCAAATAATTATCTAATCATTCAATTATTTTTTTTTGCATATTTTCTATCATATTTGAATTATATATATATATATATATATATATATATATATATATATATATATATATATAGTTTATCTATTGTATTCCATTAACAGAAATTTTAACTCTCTCTATCTATTCTCTCTCTCATTAACAGAAATTTTAACTCTCTCTCTCTCTCTCTCTCTCTCTCTCTCTCTCTCTCTCTCTCTCTCTCTCCAAACAACATTCGAACATTGCCTTTGCTTCTCTTGTTACAAATAAAAATATCATTGTTGCCCAACAATGCTTTTGCTTCTTTTGTTCATTTGTTACATACTCTCGTCAATGATACTCTTATTTTCCTTTTATTAATTCCTTGTTGCGGGGGAATTATTTCTTTTTATTTGATTTTATTTATGTTTCCTTGTTGCTAGGAGTGGAATTTTATTTGTTTTTTATTTGTTTTGATTTTGTATTTTTGCTTTTTTGTTTTTTTTTGTGATATGATCTTCTCTCTCAAAAATGGGGAGTGAGATTTTATTTCACTGCTTTTTTTCATTTGTTTTTTGCTTTTGTTTGTGATACGATCTTCTCTCTCAAGAACGGGTTAAGCGGTTACATGTCTTTGTTCCTTGTTCGTGTCTTTGTTGCTGCCTACTGCCTACTCCTTTCTCCTTTTTTTATTTTTGCTTTTTTTCTTTTATTTGTCGGCTGTTCTTGCTCAGTGGACGCCTGCCATCTGGCGGCCAGAATTATATTATTGTTTGCCATTTTTGTTATTTTCATAACATGAAGCCGTTTTTGTTTTCTGTGAAGTTTAGACTTTTATTTGTTTTCACAACTTGAAGCTGTTTTTGTATTTAGTAAAGTTTAGACTTTCATTTATTTTCATAACTTGAAACGGGTTTCTTTCTGTAAAGTTTAGACTTATTTATTTTCATAACTTGAATCTGTTTTTGTTTTTAGTAAATTCTAGGCTTTTATTTGTTTTCACAACTTGAAGCTGTTTTTGTATTTAGTAAAGTTTAGACTTTCATTTATTTTCATAACTTGAAACGGGTTTCTTTCTGTAAAGTTTAGACTTTTATTTATTTTCATAACTTGAAGCTGTTTTTGTTTTCTGTGAAGTTTAGACTTTTATTTGTTTTCACAACTTGAAGCTGTTTTTGTATTTAGTAAAGTTTAGACTTTCATTTATTTTCATAACTTGAAACGGGTTTCTTTCTGTAAAGTTTAGACTTTTATTTATTTTCATAACTTGAAGCTGTTTTTGTTTTTAGTAAATTCTAGGCTTTTATTTTGCAAAAACAATTCCATTCCCAATTCATTATTTGTTGTCCTTGCTTTTATTTTTTATTTGTTGATTTCATCTAATTTCATCTAAGAATTTACTGTTTTCTTTCAAGATTCTAGACTTTTATTTTGCAAAAACAGTCCTATTCTCAATCCATTATTTGATGTACTGTTTTTATTTATTGATTTTATCTCATTTTATTTATAAATTTAAGTCTTTTACTTCAGACAAGAATTATTGTGCTATTGTTATTGTCGTAACTTGAAGCCAGTTTTGTTTCCAGTAAGTTCTAGACTTTTATTTTGAAAAACCATCCTATTTTCCATACATTATATCATCTCCTTGCTTTTTTTATTTGTTAATTTTATCAAATTTTTTCTATAAATTTATTCTTTTATTTTAAGATTCTAGACTTTTATTTTGCAAACACAGTCCTGCGTTTAATTCCTCATTTGTGGTCCTTGCTTTTTTTTTTTGTTCATTTGTTGATTTTATTTAATTTTCTATATAAAATTCAAGTATCTTATTTTCATATTACGAAAACAGCGCGGTTGCCAAATGGGGTTTCATAATGAAACCATTTATTCTCGGTAATATCTTATTTGTATGTAGATGACCTTATTTTATAGCGTCTGCCTGCCTTGCGCGCGCGCATTCGTACGGACAGACACGCATGTACACGTGGGAGCATATATATATATATATATATATATATATATATATATATATATATATATATATATATATATATATATATATATATATATATATATATATATATATATATATATATATATATATATATATATATATATATATATATATATATATATATATATATATATATATATATATATATATATATATATATATATATATATATATATATATATATATATATATATATTTATATATATATATATATATATATATATATATATATATATATATATATATATATATATATATATATATATATATTTATATATATATATATATATATATATATATATATATATATATATATATATATATATTTATAATTTATATATATAAATTTATATATGATATATATATTCATCATCATTCTATTCCTCACCATCATCTTCACCATCATCACTATCTTATTCATCACCATCATCTGCCTGGCCCCATCATCACCCTCATCATCATCATCACCATCATCTACCTGGCCTCTCTCACCCTCCCAAAAACGGGGCGGGCCTTTCCCAGGGGGCTTCCATTGACCCCAAAATACAGGTCTGCACGACCGTGCCTTAGACACGCATTCTCCCTCCCTCTCCCTCCCTTCCCCCTCTCCTCTCTCTCTCTCCCCCCTTTCCCTTCTCCTCTCTCTCCCTCCTCCCTCCTTCCTTCTTTCCTTCGTCATCCTCTTTGCATCAACCTCTTCCTCTTCCTCTTGTCTCCCATATGATTTTCCTTCATAATTATTTGGTTCTCTTGTTCTCTCCCCCATTTGGTCGCAACTTTTGACAAAAATAAGAAATCTTGATATTTTTATTTATTTGCTTTTGTTGTCTATGCTTTTGTTCCTTTTGGTATTTTGTTCTTTTGTCTCTGTTAAATTTTGTTTATATTGTTTTTTCTCCATTTAATACATATATATATATATATATGATAAAATTAAATATCTTGTAAAGGTATGCAAGACAATAAATAACAGTCAAATTCAAGCTGACTGAAAACAGTTGTTTTTTAACTAAAACTAGAAATATAGAGATTAATGTACAACAAGCAGTAAACTTAGGAAGAAAAATCTGATAAATCTTCTAATGAAAGTAATAAGACCAAATATTCAAAGAATAGAAGAATAGTATAATCCACGAACACTGAAGATGATGACACAAGATGATGGTGAAACCGTTTGTAAATTCAACTCGTCTTTCTATATTCATCGCTATTCAGTATTGATCTGGGAATTAAAGATGTAAATGGAAGCTTCTGCAAGAAGAAAATGTAATACTTAATATATTCCAGTCTCGGTGGAGTTAGTATTTGAAATTCATTCAGTAATCGGATAGAATAATTGCAGAGATGACTGGTGCCACAATAGAGTTGATTGTTCTAGACTTAGGGATGCTTTTTGGAATTGACTGTTCTTGACTGCAGGGTTGAAATGTCACAGGGAGAGGCAATCTTTTGCCTGATTCTAGCCCAGGCCTGAAGGACAACACTGAGGAGGAATGAGTACTTAAAAGCGTCATCATTTAATCGGATAGAAGGATTGCAGAGATGACAGATGCCAGAGTAGAAGGGATTGATCTGGACTTGAGGATGCTTGTGGAAGTGACTATTCTTGATTGCAGGGTTGAAATGCCTCAAGGACAGGCAGTCTTGTGCCTGATTCTAGCCCAGGCCTGAGGGACAACACACAGAGAGAGAGAGAGAGAGAGAGAGAGAGAGAGAGAGAATATAATACTGAATATAATTCTGTCTCGATGGAGTGAGTACTTGAGGAGTCACTGTATATTCAAATAGAAAAGTTGATTTGGAACTGATTGTCTTTGATTGCAGGGTTGGAATACCACAGGGACAGGCAATCTTGTCCTGATTCTCGCCTAGGCCTGAAGGACAACAGAGAGAGAGAGAGAGAGAGAGAGAGAGAGAGAGTGAAAACTTTTTAGGCGTGGGCCTTCATTATTGAGGTATGGGGCCCTGAAACCGGATAACATCTACTCCAGGAATCTTTTGCACCGTTACCTGGACGGTTTTTTTTGGGGGGGAGGGGAGTTGAGTTGATGGACGGAGGGAGGAAGGGATTTTGGATGGGGGTGGAAGGGGTAGGGGTATGGATAGGGAAAATGGGATGCGTCAATTCGTCGTTTGTTTGCAATTATCTCAACAAAGTATGTATGTGTATATGTATATATATATATATATATATATATATATATATATATATATATATATATATATATATATATATATATACATATATACATATATCAACTTTATCACATACACAATTGTTCTTTGCATCAGTAGAATTATTAACAAGACCTCATTCAAACTGGATGGTATCTAGTTTGAATGAGGTCCTATTAGTAATGTTATATAATGTAATATATATATATATATATATATATATATATATATATATATATATATATATATATATATATATGTGTGTGTGTGTGTGTGTGTGCGTGTGTACTGTATATATATAATATATATTCTATTGTTTCAGTAAAATAATTCAGTGTTCCAAGTCCAAATAATTGTGTTAATACATTGCAACACATTATTCCAGTAGACTAAAATCTATTCTGAAATGAAACTTTCCATAAATCTGCTTACTCGCAAAAATAAATATAAAAAAATAATAAGTCAATAAAATACATAAAATGTCCAGAATTCCATAATGGGTTTTTGTTTGCGCAATATTAAGCGTCTGTTGTTTTGTTGTCATATGATATATATTTCCCATTAGTGACAGAATGTTTTTTCTTTTGTTTTGGCTAAAAACATTTTGATGGAGACAAACTTTATTATACCTTTTTTTATATATAAGTCTTTGTTAATGTGTATACTATATATATATATATTTTCGAGGTAGAGCGAATTGGATATTAGATGACTTTTGAAGCTTAATGTTTGTGTCACTGTGATGTGATGAAAATTCATATATATATGTATATATATATATATATATATATATATATATATATATATATATATATATATATATGTGTGTGTGTGTGTGTGTGTGTGTATATATATGTATATAATATATATATGTGTGTGTGTGTGTAACTAAACTATGTAACCTATTAGAAGAAACAGCAGTTCAAAACAAAGAAAAAACAAAAAAATACAAGCCCCAGCTGATGTCATCACGAGAATGACGTGAAAAAAGTGTGATTCTCTATTGTGGGCCATAACCGGATTGTCATTGTGGATAATTGTAACAACTGCTGTGTTTTTCGGCGTTTTACTCTCTCTCTCTCTCTCTCTCTCTCTCTCTCTCTCTCTCTCTCTCTCTCATTGCACTGAGAAGTAGCATTTAATGTTTCATTGTATTCTATGTCTCTCATTTTATTTATTGAATGGCAGCTGATGTTGCAACTCTCTCTCTCTCTCTCTCTCTCTCTCTCTCTCTCTCTCTCTCTCTCTCTCTCACATTGTATTAAGAAGTTGCAGTTGACGTTTTATTGTATACTTTATCTCAGTTTATTAAGTGATTGCCAATTGATTTTCCCTCTCCCCCCCCTCTCTCTCTCTCTCTCTCTCTCTCTCTCTCTCTCTCTCTCTCTCTCTCTCTCTCTCAATATTTCGCCATTTAAAGTTACAACCAACATCATCCTGATTACCTAAAGAGTCCCATTAAATTTACATTCTCTAAAAGTACCATGATTCATCTTTTTATCATTCAGGTGACCATCATTTTTGAAACGCAAATATAATAAAAATTAATCTATTCAATCAATGAGGGAGATAGGATTGCATTGTAGTAAGTTGTACGTTTATGATGATAGAAAAAAAGGTACTATAAGATTATATATAATGAAATAAACAAAAACTGCGTTAAAGCTCTTAGATAATAATATTTTGCTGAAAATTATAAAAAAACATCAAACTAAATTGACACAACGAAATAAACAGAAAAAAACTGAACTAAAGCTTTTCGATAATAAGATTGTTTGTTGAAAATTATAGAAAAAAACACCAAACTAAGTTGATATAATGAAATGATCAAAGAATAAAACTGTGATTTACAGCTTGAAAATAATAAAATTGTTCGCTTACGATGGAAAAAACCTCAAAACTAAGTTTATATAATGAAATAAGCAGAAAAAACTGAATTAAGGCTTAAAAATAATAAAATCACTTGTTAGAAAATATAAAAAAAAAAGTTAAGCTTATATTATGAATGAAATAAGCAGAAAACTGTGATTTACAGCTTAAAAATAATTAAAAACCAATAAAAACGTCACTCGTCAGTTAGCAGACATTTCTTATCGACAGTATTCCACGCGGCAGAACTCGACCACTGCAGGCATCCATGTAAACAACAGCTTTTTCTTCTTCATTTTAAAAATCTTACGCGGCGCCATTCATTGGACGGCGCCGTCGTCATTGGCCTTGCTATCTGTCTATCTATTCCTCGTTCACTCTCTCTCGTTTCTCATCCTGTTCCTCATCCACTCGTCCGCTCTTTCTCTCCCTCGCTCGACGACAACCGTCATCATCATCATCCATCCATCCGGCAGTACACAACCACTTTCCCTTGGCGGCTGCACCTCGTACGATAATAATTTCAGGGAAGAAGAAGAAGAAGAAGTGGTCTGACCGGTTGCTATATCAACGGGTGGTAGTGATTCTCGCGGACCGCGTAATGTCTCTCTCTCTCTCTCTCTCTCTCTCTCTCTCTCTCTCTCTCTCTCTCTCTCTCTGTCGTTTTTATTCAGTATTTTGGTCAATTCCTATGTTGTTTTAGCTGTAATTATAATATTCGATGAATTGTAAGACCTAGTTACCTGCTTTTTATCGTTTATAAGAATTTCTTGTGCCAAGTCCCTAATTCTTTTTACGTTTGTCTCTCCCACTCACCCACTCTCTCGTTTTATTCAACATTCCCTTCATTTTTAGCTGTATCTATAATAAATAACAAATTTCAAGACTCATCTGTCAGTCTATCTATCGTTTATAAGAATTTCTTGCGCTGAATCACTTGGAAACAATACTCACTTTCATCCTATGAAGTAGATTTCACTTCTTATCGGATGCTGAAGGGGAAACTCAGTGTGTGTGATATCCAGTGAAATATATATCTTTGCTATCGTACCCTCTTTCCTCGTATTGTCTTGAAGAGGAGATGTCACGAGAGAGAAGAAATGTACAGTGTTATCTCGGGCACAAATCTACCTTAAGAAGCTTTCTTTATCTAATGAATTGTTTTATTTTAATTGTTTTTTTTTTCCGGGTAGTACTAGTCTTGAAAGAGGCATTGTTACTGTAAATGATTTTGCGATCTTCATCTATATTGAAAACTCTCTCTCTCTCTCTCTCTCTCTCTCTCTCTCTCTCTCTCTCTCTCTCTCCTTCTCAACAAATTAATTACTTCCAAACATACGAGAGTTTCTTTATGCAATGTCTTCATTATGCGTTTACTTCTAGACCTATAGCTTAAAAATGCCATAATATAAAAATTTTAGAGTTAAAATAAAAGCTCGTTGTTATATAGATCTATACTACCTCCTGCTAGTCAGATTTCACACGTTTTACAATTGATTCTTTTAACATAAAATAACCAGCATTTTGTAAAAAGTGTGAAAGTTATTGAAGACCAACGTGAGTGTACCTTTATACCCTCGTAGATTTCCTTATACAGATTCATAGGTTACGTAGTTGGTTTCCACCATTAGAATGACGAATATTTAGCCAGGGAATATTTAGAATCATGGTGGGGTCGATCAGAAAAGGCGGGAATGATTCATTCGAGAGAAACAATACTGTAAATTTCAGTTCAACATTCCTTGTGGTAGAACGTCTCCCGCGACCTTTTCAAATCGTTTATTTACCTTAACTTATTTACCTTGAGCTGCGCGTTCAGTTCATGGCAATAAGGAAAACGTACCTAGAGAGAGAGAGAGAGAGAGAGAGAGAGAGAGAGAGAGAGAGAGAGAGAGAGAGAGAGACGGTCTGGGTATTGTTGCCAACTAAATCACCTTCACTGTTCCTAGTTAGCGTCTTCAAGCAACAAGGGAACAGGAGCAGTTACTTAGTTTAAGGATCTTTCTTAGATTTCGTTTTTATTTTAACGAATTTGTTTTATCAAGTAATAATAATAATCAAAATAATAATAATAATAATTTGTTGATAATCTCGGTGTCTTTGTATAGCTTAGGCAAGTATGATTTTAATCATATTCCAATTTAATATATATATATATATATATATATATATATATATATATATATATATATATATATATATATATAATTTTTATTTTCAAGTTTAAACGATAGAGACAAATTTCTTTAACTCTCTCTCTCTCTCTCTCTCTCTCTCTCTCTCTCTCTCTCTTTCTGTTTTTTGTTTATTTTCTCTCTCAAGTTTCTCTCTCTCTCTCATACACACACACACACTGAACCCACAAGGAACCGCTTGTAAAAGTAAACATACATGACAATAAGATATTCATCTGGTACACCTTGCATAAAGTTCCCAGATACTGATCCGTACCCAAGCTACCACTTAGGGTATATGACACAATTTCTATTTGACATTTTATTGACTGATAATTATTTTAAAAAAATTTTCAATACTGAATATATAAGCTTTTTGTTTTACAAGTTACTTGCAAATTCTTTCGTGTATTAAGTGTCTGTGTTACAGCATTTTGATGAGATTTTTTTGTAGATGGTTTTATATTTATAATTTTTTTAAAGGTTTAACGCGTCTAACTGTCAAAAATTTTCTAATATTTGCTTGTCAGTTTTTTTAATATATAATTTTTAAAACATTTACAAATTCATCTGTAAAAATTTTATTTGTTACCGCTGCTAATTTGCATATTTTTTAATTATATACTTTTTAAAACTTATAAATTCACCTTTAAAGTTTAGTAATTATCACTGCTAATTGCCAAAAAATATTTGTAATTTATATTTTTTTAAAACATTGAAAAAATTCACACATTATATATATATATATATATATATATATATATATATATATATATATATATATCACAATTTCAGGACATTCTGATAAAGAATCATTCACAGAAATCCAGTTTCATTTTTTATCAGTTTTGCATCACCTTTTCTCCTATAATCCTACAGTCATCTTACCTGTGGTGTTGATAGACGTGGGTGATCAGTCCTCTCTCTCTCTCTCTCTCTCTCTCTCTCTCTCTCTCTCTCTCTCTCTCTCTCTCTCTCTCTCTCTCTCTCTCTCTCACGAATACTAAACATCCTACATCTAGTGCGTATAAATCAAATCGTGTTTACAAAAACAGTTTATTCCTCAAATTTAACATAAGACAGGTTAAATGAAAAATATGCATGATAATATCAAGTTGCTGAGCCTCTTCCCCAAACATATTTAACAGTTATATAATATAACAATAAATGTGGAATTAATTCCCATCCCCGATTCAATCACTAAGTGTTCTCCATTCTAATTTTTTATCTTATATCACCAGTTCACTTAAGCGGCCATGGGCATGTGCATGTACATGACTATCCATGAACATGAAACGTCTGTAGAGAGAAATCATCTCCCGTTAGTGTTGAAACTGACTAGAGCTCACACTAACACCATTATGCCACATAGGAAGAAATGTTTAAAGAAATTATTACAAATTACTAACGACTTGCAGCGAAAGACCAGTTTGTAAATTTCATATTGCCTTCGTCTACAGACATCTGCTGAGATGTCAGTGGATGTCAGGAATTATTAAAACCTGCAAGATAATTATATAATTGAAGGTGATTGTGGGTACATCTATGCTTGTTATTTAATAGAAAATTATTTTTGACTTGGAGTATATAATCTATTTGGTAGGAGCATGACGGGAATTTATTTTGTAAAAAATTATTTATTTTAAATCAGGAAAACAAAATCTTTATACGAATTAAGTAAAATGTTTATCAAATAAACTTGTTCGTTTGCACTTTAAAATGAATACAATTTTTTTGATGAATATGATGGAGATTTATTATAAAAATAAGAAATATTTTAAGTAATATTCTGAATTGGATAAATATAGCATTTCTGCTAATCAAATCATAAAGAAATTCGTCACACAAACACGCACTATGTATATATATCTATCTATCTGTATATATTATATATATGTATATATAATATATATACACATATATACACATATACATACATATATATACATATATATACATATATATACATATATATATACATATGTTTTATATACATATGTTTATATATATATATATATATATATATATATACATGTATACATATATAGGTACATATATACATACATACATATATATACTTTGCGCACGCGCGTGCTAGCCGCCACGTAGTCTAGACAGAACGAAAAAAAAATCATTCCAGGAAAATAATGAAAGAACACAAACGGAAATGAGAGTTGGGTAATATTATTGTTACTCGGCCAATGAGTTAGTGACCTTATCCGCGGATCTGGTAAAGGGGTCACCCACCTGTCTCTCTCTCTCTCTCTCTCTCTCTCTCTCTCTCTCTCTCTCTCTCTCTCTCTCTCTCTATTAGATGAGATATATATATATATATATATATATATATATATATATATATATATATATATATATATATATATATATATATATATATATATATATATATATATATATATATATATATGTATATATATATACATATATATATATATCGTGTTTGTGTGTGTGTGTGTGTGAGAGAGAGAGAGAGAGAGAGAGAGAGAGAGAGAGAGAGAGAGAGAGAGATATCTCAGGCACTAGAATATATATATATCTATATATATGTGTGTATGTGTGTGGGTGTATGTGTGTGGTGTGTATGTGTGTGTGTGAGAGAGAGAGAGAGAGAGAGAGAGAGAGAGAGAGAGAGAGAGAGAGAGATTATCATGTCTCAACCGCTTCAGTAATACCATGCCTACTAAGTCTGGTCTCCACAGTTAATCATAATTTGAAACTAAGTGATACGAACTGCTTCTTGTTCAGACTCTAATTATGCAAATGAGTGTCCCAATATCCTAAAGGAAGTTTATTAAAACCCTTTGTTCCTTTGTCAAATGACTTAGAAGACAATACAAAGCAACCTTTCTTACTAATCTCGAGTCTATTAAAGTAATTGATGGTCTTGTTTTTATTACAAAGCTATTTATTGATATATGTTGTGCAATGGTATGATTATCGGCTACCAGTCGAGAGTGCCGGGGTTCAAATCCCACCGCTCACTGATGATTCAAATTGCACCACTGCATGAATCCGGCAGCCCATCAACCTAACGGTCCGAAGAAACCCAAGAGGTTCAGTAGGAGAATAGGTACCAGCCCTAGGACTGGGGAGTTAAACAGTGGGCCTAGCGACACACTGGTCATGTTCCATAGGCATTGGAACCTGTCCCCCACTGGCTGTCAGCCTAAGAAACAGGAGATCAGCGCCTACCCTGTGAGACTACAGAGGCCCAGGAGGACTTAACTTTAAATAATATAACATTATTTATGTGGATCAGGTAAAGTAATCGCCTCCTTTCTCTGGGATCAAATTACAAACGTTTTAACTGAGATGGACGAACGTTTGCAGTTTTTTTTTTTTCACGCACAGTTAAAATGTTTCCTTTCGTATTACGTCTTTCCCCAACACAAGCAGCTTGAAATCAAGGTATTTTTTTTACTAATTTCGGCATTCGAAACAAGAGAAGATGAGCGAACATTTGCAAAAGTAAAATTATGAATGAAACGGTCCATTCTTAACAAAAGAGTATTAGGGAAAGCATGATATCTTAGGATGCTACATACGCAAGTACTCTTAAAGATTACAGGGAAAGTATATATCTTCAGACGCTACATGTACAAGTACTCTTAAAGATTACAGGGAAAGCATATATCTTCAGATGCTACATACACAAGTACTCTGAAAGATTACAGGGAAAGCATATATCTTCAGGTGCTACATACACAAGTACACCTAAAGATTATAGGGAAAGCATATATCTTCAGGTGCTACATACACAAGTACTCCTAAAGATTATAGGGAAAGCATATATCTTCAGGTGCTACATACACAAGTACTCCTAAAGATTACAGGGAAAGCATATATCTTCAGGTGCTACATACACAAGTACTCCTAAAGATTGCAGGGAAAGCATATATCTTCAGATACTACATACACAAGTACTCCTAAAGATTACAGGGAAAGCACATATCTTTAGGTGCTACATACACAAGTACTCTTAAAGATTACAAGGAAAGCATATACCTCAAGACACTACAAATACAGGTACTCCTAACGATTACGAGAAAAGCTTATAACATGAGATGCTAAATTCACAAGTACATCTAATG
>NC_089777.1:16226536-16339036 GCF_040412425.1 Macrobrachium rosenbergii | reverse complement strand
AGAGCCATAATTGGTTTTCTTGCTAGTTCCTCCACAGAGTCTTTCAAATGTTGCTTCTCTGTGTTGCATTCTCTTAGGCCTAGGAATGTTCCTGACTCTTCTTTAATCATTTTGTAGACCACTGGAACGATTTCTTCAATGGGTGGTTCGTTCTCAGTGTCCACAACATGCCACTGAATACTCCTCAGGGAGTAATTGTCCTCAGTAATGAAATGTTTGGTGTGGACATCTGCAAATGTCAGATTTTTCTGATCCTTCTGGTGCTTTGGGGACATGGCGTAATCCTTCGTAGACGCTCCTTCGGGTGATTTTTCCAGGCTCTCTGGAACAGAGCTGGTACTTCCAGCTCCTCTAGCAGAGCCACTAGTAGCTTTTTCGTCTTGATATTCCACCTGGATTCTTGGCAGAATCGCAGAAGTTTTTCCAGCAGCTGTTGTTTCGTTGTCAGGGCATTTGGTAATATTCCTATTCTGGTTTTGTCTTTCAGAAAGCTGCTTTTCGAGGCAAGACACTCGTCTGCTGTGCCTTCCTTGATTGATGGCTCTGTCGAGGTTGAGGAATCCGTCTGCAAAGTCGCTGTTGCAGCGGTAAGAAGAATCCTGATAGGTAGACCTACTTTCAAGGATGGCACCTCGTTGTTGGGTCGTCTTTTTGTTCTTCTTGCTCTTCTTGCGCAGAACGACGCTTCCGTTGTTCAGAGAACTGCGATTACTGGTATCACCTAGACCGAACGCTGATATGAGAGAGTAGTCTGTGTCATCCTCAGCTTCTTCAGTGCAACAGGACCAGATTCTGATGCAATAATGTATCACAACAACACAGTGAAGAACAGATGTCGACAACAGAAGGATTAGAACAACTGTAACCACTGTTCTGGGCAAAGTTATTGTCTCCTCTGGGCTGTTTTCTACTGTTTCCGTTGGATTTTCTCTTTCAGAAGCTTCAAAAACTTTGTTTTCTGTTAGCTGGTGTTCAAAAGTCTCCTTTTCTGTTGTTCCAGTTGGTTGTTCTTTTGCAAAAGCTTCAAAAGCTTGGTCTTCTGTTGGCTGTAGTTCAGAGGTCTCGTTTTCTTGTGATAAAGGCTTCAATGGCGAGTTAAATCTAGTCCCATAAGAGTTATAAGCCTGCGTGGAGGTCAACCCTGTGTCCCTTGTTGTTGAAGTGGTGTCTGTTGGCAATGTGGTCTCCTGATCTCCTGAAGTTCTGGTAGCACATACTAGCAGTACAATTACAACCACAGGGAGATTCGTTCTTCTTCTCTTCATGGTACCAGATTAAGTGGCTGGTGACTGTTTGTGTCCTGAGGAACCTCACTTTTTGTACTTAATAGCCCCTGTAAAAGAAAACTGTAGGTTACTTCATAGATCCCTGTATACAACAGTCCTGCTGTAGGTTATTTAATAGCGCTCTGTATACAGTTCTATAGGTTACTTCATAGCTCTCAGTATACAGTAGGACTACTATAGGTAATTTCATAGCTCCCTGTATAGCTCTATCTTTTGGAAAACTTTCAAAAATTACATAAAACTGGAAAGTATTTCCTGCCATCTTTTTGGTGCCTGAAACCTTACAAAGAAAGTGGTAGAAGCTACGCTAGAGCTGCCTTTCAATCAGTCAGTATTTCTTGATAGTTATTTACAAGTCTCCACTGAACCTCCAGCCTACCATATCATGGCTCTCATATAAGTAGATCTATGCCTTCAATTCTAGAACATCATTTGCTTAGAACTTCTTTGATAAGAACCATTTTCGAATACGGAAGTTGATCATACATTTGTTAAAAATGGAACAGAGGGTTTCGGTAAACCTCAATATTTAATCATTACGCAATCAAAATGGATTATATTGACTAGAGCTAGTCCAATACTTTACTAGTAAACCAATAAAAGCGATTATAGAGTCAAATACTAAACCACTACGGAATCAAAAGGGATTATAGAGTCTAGATCTAGTCCATGATTTTAGTACTATGACATTGCTACGCTATCTAAACGGGTTTAGAGGGCGTCTGAAGTACATATAAAAGTAAATCAAGTACTGGCATTAATGTCTGCTAATTATTTCCATTATACTTATGATACATTACCTAAGCGCTTCCAACAGGCCGCCAACACTAATCTCAACAGACACGAACAATGAACGCTGCCAACGAAACTGTTACTTAATATCTTGTGATTGTCTCATTTGTCAACTTCTAACAGAAGCAGCACTCTCTCTCTCTCTCTCTCTCTCTCTCTCTCTCTCTCTCTCTTCTTTCTTCTTCTTCTTCTTCTTCTTCATTGATTGATAAGTGGTATAGGAGCAATAACAGGATGTTCATTCTGTTCCGGATGTTTTCAGAAATTTAGGGAAAGAGAGAGGGGGGGGGAGTTCAAAATTAAGGTATGAAACCAACAATTACAGTTGTTATTTTCCCCATGGTGCTATCACCTGCTTAACCAAAATCTATTAACTTGTAATTTCTCTCTCTCTCTCTCTCTCTCTCTCTCTCTCTCTCTCTCTCTCTCTCTCTCTCTCTCTCTCTCTGTTCAATTCAAAAATTCTTTCTCAACTTATTTCAAACAATTACTTGTTTCTGTTCATTTGCTTAGGCTAACAGTTTCATTTAAGCAAAGACGCCTGTATTTACTGTTGTATAGCAGAATATGAAGGAATATGTAGTTATCTTACAGTGATTGAAATATATATATATTATATATATATATATATATATATATATATATATATATATATATATATATATATATATATATATATATATATATATATATATATATATATACATATATATCAGGATAACAAGGTTTAGTACAACCAAACTTCACTGTAGACTGACTGTAATATGAAAGTGTGTTGTGATTACGGTATACGAAAAGAATATTAATATATACATTATGTAATTAATGTAATTCAGTTTAATATAACAATTAACATTTCATGCATTACTGTAACAAAATAATATAACTATAATTTTTACCATAAAAAAATCATGGTAAATTATCCTCTTGTTACTTCATAGATGTAACAGAGAGCTTATGAAGGTTTATAACGTGACAGCCCCTTGCATGTCTAATGTAATCAATGTAATTGAGTTTAATATAAGTACTGAATAATATTCAATGCATGATTATAACAAGATGATTAATATAGATGATAAAAACAATGGTAATCATCCTCATATATCACTATTCCTGTTATGGAGAGCTTAAGAAACATATGAAGTGAGAGCCGTTACAATTCTTATGTAATCACGGTAGGTGAGATTATTACAACCATTCAATAATATCTCATGAATAATTATAACAAAATAGTTAATATAATTTATTAAAACGAAGGTAACCATCATTATATTTCATTGTAGATGTTACGGAGAGCTTACGAAAGGTACGAAGTGAGAGCCGTTACAAAGATTGGCTTTGAAATTACTACTACTATTCATCCTCTTGGACCCATTCTTAGTAAGTTCTACGTTAAATTTAATTTTACGTCTAATCACCTTTTTTCATGTTTATTTGTTCTAAATTATGAATATAATGTATAATAATAGACAATAATTTAATATTAAGGTCTATGTTACGATAATCTAGGCCTATATTGGTTAAAAATGCCGTCTAGATAACCCAGTAGGCCTAAGCGATCGGCGGCCATATTTTGCAATTTTTATATATTTTTTCGCCTTATTTTCTGTTTATTTTCTAAAATATGATTATTATATGTTATAATAGAGTATGGTCTGACATTAAAGTCTATGGTAAGTTACTCTAGGCCTATATTGGTTAGAAATGACTTCAGGAATTCCGTTAGGCCTAAGCGATTATTTGGGCAAATATATATTTTCCGAATTACGGTCATATAGAATATTAAGATGATTTATAGATTTAGTTTTATTCCTATAACAACTTATGTGAGATGATATAGCCTATAGAGTTAGTTTTATCATTCCTAGGATGACTTATTACACGAAGTAGGCCTAGGCTAGGCCTATATAGGTTTTTTAATGAAATTTTGATAAATTTGTGGTTATCATTCCTAGGATAACATTACGGTAAATCAGCACAGGCTAGTCCTAGATACGATTTTTTTTTAATGAAATTTTGACAAATTTGTCATTCTAGGCTAGCCTGATGTAGCCTAACGTAGGCCTAGGCTGGGCTATGGATTTATGATTAATATAAAACAAGCTATCGCTTGCATTCTCTCATAGGAGCCACTTTCTTTGCCGACAAAAAAATTAATCTCTCCTAGAGTGCCGTGCCCTGACCTAACCTGACTTAGGATGCCATACCCTGACCTGGTGGGAGGCTTCACCCCTCCTGGATCCCCCCCCCCCCAAAAGTAACGCTAAACATCGGAAGCAAGGGCTAAGCTTTTATGCTTCTCCATTGGGGGATAATGTTGTCAGTGCACCTCATGTGCTGTACTGTAGGCATTACTTAAGGGTTTTTGTAGCGTCCCGTTGGTCCCTAGCTGTCAGTTGCCGTTTCAGCGCTGAATGACCTCATAGGTCCCAGCGCTGAAGCATTTGGCCCAAATTCTGTATTCCATTCTAAGCTTATGCTGAGAGCTTCTTCATGTCGTTCTCAAAACTACCCCTTACATAGCCTCTCTTCTTTATACATTACCCCCTTAGCCTCCCTAAAACTGCCCAGAACCTAAAATTGTGGTTTTGAACTGCGAATGACCACTAGGTTAACGGATTTGGCCAAAGACCGTAACGGAATCTTTAAAATTTCTGCCGAAATGGATTGTCAGGTTAGCTTAGTGAACTGTCAGAAAAACTTGGGGCATTAGCTGCTACTACTATTAAAATCACTTATTTCCTAGGTTATTGTCAATTTCATGACCTAGCCTTCACATCGTAGTGTGAAATGCCTTAAGTATGTGTAGCGTTCACATACGACAAAAGCGAGACTTCACAGAACAGCATTACACACGTGTGAGATGGAAAGTAGAATTAGAAAATTTTCTGTCACTAAAATCATGGAACGCTAATTCTCTTTTGAGTCATTGAGTAATCCCTATAACCAGTAGGCCATACTCTTAAGGCAAAGTGCTGCGGTTATTGGCATTTATCCGTCAACAGCCAAATATCAGTCTGCTACTTGATTACATCTCTGGTTGAAAATAGTCATCCATCAATTGAGAATTGTCAGTTTGTATTTGTAGTTAACCTAGCTGTGTCTCAACTCTTGTTCTATTGGGTAGTGTCCCAGGGCATATTTCATCTTTAGCTTTTACCAGAATTATGATTGATATCCCAGAAAACAAGATATTCTGTACTGTGCTGCAGTTACTCATTTTGAAATTTAAAGAATCTGACCTCATTGTAGACTACGAACATGTGTGTGTGTGTGTGTGTGTTTTGGGAGAGGGTGTGGGCAGGCATGATAGGATGGTGAACTTTACCCATTTTTCATTTATCAGTTTAGGCCCAATATTCTTGCAGTAATCAGAGGCTGCCCTTCCTCATTAGATAAAAATTAATCAGCCTCTCAAAATGTCACTTAATCTTATCTGTTAAAAAGTGACGAGATAGACTGTCGATATGATGAATATTGACTGTGCGTATTTATGTATGTATTTGATGAAAGTTCATTATTGCTTTACAGTTTGTGATATCATCTGTCTTCTGTTCAAGCCAAAGATGTTGTTTCATCATCAAGGGCATATAAAATTGACTACAAGACTCCTGGCCATCTCAAATAGTGCAAGATGGGTCTCGACCACAACTTATGGAAGTCAACATGTAGTCTCCCAGCACAAGAAAGGTAAGTTTATAAAATCTTGTGAAGTAAGAGTTTTCAGTGTTTTAATTATTTTGAAAGTTAATTTTTCTTTATTAACATTAATTGTTAACCCTCTTAGTAATTGTAACAACTGATCTTGAGTTTTGAAGCTTTGATTAAGCAATGTTAAGGTTTTAAATAATCAGTACTTTGCTTTCTAATAGTATATAGGAGTTGGTTAAGTTATTCACTTAGTGACCTATAACTTTTATTAAGTAATATTTGTACAAAAGTTCATATCCAGGTGCATACATTTGTACTCATGAATTGCTTGGAGTCAATAAATTAGGCTGAAAATTGTCATTCACTGATATTGCTTTTACTATAATTCAAAGAAATAGAATTAAAGATATGTGAATTGTAGTGTAGTCATACAGTATGGTGGTTTTCCAAGTTCTTCATGAGGAAAGTTAATGTATGCCAATTTTTCAAAGGTTTCCATAAGGAAACATTCAAATTTACCCAAGTCCTTCAGAAGGAAAGTTAATGCATGTCAGTTTATCCAATTTCATAAGGAAAGGTAATGTACTGTATGTCCATATTTCTAAAACCTATTCACTTTACAGATGTAAAACCAAGCACCTTGAGTGTCGAAGAACTTAAAGACAAGCTCCGCGTGCAGTTTTCTCGAGCAAAGTTAGGTCGATTCACCCAGACACCGCCGCATCAGGAGAACCCTTTCACGAACAACGCTTTCCTTACGTCATACCTGACCAGAGTTTTGCCTGGTGACGTAAGTCCTTCCATCAGTTTGGTCTGTTTTGTTAGTTTAATGATGGTATTTTTCAAGTAGTCACTTGATATTTTCTCTATGAAAGGATTACTGTCATTATACAGCTACCAGTTTTTCTATGTAATCCACAAGTGATTTTGATCCATGAAATCAGGTAAAAAATGCCATCTGGGGCGATCTGACTCGTTTTGGCCAGAGGGCCGTCACTGACGTCTATCCTCTGGGCAAAGAGTGCGAAGTCAGCCAGCCCTATGTTCGCACGTTCGATGCCTGGGGCAACAGGACAGATGAATTGGGTAAAAAATGATGGTCACAGTATTTATATTTGATTATGATGGTGCATAATTCTCCCTTCATATTGTGGTACAAGTGCTCGTACATTACTCCCACCTTAGATTGTCAGTATGGTTTTGCATGTATCAATTGCTCTTTCTTTGCATCCTGAATACTGTAATAATGTTGCACAAACCAGGAATTTTCTCCATGAAATAGGGTACAATACTGTCTTCTGTGCAGTACAACAGTCTTTGACATTGTTAAATTTTTTCAGTAACCTGCAGTGCATGGAAGCAGTTGAAAGCAGTTTCAGCGGAAGAGGGATTGATAGCGACTGCGTACGAAGGAAATTACGGAGAGTACGACCGCCTTTACCAGATGGTTAAGCTGGCTATATTTTCACCTGTTTCTGGTCTCTATTCTTGTCCACTAGCCATGACAGATGGTGCAGCCAAATCAGCAAAGGTTAGTAAGTATCATTTTGTATTTAAAACATGTCCTTGTAATTTACTGATTATCAAAATGTTACATTCAGGGTTTTGTCTCTTACAATGTATAACAAATTTTAGCAAAAAGAAGGACCCTCTCTTAATCTGGTCCTGTTAAATAGGATTGCTACGTCATTCAGATTCATTTTATATTGAGTCTTCTCAATTTTACATATAATTCTTCTCTCTTCTGTATTAATATTAGACAGTAATTGGCCTCAGCAGCATGTGTACAGATGTTACAGTATCATACCTTTTATGTAGAGTGCAGATTAATGTAGAAGAAAAAAGAATTTTATATAAAATTGAGAAGACTCAATATAAATTATATTTAAATTATGCAACCATGCTGTTTAACAGGAAATTTGAGCCATGATGTTCATTATTCTGAATGTGATTTACCATGCAGAGTACTCTTGATGTAAATTACTTTAAACCAGACTATGGGGTTATATTTGTGGACTGGAATGGATGGTCCAAAAGTTCAATTCTTAAATGAGGGTTGACAAATGATAGCATGAAAAAAGTTTTAGTTGGGAAAGGAACAGACATAAAACAAAAAAAAAAAAAAAGTCTTATATATTACATGTGCATTTTTATTTCTGTAGAAACATGACAGTATCAAAGTCACGTTTCTTTTTGTTTGTATCATATTTTCCCCTAATAAATTTTGTTGCATAGTAAGAATTTTTATGAATAGCAGTTGCATGGAACCTAGCGCCTAGCTTTACATGGCATAGATTGCCTAGTGCAGTTGTTGAATCTTCTGACTCCAAATTTTCACGAGGAGCAAATCCCTCCCAGCTCTCTGCTGTGTGGTAGTCGCATATAAAGATTTTTTTATAAAACAATATCTCCTATTTATGAAACAATAAATTTGTTAGAATATCAGGTTTTAATGATGCCTGTTTTTTTTTAGAAATTTTATATCGAGGACAACATTTGTGCTTTATTTACAGCAGGTACTATATTTTATAGATGATCAAGTCACCTCACTTGCAAAGAGCCTACATGCACCTCACATCTCGTGACCCCAAGACGTTTTGGACGTCCGGACAGTGGATGACAGAGAAAAGAGGTAATTTGTATTTGGCTTTCTGATTTGTCATGTAATTCGAGTAAATTTATGCATTGCTTTTATTGATCATTTATCGGAATCTTTTATCATCGAGTCCCTTTGAGTTTATTGCCTGGAAAACATTGAGTTTATTGCCTGGAAAACATTGAGTTTAGGAATTAATCTTATCTACATCAAAATTTATGCAAGAAAGTGACCAAATTTGGAGTCATTTCTCTCATAGGATGGTAAAGAGAAAAATTTTTAACAAAAATCCAACACACGTATTTTACTCTCTGGATTAGATACTAACCTGAGGTTTTGTTAATCTCATAAAGCAATCAATTTTGACATGACAGCAAACAGTTTCCTGGGATGCAAAACTGTTTGTTCTAGATTGTACTTGACAGCAGTCCTCTGCCTGTTGTAGACTATACTTGGGAAAATGTTTGGTATGGTCGTGGTGAAGAAAGTAAGACTGACAGCAAGGGAATTGATAGGAGAGAAGCAGTTTTGGTTTAAACAAGAGTGAGTGAGTGTGTGAATCAGGTTGTTTGAGATTGGAGAGGTAAGATGATTCTGCTTGTGGCTAAGACATGCTTAGGAAAATCTTACAATGGAATTGAAAATAGGATTAAGATGCTGATGGAGTTATATACAGTTGTGTAATGTAAAGGGCATACATTCAGAGGTATACATTCTAAGAAAGAATCTTAATTGCTCTTAATGGTATTTTATGTGTTTCAAACCCCCAAAAATTTATATAATTTTTTCATATTTTGATGCTGATGTCTCTGTACTTAAATCAGTTTTGAATAAAAATATATTCACAAAATAGATGAATGACTTTTTAAGTGTATTCATACCTTTTTAAACTTATTCAATCTAATGAATACTGTGCCTGTTCATCTGGTAGAAGTATTTTTTAAGTGTAGCAGTACAGTACTCTATTGAGTCTGTTCATCTGGTAGAAATATTGTTTAAGTGTAGGAACATTGTACTAAGTCTGTTCATCTATAAGTATTTTTAAATGTATTCATACCTTTGTAAAAATTCCCAGTTTAAAGAATACTCTGCTGCACTTCATTGTGAATTCAGAGAAACATTTTTCCCTATAGTTTGGTAGTTTTTATATTTCCTTTTATCTTCTGTAACTTCTTTCTTTCTGATAAACACCACATTCTTTAGAAGCTTGAATTTCAAGTCAGTGTCCCCTGAAGTCTTGTTCCATATGAATAGGGATTATCTGCTAAATAATATTAGTAATGATTCTATATAATAATGTCACTTGACGTTTCCGTAGGTGGATCTGATGTCAGCGGTGCGACAGAGACAGTCGCTCTGGAACAGGACAACGGGTCCCATTTGCTGTTCGGTTATAAGTGGTTCAGCTCGGCAACTGACTCGGACATGACGCTCACTCTGGCCAACATCATCTCTGAAGCACAGCCAGAGCCAGTGAGTGGTGTTAACCAGGCTTGTCGAAAAGATTTTCTCTCATGTTTTCGTGACATAGCCAAAACCATGGTGTGACATCATTAGCTTGTCAAAGGTTTTTTTGAACAAACTCATGAATACTTGCAGTTAAAATACAGTATAGTACAGTACAGAACCATTACTGTTTTCCATTTTTGTAAACTGTTACATAGTCCTTTTGTCTGTTAACCTATGAGATGTTTTGGGAGACTAGCCTTCTGATAAGTAGCAATGACCTTATAGTGTGTCCTACATTTGAACATTTTCAGGATATCTAACTACAGTAGTGTACAGGAATTCCATTAGATGTTTTTGGAGTATAGCCTTCTGATAAGCAACAAAGACCTAATAGTACATGTATGTCATACATTTGAACATTTTCAGAATATCCAACTAGTAACATGAATTTCACAAAGTGGTTACTGTAAACTCAACTGAACTATACAATCTTGTGTAAAAATGTAGCCTACCAAAAAATCATATTGTAGGTGAAGTTTGATTATATCTGTTGGTCCTGTACAAGGTTTTCTCCCACTTCAGAAACCTTGTTTTTGGTAGTTCCTGAAGTCATAAGAATCCCCAAAGGCAGTAGAAATGGTTAGAAGATACAAATTGCTGTTTGAGATTGATTCTGTAATTCTTGACCACCTCAGGTTGACATTGTGTGCTTAGGAGACCAGTAAGTGAAAAAACAGGGACCTGGTTAGAATTTGTATCTTAGTAGACAGACACTCATTTGTTTACTACTTCTGTCTAATTGACAGGTGTTCAGGAACATTATGACGTTACTTCAGTCAGTGAATTGGATTTTGTAAATTAGTCTTACCAGAATAGTAAATCAAAGTTTTCAGTTCCACAGGAGTGTCGATAAAATTTTTAATTTTTTTTTTTTACATTTATTCTACAGTTACAAAGCATGCTGTAAAGTCTGTTAAGAATGCATCATGAAAACTTGAAAACTGCTTAAAACATTTCAACAAACTTCTGGTAATTATTTTATATTATGGTTTCAGAAACCACGAGGCCTCACAATGTTCTACTTGGAAACCCGTAAGGAAGACGGAAAGCTAAATGGGATTGAAATTGTGAAGCTCAAGAATAAACTAGGTAAGTTTGAACTGACAAGTGATCTGTCTATCACTGAAAAGTGAAGGAAATACAAAATTTAAAGAATAAATTTGTTTTGTATGTGCAAACCATTGCCTTACATAGAATATCTTTCAGAATTGAAGTCTGTTGACTGCATACCACATTCATCAAATGGTTAGGGTATTTCTCCTTGCAAAAATTGCAAGAGTATATTATGCGAGATGTCATTTCACCAGGAGTAGGTATGAACTCAAAGCATAATTAGCAAGATGGCAGCTACTGATGCTAGGAAGTTTACTCTCAAGTAGAAGAAGGCAGAGATAGTATTAGCATGGGAAGAAGAGGCAAAAAGAGGGACTGAGTATCTTGCAATCAATGAGTTACCATGACATGCCTTAATAGGGTTTTTTAATTTTGGAATGAGAAGAAAACTTTGAGAACATTGCTAAAGAATAAAATAAATATAAGGAAAAGTAGTCTCAAGCACATATAAGATTAGAAAGTGTGGACAGGAATGGTTGTAAATCCATAAGTTTTGCAAGAAAATGGTGTTTTCAAGTTAGGGAAAAGGGCTACAGAGAGAGGTGGTTGAATTATGATGACCAGTGGGGAAGCAGGGGAACTGTATTTACATTGAAGACTTGAATTTCTAAAGAGGTGGAGGTAATCTTAAGGCACAGAAGTCCTCAGTGCTGAACAGGATGAGACCTAAATAAAATTATCACCTTATCACCTTGTGAGGTCTTGCCAAGCAATGGTGCTTTGAAGCAATGGACCATGCCAAAGTAAGGTAGGGAAATATTGGGAACCAAAAGGATGATTCATTTGAAGCAGTCGTGATTCTCCACACCTGCTTCTCAGTAATTCCCCTTTGCCAAAAGGGAACTACACTTCAAGGGACTGAGGAACATTGTAGGGTCAGTATAAAACACTTTGAAGCCAGGCTGCTGTTGCAAACAGTGTGTCGTTTTCAAGTGTTAGGTATAACACTACTCAGATTGCTGGGATTTTTATTTGGGCTACAACTAAAATGTGTAATAGTTTGCCCAGTGCAGTTGTGGAGTCTTCTGATCACCTCTGAATGTTTTAAGAAAATGGAACATTGAAGAATTAAGAAATTGTTCTTATAGATGTTGAACAGTTTTCCTAAATCTGAGTCACATCTCATGAAAACTTGGTTTTGTTACAGTACAATGCTGTATTTTGTTCATAAAATAACCATGTCTAATGCTCTTGAAATATGAATGTGGTTAATATAGTACGCAACTATATTTACTTTGATGAAACTTTAGCATGTGGGAGTATATTACCTAAATAACATTGTCCATCTTAAATAAGATATGTAATTATAGTTATTACAGCATACACAGTACCTCTTTTTCACCTTCAAGGAACCAGGCAGCTTCCAACGGCAGAGCTACTTTTGGACGGCGCTGTAGCCCACCAAGTTTCCGAGGAAGGACGAGGCATTGCATCAATTTCAAATATGCTTACCATCACGAGGCTCCACAACTCCATCGCTGCTTGCAGTGCCATGAGGAGGTCAGGCCATAGTTGAGGGTCATAAGTTGTGAAATTCATGTTTGATAAGTTTGATAGAGTAAAGTAATTGAAGTTGAAGAACCAGAATAATACTGACATTGAGTTATGATGTTTTAAAATTAAATGGGAGTGTCTAGAGCAAATTATGTCATTGCATAAAATGAATGAATACAGGGAAATGGTAAGAACAGTAATTTAGAAAGGACTGTTGTGTGGATAAGCAGTTATTCATTTTTGTAATACTGTATTTGAAATTTATTATTATTATATTACTACTGTTATTCAGATGATGAACCCTATTCATATGGAAGAAGACCTCAGGGGCCATCGACTTGAAATTCAAGCTTCCAAAGAATATGGTCCTCATTTGAAGAAGTAACAGGAGGTAATAGGAATTAAAGAAAGAGATCAGTTATTAGAAAAGAAACAATAAATTATATTAAAAGATAAATAGGGTTCAGTGTCAGTAAATTATTAAAAAACAAGGAGAACTGTTTGAGATTAGAAAAACAGAAATAAATTAATAAATAGATATAAATGTAAGTAAATGATTAAAATACAAGGAAAATAGTTTTAGGGTAGCAAGAAATACTTTTGGATGTAGAGGGTAGTTAGCCAGCAGTGAGGAACATTGGCTTATTCAAGTTTCAGTAATTCAGTTGAATATACACAATTATGATAGACAAAATCCTATACTGTAATGAATAACATAGCAATCATCTCAAAATGTTTCAAGGTATCGTGAATATATTTTCTCTCCATTAGGATCCTACAGTTGGCCCGTGATTACGGCCAGCGCCGCTCAGCATTTGGACAGATTGTCGATTCTCATGTCCTGCACCAGCTGACAACATCTCGACTGGAGGTCATTGTCAGAGGATGTGAAGTGCTGACTCTACACTGCACAAGGTCAGAAAATTGGTTTTATGCAGTTACCTAACTTAACTCTTTATGATCTTCTATGTCATATGTATTGTGTTTTGAGTAAGTTATATATCTGAAATTCTTACCACTTTTTTGTCCCTGTAGGAGGGTAGTGCCTTCAATACACCTCATGCAGTGCAATGTAGGCATTACTTGAGGTTCTTTGCAGCATCCCATTGGCCCCTACCTGCGACCCCTTTCATTCCTGTTATTGTACCTCTGTTCATATTCCCTTTCTTCCATCCTGCTTTCCACCCTTACACCTTTCAGACCTTTTTGGAATCAGTTTCCCTTTCAGCAATGAATGACTTCATAGGTTCCAGCACTTAGCCTTTGGCCTAAATTCTATACTCCATTCCATTCCTAATCAGGGGGGTAAGGAGGTTTGGGAAATTATCATACAGACTTAACAACTGATTCATAATGCAACTGCGAGGTTTTCCTCCTGTTACACCTTCCAGGCCTTTTGAATGCCAATTTTCATTTCAGCACTGAATGACCTCATAATGTCCCAGTGCTTGTCCTTTGGCCTAAATTCTCTATTGTATTCTTACCACTTCTTGGAAGAGTTATGTAGTGGCTCTCAGGCCACGCATATATTAAACTTGTCATATTCCCCACAGACTGCTTGGCCGTGAGGAGGCAGGCACTGCCACAGTGCAAGAGAGGCTCGTCTTGCGTGCCCTGACCCCTATCACGAAGATGTTTACCGCAAAGATGGCCATGAGTGTCATTTCAGAAGGCCTCGAATGCTTTGGTGGTCAGGGTTACATCGAAGATACTGGTCTTCCCGTCCTTTTGCGAGATGCCCAGGTTTGTAAAAGAATGATTACATTAGCACCTCAAGTTCACAGACATTTGAGGGGTCTGGCTGTCTAATAAGTAATAAAGTCTACGTAACAAAGATCCTATATTGTAGCATGCACTTGATTACTTGCAGGATATCATATAGCTAACAGCAAACATCTTTAGGCAGTCCCCAGTTTACAATGGGGTTCCGTTCCTACACCGTGTCGTAAACTGAAAAATCGTCGAAAATCTTCAAAAATCCAAAGAAAACATTACTTTTAATGCTTTGGATGCATTGAAAACGATGTAAACTGCATTTTTACTAGGTTTTTCATAAAAAAAACTGCCATATTTTGATTATTCTGCCATTTTGGAGCCATATTTCTTCCTTCGGATCGGCGTTGTAAGCTTCGTAACCCCGGAACATGCATCGTAAACCAGGAAATAATTTCTGATGAATATATTTGAAAAGTGTTGTAACCTCGGAACGTCGTAAGCCGGACCTGTTGTAACCTGGGGATTGCCTGTATTATTATTATTATTATTATTATTATTATTATTATTATTATTATTATTATTATTATTTAGAAAAATGTAAGTGCACTTTTACACATAATTTGAAAGTTCAAAGAGGTTACAAATTTTTCATTATCAATTCTTTTACCCAAAGGTACTGCCTATTTGGGAAGGCACCTCAAACATCATGTCTCTCGACTTCTTACGTGCTGTTATGAAAACCAACGGGGAAGCCTTGACATCTTTGTATGAGGATATTAAAGGTACTTAAGGGTGTTTTTTAGTTTTAGATTGATTTTTAGCTTTACTGTAGCTCAAACATTATTCCTGTTTTAGCTTAGTTAAGGCTAGTTATAAGAGAACTTATTTTGAAGTTCTGTGATGTGGTTAAACTTATGAATTACAGTAACTGCTGAGTTAGTTTAGGTTTCTCCGGTGAACCTGGTTATGTACGTAGGTGAATAACCAAAGGCATTCAGTTCTCAGCATTTAAATGCAAACCAACAGGAACTAATGACATCGACAATCTGGTAATCATTGTTCTCTCACTTTCTGTAATCAGTTAAAAGATCTTGAATTAATGCTGTCAATTCCAGTGCACTGGAGGCATAACTCGAGGTCCTTTTTAACATCCCTTCGACCCCTAGCTGCAACCCCTTTCATTCCTTTTATTGTACCTCCGTTCATATTCTCTTCCTTCTTACCTTCCACCCTCTCCTAACAATTGTTTCATAGTGCAACTGCGAGGTTTCCTCCTGTTACACCTTTCAGACCTTTTTGCTCTCAATTTCCCTTTCACCACTGAATGACTTCATAGGTCCCAGCGCTTGGTCTTTGGCCAGTATTCTATATTCCATTCCATTCCTAATCAGAGGGGAAGGGGGTTTGGGAAATTATTATACAGACTTAAAATTTCAAAGATGTTTCTGATTGGGATTGACAAGAATTTTACTGTATCCAAAGTCGGTTGATTCAGTGGTCTGGGTAAACTACCTAATTGTAGTAATAATAAACAAGTACAGTAGTCCTGGTTAGGTATGCTCCTAGATGTCAGAATTGGTAGGATCATTGGTTGTCTTACTATGATAGGATGATTTGCAGGGTAAAGCCAAAGGAGTTCATGGTGTAAATTTATAATAGGGCTAAAATTAATAGATTACTGTATGTCAGTCTCATTTAGGCTCAGAATTGAGTGTCATATGAAATAGAAATAATCTTAGATTAAGTTTATAGTAATTATTTTAGAAATTATAAAAAATGCATAGCATAAACTCTAAATGTTAAAGCACTTTACATACACTTATTCTCTGTTGCTGTCCTACAAAAAACGTTTTAAAGTGATACATAGTATTTTGTAAGGATTGCATTGTGGTAAATCACTTATACAGAAACCATTATGATAATTATGTCGTGTCCTAGAGATTTATCAATTTTTTCCATCCCCAGCGAGACTGGAAGATTCCAAAGCAAAGGCACCGGGAAACGAACTTGAAAAATCTGCCACGCTGGTGACGCAGGCGATGAACGAACTTGTTGGATTTCTGCAGAAGCACCCAGAGCTCATTCAGTCAGCTGCTCGAGATATTGCCACATCAATTGCTCACATTTACATAGGTAATGTGACGTATGTGAGACTTAAAATGAATGAAAACTAAGTTGCCTTGTCAGAGTATACATCTGTTGAATTGAAACATCTTTGTCTAAAAGCCGTCATTTTCAGGTTTCAGCCATTTTGCTGTATAAACGTGCAAATATTTAGTAGCATCTCCGCTTTATTTTCCTATTACCTTCTGTTACCTCTTTCAAATGAACACCATATTCTTTGGAAGCTTGAATTTCAAGTCAGTGGCTCCTGTGGGCTTGTTTCATATGAATAGGGCTTATGTTCTGAATAACAATAATAATAATAATAATATGGCTTATTATGATTATTTTTATATGTAATAAGATTGGCTAGCACTTAGTCAGCGCTTATGAGCTCATTGTGGAAGTAACCATAACTTTGATTTCTTGGTGTGCCTTTCAAGTGCAGAAATAATTGAACATCTTTGTTATAGTTTATTGAGTGGTAGATAACTTATCATCTGTTGCTATTTGATACTTATTCAACACAGTGTTGGTAATGGCCCTAGGCCTAAAGAACTTTTACAGGTTAGAGTGCCATAAATAAGGTATTTAAGAATGACACCAAATCATTTATTCTCTTTGAATTACACCAAAGCATTTGTTCTCTTTGAATAACACCAAGGCCATCGCTCTTGGTATAACACCAAAGCATTTGTTCTCTTTGAATAACACCAAAGCATTCATTCTCTTTGAACAACACCAAAAAATTTATTCTCTTTGAACACCATCAAAGCATTTGTACTCTTTGAATAACACCAAAGCAT
The DNA here is from genome assembly GCF_040412425.1 of Macrobrachium rosenbergii. Lineage (NCBI taxonomy): Eukaryota > Metazoa > Arthropoda > Malacostraca > Decapoda > Palaemonidae > Macrobrachium > Macrobrachium rosenbergii. The sequence continues at coordinate 16,321,970 of NC_089777.1, read as the reverse complement.
TCATTCTCTTTGAATAACAGCAAAACATTCATTCTCTTTGAATAACAGCAAAACAGTCATTCTCTTTGAATAACACCAAAGCATTTGTACTCTTTGACACCAAAGCATTTGTTCTCTTGGAATAACACCAAAACATTTGCCCTCTTTGAAATAACACCAGAGCATTTGTACTCTTTGAATAACACCAAGGCCATCACTCTCTTTGAATAATGCCAAGGCATTCATTCTCTTTGATAACACGCAGGAAGCCTTCTCCTGGAGCACGCAGCGTGGGAGAAGACCAGCGTCAGCCTCGAGGTCGGGAAAAGGTGGTGTGATCAGCAGCTACTTCACTTGACTCCAAAGCAGTACGGCGTCGATAATCGCTCTGTGGTGATGGACGGATACGACCCAGAAGAGGTTTACGGGCCTATGTTTTAAATTGGGGTTTTCAGTACATTTTCATTTAGTTAACTGTGTTGACAGGTTTTATTAGTACTTTTGTCAGTGGACAAAACTAAACCTTTTGTCATTTGATTTATATAGAGTTACTTTTTAGCGGATATGAAAGAGATTTTTTTTTTTGACATTTAATCAACTTAGTTGTTTGGTCATTCGCTTAATATACCTGGAGTTACCATATGCATTACTCAGGTACACAGATGGGTAGGTGCTAATTTTGTTTATTTAATTACTGAAGCCTGTTGTGTAAATATAGTGAGTCTTACAGAGGTGACCATTTTTGTAAGTATTGAAAATTTGAGATGAAAATGGAATTTCTTGCCACTTTCTTTATTGTGACTGTAATTTTCATGGAATTACTGTAATGCACCAGAAGTTTTATATTTTACCCTTAGTTACTGTTTGCACTATTTAGACAATTATTTGGAAATGCAAGGTGTCCTGCCACAATGATTTTTTGCAGCAATTATTTTGACTGAAATAGGTCTACAGTCTGAATAGTATAGCAACAGTAATATAGTAGAGTAATTATTGTGTTCAGGTATAGTATTCTGAGTTTACCATTGATAAGAAAGAAGGTAAAATTGAACCTGAAACTACAGTAGATTAGCTGTGAATACTCATCAGATAGCTACATTATTTCTGTATAATTTGTGACTCATAATTCGAGAGGTTACTTTTTTGTATGTAACACATTAGCAGCATTAATAATGAAATTTTATATAACATTTGTAAGATGGAAAAAGGGAATGGTGATTTGGTTTTATTAACAACTCTTTAAAGACAATCTCTAGGTATTTTCAAGTTCTGTTTCTTTTTAGATTATGTCTTCAGACCTATATTATTTACTCTTCTGGGGTAAAGTTTAGGTGTGATTCTGTCTTCAAACCTGAATTATTTACCTCTTTGGGGTATGATTTTTTTAGTGTAGTGTAGTGATCTTACTTATTGTAAAGTCTTAAAAAATATCCACTCATGGAGAAATTTAGAATACAGATTGAATTCAGTATTCTGGAACTACAATGCAATTAGATTTTAAACTTTGAGTACTGTATATACTGTAGAATATACTGTATTAAGTACAAAAAAATTAGCCATATATTTTATCTATGTGATATTTGTATAAATTCTAAAAAGGGAAATTGATATATATTTACATTGAAATAACGAATAAATTAGTTTATTTTTGACCTCTGGTGTAATTTTTTTAATGTTATGAGTGTTTGAATTCCTATTCTTTCACAGGAAAAGATTTTACTTTATTATATTTGTATCCATATGAATGCTTTTGGTGAAATAGGGTGAAATGGTTCCCCCTGAAGTTTTTATGGATCTTATCTTGGTAACTTATATAAATTTTTAATAGGAAGAACCCAAAGGGTCTGTGTTGATGGCCAATATAGTAGCTTTAGTAATGAGATTTCAGGTGTTCCTCAATGTAGTGTTCTTGGACCCATGCTATTTATTATCCGTACAAGTGACATGTTGCAAGGTCTGGAGAACAAATTGATTGCATACACCAGTGATGCTGCTATTTCAGTTGTTGTTCATTCACTGTGGTTAAGGTCTGTTGTTGCAGAAACCTTGAACAAAGATGTGGCACATCTGCATGTGTGGAGTAGGCTTTGGGGCATGAAGCTTAACCCTTCTAAAACTCAAAGTATGATATGTAGTTGATCGAAAACACATTTGTCTTTGCATCCTAATTTGCATTTAAATGGGACCGTTTTAAATTCCAGTGACTTTTCAAGACTTTAGAGGAAACATTAGAGAAGAAATTTACTTTTGAGAAGTGTATACTTAATGTTGGTTCCTCTGTTTCTCAAAAAGTTGGTGTTTTACGGAAACATTTCAGAACGTTTTGTGATGAAGTTTTTGTACTCAAATTTATTTTAATTTGCTTCTGTGTTTTGAACACTTGTTGTCCAGTGTGGTCTCCGGTTACTGACTCTCAATGCAAACTCTTAGACTAGATAGAACTGTCATCAGTCAGGTTTATTTTGCCAACTCTTAATGTTGACTTGTGGCATAGATGTAAATTGAGTTCTTTATGTTTGTTTCATAAAATGTACTACAATGGCCAATATCCTCTCCACTCTTTACCTGCCTCAGCTATTTTTGCTCACAACATTAAGCAGGCTGCTGCTACAAACAGTGTGTCATTTTCAAGTAATCAGGTTTGATAAATCAGGGTTTGATACTTCTCATCTTGTTTGCCATGTGCAGTTATGGAATCGTCTGACATCCAAATGTGTAGGCAAGGAGTAAATTCATTCCTGTCTTGTACTGACATCTCCTGAATTCAGGTGCATTGGTTTTATTTTCTGTTCCTGCATATTTATTTATTTATCACTTTTTCCTATAACTTCTCTCTTTCTGCAAGATGATTTTCTTCCTCAGGAACCTTCTTGGGTTTATAGTCAGTTGACCATATCCTTGAGGGTTTTCAGCAGAAGATTAAAAAAAGAAAGAATAATCTTGTGCTGTATCATAGTACAGCAAGATTCCAGAAAACAAGACAGTCATGTCTGACCCAGTTAAGTTCTGATCACTACGAGGAAGGTGTGTTCATTGATTGCTATTTAGAGGTACATAATGACAGAGTAACCTTTTAGGCAGAAATTTAAGTTCCACAGAGATGCCTTATCGAGCATTTTATAGGGGTTCATTTGTACTCTAAATCAATGCCCAGTCAAAAGACTCTGTGCCCGTTTAACTATGTCAGGTAAATTTTGAGGAAAGCTTCGTCTCGTCATTCTTTCCAGTACTTTAGATCTAAGTATTTTTCAGCAACCCGTCATCCTCCAATCTTTCCACTTTGCAAAACTGTCTCAAAAATGCTGATTCACACTTTTCCCTAAACAAACTTTTGTACTGCTTATATGTATCTTACTCTTCCTCACCTTCTCACTCATTTTTGCTCCACATACTCGGTACTTTTCAAATGGCTCGTCCAAAGATCCCTTACTTTATTCTCTTCGTTAGAATTCAACGTCACCTATTTACTTGAGGTGAAACTGGTGCAGTGATCACGCCATACTTTCCAACTTTTATTCCAATAGGCAATCTTTCCCATGTATTTGCACAAATCTTATCATTTTTCCTCATTATCCCTGTAACTTCACCATCCTACCACTCACTGCTTTTATGCTTTCATTGCATCCTCCTGAACCCACCCACAAACACTACCTGCAGATTCTCTGATCTCATCCCCTGATATTTGGTTTATGTAAGTCTGTTGACTATCCATAATGTTTCCAGCTGAAGATTTGAAGAATAGTGCAGTAAAGATAGAAGAAAGTTACTCATTTGCTTACAGCCAACATAATTTTAATCTGGGGAATGTAAAAATAACATTGATATCAAGGCCAGAACTCGCCACCTCATGGATTGTGTGTGAATCTGAACACACTTTTACTGTTTATCCAAAGATTATGCATAAACACCTGAACTTAATAAGCAACGCAAGACAAAGATCTGCCGTTCTGTAGTTTTCTTCAAATGTCATTCAAAGAACTGAGTACAATAAGGTCAGCTCTTCAATATTGTGCTAAAAATTAATTCAACTGATGAGGTTTTCATTCCACGAATTATTTGGAGTTGTTATAAATGTTGAAGGATGTTTGATAGCTGCTTGCATAATCTTTGAGGTGAAATAAAGAGGCTTAAATTCAGGCATATTTGTAGCTTCTATGATCAGGTTAACAACAGATTTTAGCTATATTTCGTCACTGTCGTAATGTAATTGTGAATATACGTCAAAAATGTATAGTTCCAACCAGAGGATAAATAGTAATCGATACCTTCCTAAAAAAAATTAAGTTATAACGTCGTAAAAACAAAAGAAATCATATGGTATTCGACACAAATTACAGCGATATTTTCATCACTGTCGTAATGTAATTCTTTAACGTAATCCTCTAAAGATATATAATATCAACTAAAGAACAGTTACGAGTCGAAATTAAAAATCTTAAAATTATAAAAGAAGAAGAATCAAGAAGCCTGTCAGCACGCACAGTCGGCAAATGCATTGCGGCAGTATTCCCTTACTATTGTGATGTAATCGTCAGTATAATGCGACAAAAATATATTATTTGAATTATAGAATAGTTACGAAGGGATCTCATTCCAGAAATTGTAAAATTAAGGCTTTGTATTAAAAAAAAAAAAAGCCAAACTAGTCGACACACTTTCAAGCTACGCTCCTAATATTGTAATTTGCCCGCAACTGTGTTCGTGGAATGAGCGCATAGGAACCAGGAACCTAAAGCTATATCGCGCATTTTATTCATTTAATCGTTAATATAATCATTTATAAATATATATCATCAATTAAATAAAGTCTAAATCGAAATCTGTCTTGATTATATAAAACTAAAGCCCCCTGTAAATAAAAAGAAAAAGCAATCATACGCCAGTCGACAGAAATTATAGCGACATTTCCATCACTGTCGTATTGTAATCGCTGATACAATCCTTCAAAAATATATAATATTTATTAAAGAATAGTTACGAAGTGAAATCTATCCAAAAATAAGATAATTATAGCGTTCAAATCGAAACTTATCCCAAAATTACAAAATGAAAGTGTCATGTGGAAATGAAGAAGAAACAAGACGCCTGTCAACAACAAATTATAGCTTATTTCTTCATTGTATTAATGTAATCGCTAATATAGTACGTTATAAATATAAAATATCAATTAAATAACAGATACGAATCTCAGAATTATAAAAATAAAGCCCTGTAAACAAAAAGAAGAAGAAAACACGCGCAAGCCGACCCTCCTATGTCATCGGCCATTTCCACGGCGCATGCGCTGACGACGTCCTTTGCACAGGCTAAGAGCACGGATAAACATGCCGCCTAAAGGTGAGGGAAGATAAACATAAGAATTTCGGCGATTTCCGTCGTAATATCGAGTCGGTTGTGCTTAAGTGGTAACGGATAAGGTTTATACTACTTATAAGTGTTATTAGGTGACGTCAGTAAGTGTTATTTAAGTGCGTAAAGTGGAGATTTGTAAGTGTCACTTTGGGGAACACGTGTGCAAGCGGGTTTGTTTTGGGCTTATGGTGGAAGTTACGGTCGTTTTTATTCGTATTTCGTCTCATTTTGGGCGTCAGGCGACGCCACTAACCTTAATTTATAAATAAATACTTAGAAATAACCGATTAATGAAGTAGTTTAACCGTAAAAGCGACAAGCACGACCGCTTGTCGTTACGGTCTCAAAGGTCATATTTTCGTTAATTTCGCCCCATTTTATTCGTCATGGCGACGCCAGTATCCCCAATATATAAATAAATACTCTGAATTATCATTTAAGTGTGGCATTTTGCCCAAAAAAGCGGCAAGAACGACAGTTTGTCGTCGGGGCGTACGGGGAAAATGACGGTCGCCTGTTTATATATTTTGCTGAATTTCGCCCATATTAGGTGTCGGGTCGACGCCAGTTTTCCAAATGTATTAATAGATACTTTAAAACGCCTTAAATTTATATTTTATCCAAAAAAGCGACGAGAACGACCGTTTGTCGTTTTACGATGACACCGGAAACCCATTTGTACGTCAGTCCCCTTTATTGTTACGATACTCAAATCTCATGAATGTCCAAATTATAGTTTATAATCATATTTAATCATTCATAATCATTTCAAGGTTATAAATTTCATTTTCAATAGGTACTAACTACTAGTTTATCTCCTAGTATCCCAGGCTAGCGTAGCCTACCATAGGCTAGCCTGTATCCTAGTTATCCTACTATCCTACACCCAAATCCTAAAAATGGCCAGATTATAGTTTGTAGTCGGTAATGTAGTTATATTTAGTATCTTCAAGCTCAAAAATATCTTTATAAAAGAGGTGTCTACCAGCTTGGCTCTTAGCAGGCTGCCCCAGTCTAGCCTGGCCTACCATGTGTTGTAGTTTTGATACTCAAGCCACATAAATGACTGTTACATTTTATAATCATTAAAGTCTACATATTATTTTCAGGGTCTAAAATCTAAAACATCTGAAAAAGAGGTGTTTGTTATTAGTTTGGATCCTGGTAACCCAGGCTAGCCTGTCTAATTATAGACTGTATCATAGTTTGACCTACAGCCAGGCCAGGTCAGGTCACCTATTTATGACTTTTATTTGATTTATGGGTCCAAATTCATGTCTGGGCAGGTTTGGGAAGACTTGAGAAAGGGTACACTACCTAGGCTAGTCGATGAAGGTAGCCGAGCATACCCTAAGCTAGACTGCCCTCAAGTTGATTTGGCTGCAGTAATCTGAGGTCATCTTTGTACCTTTCAGTATAAAAGGTTTATCATTTCCTGATCTTAACTTAATTTTGGGTAAAACTGAAAACTGCTGCTGCGGCCTGGCACCGGATGGTTGCTGACCTGATTATTTGTTGTTTTTGTTTATATAGGCTACTGTCTTTTATGGTTTTTCGTTAAAGGGGCTGGTACTGAACATGGCGTATATTTTGTACTTAAGTTAGTAGTGACTGAATTATAGGGGTGTGGTAGGCTAGTAGTTTTTGAGGTTTATTACTGTAGGCTAGCCTTGAATCAACCTCCAGTAGGCCACAGTAACCTTTTATCATGCTATTGTTGGGTCGAGGTTTACCAAGCCTGATACTTGCATTGTGAAAGCTCCGAGAAAGGCTTTCAAACCACCCCCTTTCCCCCTCCATCCTAGCCCAAGTGAGTAACAGCCACAAGAATGAACAAAAGGTTTGCTGTAAGTCATGTGCAAATTACTTAAATGTAACTTTTTGGCAGTTTTAAATAAAATATTATTTGGGTTCCACCTGTTTTGGTTTACAGGTTTGGATGTGCAGTCCATTTGTCATCTTAATTATATGTTATTGAGTATATATTTGTGTTACATATAGTAGGTGATATTTGTAGGGATAATTACTAGACTATTCATGAAGATGAGAGATGCATTTGGACTCCATCTGGACTCGAGTAGCCTAAATAGTCCTGTAGTTTTTGTTCACGTTTACAAATTTCAATAAAGTTTTGAAAGACATAGCTTTACGTAACAGAATACCTGATATCTGACTGATCGTGATCCTCGATCGTGACCTTTTCAATTTATTTTTGTTACCATTTCCATCCATTTCAGTTTTGTTTGATGCTCCATTGGAAAGGCCAGACCTGTTGCTTAGGTTAGGGTATTTGGGTTAGGCTAGAGGATTGAAATTAAGTTTAGTCTGATTGTATTAATACAGTTGTTGATAGATGGTTCAGGTTTAATTTATCATTGGTTATTTTTAAACCTTGTAATTAAAAGAAATTGAAATTAGATTTTTGTATAGTTTTGCCAAATTTTAAATGATGTGAAGTGGTTCATTAGACATTATACTCTACAACCATTCAGGTCTGCTACTAAGCTGAGTTATATACCATAGTGGGAACCATGTGGTTTTGGAGGGCATGAGAACTATAGACATAAGTATTCTAACCTAACCTTAGGTGTCAGGTTCCACCTAACTGGTGAGAGTGATGTTACTCTCCTGAGAAACCCCCACCCACGAACCTGACCCAGAGACGGCATAGGTGCATTTTGACATAATTATATCAATAACTCTCAGGTGTATAAATACCAATACTGTAGTAGTATTTGACTGGCATTAAAGCAATGAATAAGCCTTCATATATTATCAGATGCAAAGAAAATTAATTCAAAAGTCAAGTGAACAATTGTCCTTTGAAATATTGTTGTTTCAATAGGTGATAGATATGGTTAGTGAATTCATGTACCTGGTATGCGCTTGGCTTTGTTGAATAAGTTATGCCAGCCCCTAGCTGCAACCCCTTTCATTTCTCTTACTGTTCATCCATTCATATTCATAATTCCATCCTTCTTTCCACCCTCTCCTAACAACAATGCAGCCGTGATTTTTTCCTTCCTGCTGCTCATTGAAAGCCTTCTTACTCAGTTTCTTTTTCGCCACTAGATGACCTCATGTGTCCCAGCGCTTTCCGATTGGCATAAAGTTTATATTTCTGATTCCATATCTATAGGACCCTTCCGAGAACATAACAAAATGTCATTCTCCAAGGTTCCTTTCAGTTTTCCAGCTGCTTGATATAACATAACTCAATAACTAACTGAATCTTCGCCTTTTTATAGTCATGTCTCTCCACCATCTTCCATTTTCTTTGTCATTGCCCACATCGTTTGCCAAGACTTCGAGGCCTCATGTACATAGCATATATTTTTGCAATGTACTCTTTGAATGTTTTACCAATGCTGTCATTCCAATTTGCCCAGGATGTTAGTCTTTCTTGCTGTTCTGTATCTGAAAAGAAAATGTAAGACAATGAGATTTGTAGAGGCTTTATTTGGATATATTTGACGAGCAACTAATGCACTGTGGGACTGCAGTTCACCTTGATTTGTGTTGAATGATGGTCTGGGGACAGAAAATCTATAGGAAAGCACCAAACTTGCAGGCTTACACGAGACACACAAAAAATAAGGTAGATGGCTACTTGGTGCTTAATTGAAGGATGTCTTGTAAAAAAAACATATTCTTGAGTAAATATAACAATTGTTGGCCAGATTTACATTTTCAGATAGAGATTGATAAGTTTTGATTTGTTTATATGCAGTTGTCATAACACAGTAACCAGGATTTGGTTACAGTACTTAGTTTTAGTTGATGGAGGAAGTTCCAAATCCAATGTGGATTAATCATGCTTAATAGTAAAGAGTGGAAATAATTTGTGGCCTTATACCTTACTGACTAAAACTCAGATCTGTTCGTGTTAACAGCCAACCATGAACAAAGATTGTGCCAATACGAATTGCAACAGGTCCCTATAATTACCCTGTGGAACACCTGACGTTCATACTTTTTCTGAGCATTTCTTACAAAGTAAATTGAATGTCTAAGGCTATAGTTATTGATAAAATATTTAGTTTTATACCTTTTAATGTTTCCGCTTTCTCGGTGGTGCCGCAGGTAAAAGAAGAAAAAACCTAAGCAACAGGCAGGTGGAGCCACCGGAGGAGCGACAGGTGGAGCCACCGGTGGGGGAGCCAAGAAGACCCCCAAACCCAAACCCGATGCCAAGAAGGCAGGCGGAGCAGCGGCCGGTGCCGCCAAGGCCGGCAAGCCAGCAGGTGCCGCCAAACCGGGAGCCAAGAAGGACAAAGGTCCCGCCGGAGCGAAGAAAGCCGGAGCCAAGAAGGCTGGAGCCCCAGGGGCCGGCAAGAAGGGAGCGCCGGGAGCCAAGAAGGACGCGGGAAAGAAGGGAGCTCTCGCTGGCAAGAAGGGAGCGCCTGGAGCCAAGAAGGACGCAGGCAAGAAGGGAGCCGCAGCTGGCAAGAAGCCGCTGACCAAGGGAGGCAAGAAGCTGGATGCCAAGAAGCTGAGCATGGCCGCCTCCAAGGGCAAGAAGCTCGCAAAGGGCAAGGGGGGAAAGAAGGGCCCTGTCAAGAGGGCTGCAAAGACTTCGTTGAAGGTAATTGGCCCCCGAAGAATTTGAATTGACCGTTCCCCATAGGGTGGTAGTGCTATCAGTGCACTAAAGGCATTACTTATTAAGGTTCTAGCTGCAACCCCTTTCATTCCTTTTACTGGACTTTCATTCATATTGTCTTTCATGTTACTTTTCACCCTCTCCTAACAATTGTTTCATGGTGCAACAGAGGTTTTCCTCCTGTTACACCTTTTAAACCTTTCCACTCTCAGTGTCCCTTTCAGCACTGAATGACCTCATAGGTTTCAGTGCTTGCCCTTGGCTGTAATTTTATGTTCCATTCCATTAAATTGACTGTTGATTTTGTGACGACATAAAAAGTATAATCACCTGATTGTCCTACATAATATAGTGTTCATTTACAGACGAGTAATTCCTTCCTTTTGTTCCAGGTTGTAAAGGGACGTTTCGGCATTAGGGTAAAGAAGATCAGGACTTTCGCCAGATTCCGTCGCCCCAAGACCTTGAGGCTTCCCAAGAACCCCAAGTATCCTCGCTTCTCAAGACCAAGAAAGAGCAAGTGAGTCTGAGTTTAGCCTTGATAGTGTCACTCCATAAGGTTGAAGTTACAATTATCTTGGCAGAATAAGAATTGGTAGATTTTTTCAAGGGTTAATCAGTGTGAATTTAATACGTTTACAAGAACTGCCACCAAGAATTATTACCCATGCACAGTCTGGTCCCTGGGGGCCATCCCATCAGTGCATCTCGTGTGGTTCACTGTAGGCATTACTCGAGGTTCATTGCAACATCCCTTGGGCCCTTAGATGCACACTTTTTGGGTTTTTATGTTTTGATTGATGTCCTCCCTTCTCACAAAAAAACTAGCATCAATTGTATATTTGTATGGCAGCCTGGTTCATGATAATGGCTGATTGGGTTTATTTGTTATTGATTGATGGTTGTGGTCCTAACTGTTAAGGTGCAGCAGAATGGGGAAGTTAAAGGAAGGGTTGACAAGTGGATGACTAAATTGAATTGAAAAAAAGAGCCAGCACAGTGCATATTAAATCAAATTCCACTGGACCACCAGCTGTTGTTTTTGTAATATTTGTACCAAAGGATTTCTTTATAAAACAGGTGAAAGTTGTTCATTATTATTATTATTATTATTATGATGAAAAAGACCTTCTTTAATACAGGTTTTGTTAAACAAAATGGCAGCAGTTTCAACAGCATTTATTTTATATGGTAAACGCTCAGTTCGTTTTATCAGTTGCTTTTCTTGCGCTGGAATGGTTGCAAGCAATTGACTGATATCAGTCAATTGCTTGCAACCATTCCAGCGCAAGAAAAGCAATTGATAAGATGAATTGAGCGTTTACTATATAAAGTAAATGCTGTTGAAACTGCCATTTTGTTTAACAAAACTGTTATTATTATTATTATTATTTTATATTATTATTCAGAAGGTAAACCTTATTCTTATGGAATAAGCTTACAGGGACCAATTGACTTTGTGTAAAAGATTTCAAAGATTATGGGGTTCATTTGAAAGAAGGTGCAGAAGATATTAATTGATACAGTAAGTGGGGTTTATTTATTAGAAAAGAAGAAAAAAAAGTTATAAATATAGATGAAAATGCAAATGAATTATTGAAGCACAAGGTGAATTGTTTTAGGGTGGTAATGCATAGCATCTTTGCTTGAACTTTTGAAACTTAATTGCACAAGAATAATTTGTATTTTATGAATTGATTGTTTTTCTGCCTTTCATTTGAAATTTTGCTTTGGAGAATTCATGACATTAAACTAAAATCTCTCTTTCAGGCTTAACTCCTTCAACATTATTAAATACCCCTTGACCACTGAGTCTGCCATGAAGAAGATTGAAGACAACAACACCCTCGTATTCATCGTTCACTCTCTAGCGAACAAGTACCACATCAAGTCTGCTGTTAAAAAGGTGAGTAGTGTCTGTGAACTGTCATTGAAATTAATGCCTGTTGTTTTGGATAAGTTTGTGTAGATTTAATAGAAGAATAGGCCACAGGAAATTGCCTTTAGACCTTGTACAGTAATTGGTAGTAGATGAATAAGGTACAAAAAATAGCTTTAGATCTCGTCATTGTGAGTGTAACTTCATGATCTAAAAATCATCAAAATGTTCTCTTACTTGAAGCCTTGATGAATTATTTTGTACTGCCAAATTTATCTATTGCAAGTGTCCCTGACGTTGTTTACAGCGTCCCTTTGGCCCCTAGTTGCAACCCCTTTCATTCCTTTGACTGTTGTGCCTCTGTTCATATTCTCTTCCCCAGCTTACTTTCCACCCTCTCCAAGCAGTTGTTTCATAGTGCAACTGAGTTTTTCCAAGTAGCTGTTTCATAGTGCAACTGAGTTTTTCCTCCTGTTACATCTTGAAAACCTTTTTGCTGTCAGTTTCCCTTTCAGCCTTGAGTGAATTGCCAGGTTCCAATACTTTGACCTTTGGCCTAAATTTTATATTCCATTCCATTCCATACCAAAGTCAGTATATGTTGGTAATAGATAGATGAGGCATAAAAAGCTACCTTTGAATTTTGTTATCAGACCGTATGTTCACAATCTTAAAAACATCATAATGTTCTCAGTCTTTAAGCCATGCTGAATTATATGACCAAATTTATCTATTACAAGAATTTCTTTAAATCCATCAAAGGCGATAACCCTGAGTTTGTTTTTGTAATGCATGAAACCCTTTCTTTCATGGCACCATTGCATCCTTAAGTGTTCTGTGTGTACAAAGACAAGGGAGATTAACTGTTGACTGTTCCACCTGGACTAATTATGCATAATTTTTCCAGACTAAGCACTCTTAACAGGATTTTTAGATAGGAAGAAGCAATGTTGTATCTCAAGAATTTATTGAGGTTCATCATTTTCATTCAAAATCATTACTAAGAGGGTTATTTGTTGAAATTGTATTTAACCATTGAAGGTTTTAGGATACCATGTTTGTCGGTTTGTTTTTAGTGAATATTTTCCATGGTATGAATGGTTTATTTTATATGTAAAGCAGTTTTTGGTACATTCAAAAAAGGTTTATTGCAAAAATTAAAGTTATTGCTTTACGTTGTTTGGTATTGGAATCTCAAAGGATCAAGGGTTTGTTTAAATGGATAAAAATTCATTATTAGTGTTTAACGTAAACATTTATAATTAATTAATAATGACACTATGAAAGGTGATACAGTCTTGAACCCCTTCATTGTAGTTTAGTCATTGTAATGTTGGAGTTAATTTTGTCTTAAAGTCGGGTATGCCACACTGAAAAGTGATTAGGTTTGCTACATGCATTGATCCCCAAAGTGTCATTCTGTATTCCTTGTCCTCCTCTCCTGTGTATGCTTTTGATTTAGAATTTTTGCTAAAACTTAGTCTTGACTTGTTTTGTGTTTGAGAAAGTTTTTACTAATTTAATCCAGAACTTGTTTGGTATACTTGAAGTTTGAGTATGTGCTGTCTACATGACCAACCTCCCCAGGATGTGGGAAGATTTTTGTAAACTGTTTTACTTGCTTAAAAACATTGCAGTGATAATTTTTAAAGGTTCTTTTAGGATTTTACTTTCTTGGGAAGATGGTGTAAAATGCATTGATTGTAATTCATTATGTGGTTAAATTTGAAGATTAAGGTAAGAACAGAGAAAATTAACAATATAATTATATTATGAAGTTCTGTTGGGCCACTGTTTTGGATAAATCTCTAAATGAAATGTTAATTTTAAACTTTTGTTTATGATAGGAATTTTGGAGTTCCTGTTAGCTGGAAGTTATGAGAGATATAATACAGTCTGTGTTTATTCTCAGAGATAGCAGATTGCTATTAAGTTAAAGGTAGACAAAACTACTCGGGGAAATCCAATGTGAATTTAGTCCTTTAGTATGACTATGGATCATTGTTAAAATAAAAATTAGTGTGAACACCCAAATTTCAGTCAGCAGCAAGTGACAACTTTTAAATTGTGCAAAGGCAATCTGATGTTTACCTTCTTGGAGGATGGTGTAAAGTACATTGATTGTAATTCATTGTGAAGTTAAATTTTGAAGATGAATGGCAGAACAAAGAAACTAACAATATTATTATTATATGATGAACTTCTGTTTGGTCACCATTTTGGATATATCTCTAAATTAAATGTTAATTTTATATTCTCTTGTTTACGATAGGAATATGGAGTTCCTGTTAGCTGAGATATAATGCAGGGTCTGTGTCCAGGGACTAATGTTAATTTAGACCTGTAGTATGACTGGGGATCATTGTTAAAATAAAAATTAGTGTGAACGCCCAAATTTCAGTCCGCAGCAAGTGATAACTTTCGAATTGCACAAAGGCGATTGATCTTCAACATTGGTCAAGCTATTTTTTATTGCTAAAGTGAACTTGCAGCCATTTTCATTGTACCATAGTCATTGTAACTCAGGTAAAAACGTCAGGACTGAAAGTGAATGTAGTAGCTGTATGCATTGACCCCCAAAGTGTCATTTTGTATTCCTTGTCCTCATCCTTTATGCTTTTGATTGAGAGATTTTGCTAAAATTTTGTCAAACTTATTTTGTGCTGAGAAAATTTTTACTAAGTTCAGGACTTGTTTAGTATATTTGAAATTTGAGTATGTGCTGTCTGCATGACCAACCTGCCCAGGATGTGGGGAAATTTTTTTGTAAAATGTTTTACTTGTCCACTTTTTTAACGACAGGTTGTTGATATATAGGGGTTTGTTAAAGGATATTGTGTGGAACTTCTGGGGAAAAAATTTTTGTTCAGTGACCTTAGGTTTTGTGACGCCAGAGCATTTTTCGGCCAAAATGGCCATTTTCAAAATGCATCTCCTCCTTTGCTTTTTGGTTTTAAGGGATGAGATTTGAACCACGTATAAAACACATATGGACCTTCGATCAAAGCGTGGATTTTTTTATTTTTCAATTATTTTTCGAGATAATTTTTTTTTTTTTTTTTATGAAACCCGGAAAAATTACAGAAAAAAAAAATTGCCAAAAATCAGAAACTCAAAATATTAAAAATCGGCTTTGTTTTAATCTACCATGTTTCCTCATATTATATATGAAATTTCATTTAGATTGGTCCAATACTAAGGAGGAGATACATTTTGAAGGCGAAAAAACTTATGTTTTGAGAAACAGGCCTTCAAAGTTTTAGTTACATAAAAAAAAGTAAAAGGGCCTTCAAAGACTGTGTTACAATTAAATTTATGGTTTTAATTTTTATTTTTGGTTATTAATTAATGCAAAATTATTATAAATAAGAATATTAATTGATTATTTATGTGCCTAAAACACATTATTATAAATTTTAGGTTCCTGGTCCCCTGTCTGATCTTGTTGCAAGGTTACTCTAGGGTATCATAGTTGTACACTTTTTTTATTAGTGTCTCGAATCCATCCCTTGCCAAATGGATCCTGGAAATTACTTTACACTCACAATTAGGGAGTGATTCAAGTAATTCATTTCTTGATTCACTTATTATGATCATTTTATTTTGATCGTCTATAATATCAGCCTCCGAGCTACTGCTTTCTTCTTCTAAAATATCTTTGCCCTTTAGTAGTGAGAAAGAGGCTTTAGGGGTAGATTTTGGTCTCTGGTCAGCAGAGATCGCTGCCTGTGCTGTTTGCTGGGCGACAGCTCTCTCTCTCTCCGTCACTCCATTCCCCTCTATTAATTTCTTGAATTCTTTCTTCTACTTCTCGCCTGGACTTTTCCACTTGGCTTTTCGGCATTTAGAAGCATGAAGTGAACTCTTGACCTTTCAGGCACGGTGAAAAACAAAACACCGTGAGAAAATACAGAGTTCAGTCAAGGCTAGCGAAATGTGAAAACGTGTCCTTCTGGCTTGGAAGTTTATAGGCAACTCGCCACAGTCGGGCGTCATGGTATGACGTGTGCGTTGTCATGGCTAGGAATAACTAAAAAGGTGCCAAGTAGGATATTATTGACATTATATATTTCATTTCAAAGGAAGTTTTTTACACATGCTTAAAAAACTATACCAGACTAAATCATTTGAGCTACTGGTGTTTTATGGGTATATAGTTATTGTTACATTTTAACTAGAGAAATAAGGCAAATTTTAGCATAATATTTTACACATTCTTGAACGAGCCATAGAATTTTTTCAGCAAATCGAATTTTTAAAGATTTTTTGGGCTTTTTAGGCGGCCGATCCCCTTAAAAACATTTCAGTTGTAATTTTATAAAAGATTTTTAGGATTTTACCTTCTTGGGAGATGATGTATAATACATTGGTTGTAATTCATTAAGTAAAGGTAAATTTGAAGATTAAGGGAAGAACAGAGAAATTGATATAATTATTTTATGATGAACTTCTGTTGGGTCACTATTTTGGGTAAATCTCAAAATTAAACGTTAATTGTAAACTCGTTTACGATAGGAACTATGGAGTTCCTGTTAGCTGTTGGGTATCTTTGAGAGTTGTGTGAGTTATGATACAGGGTCTATGTTTATTCTCAGACAAAGTCAGGTAGGCAAAACTACTTGGGGAAATCCAGGGACTAATGTGAATATAGTCCTTTAGCATGACTGTGGATCATTGTTGAAATAAAATTAATGTGAACACCCAAATTTCAGTCTGCAGCGAGTGTTAACTTTCGATTTGCACAAAAGCAATCTGATCTCTAACATATTGGTCGAGAAATATTTTTCTTGCAAATTGCCAGTTGAACATGCAGTCATTTTCAATCATAGCTCAATTTAGACAATTTTTATAGAATATTCTCTCAGCAGTATTTGATTTTGGAAACAAGAAGTATAGAAATATTTGGATATAGTTTCCTTTTTTTCCAGAATTTAGCAATCCAGTTTTTATTTGATATTCATAACAGTGTTATCATGTATTTCCAGAATTTAGCATTCCTGTTTTTTATGGAAATTCGTAATGTTTCCTCAGTTTTACTTGAATTTAGGTCATTTGTGTAAATCAGTTTTGAAGTATTAAATATGTTAAGACATAATGGTTTCCAGTTTTTATCTGAAATTCATAATGTTTCCAAAGTTTACTCAGGTTTAGATTATTTGTGGAATCCAGTTTCAAGCATTTGCCTAAAATTCTAGACACTGGTACTTCTACTGAAAATCAGATTTTAATGTTCATATGAAATTTTGAAAGTCACACACAATTTTTTTAGTGAATTATATAACTTAATGATCTTCGGTACCTTGCATAATTGTGTTTTTAATTTGTTAATTTTACTTGAAGTCATTTTCTATCTTTTCAGCTTTTATATTTTTCTCCCATTTTCATAGAACTCTTGAGTAACTTGCTCATTTTGTTTCCTTCCAACAGCTCTATGAAATTGATGTTGCCCGCGTCAACACCCTACACAGACCTGATGGCCTGAAGAAGGCGTTTGTTAAACTAGCCCCAGACTACGACGCCCTTGATGTCGCCAACAAGATTGGTATCATCTAAACTGTATGTTGGTTAAATAAAAAAAAAAGTCCATGTTTCTTTAAGTTTCCCCAAGTCTTGATTTATTACTGTTCGGCAAAAATATAAAATTTGTTTTTGGTTTGGCAGTGATACAGCTTCAAGTCTGTTTATACAGAAGGTCTAAGTATATATGTACTGGTACATAAAATTGAGTAATAATCTCAAGTAAGTGACATTTTAAAATTGTTACACTACCAGAACTCATTCATTGGACTGCCTGGGAACCAACTTGGTTAAAAACCTCTTGCTATGGTTTATAGTAAGAAAAAAAAATGAAAAATGCCTTATTAGCTTGTTCCTATGTGCTACAAACCGATGCTTTCGTAAATACAGTTTCTCAGCTGTTAACGCAGTGGTCTGGTAAAACTAAGGTATACTTAGTAGCCAAAAAGCAAAGTCCTGTTGGGAGGGCCTTGCATTCCTTGACCTGGGTTGGCCTACTTCGGTCATTTTAGCCGTGCTCTTAAACATTATTGCTTGTCAGGTTATGCTTTTTGAGATTTTTCTCTGTTACTTATTTTGTGTCGCATTTTCAGGTTCACAGCTCTTATTTAATGTGGTTTCAACTGGTGTGTGCTTGTGTTGTCCCTTTTCTGTACTGCACCCAATTGGAACAAAAGTTGAACTGGGGTTTAAACAAAAGTATCATTCCTTCTTCAATCATTCAGTCCAACCCATTGATTTATTTCGCAGTGCACAATTTTTGGTTATTTCCCAGCTTCATTTTCAGATGCCTGTTCTTCATTTATTTTCTTAATCCCTGCATCATTCTGTCCAATTGTCCCTCCCTCTCTCTGTTGTCTCAAGCAGTTCATGGCTGCAAGTGCTTCTTGGCTTAGGTTTGTAGCCTAAGTTTATCACATTTGTTTCAAATTGTTACTATGTTTATCTGCACATTTCTTTATGATATGTGAACCTTCCTAATGGTGTACATCATCTGCTGCTCTTATGGCTTTCCATGCAAAGGCATCAAGTTTCAAATACTAAGGTTGCAAGATATTAAGTAGAGTTCATCTTGTGTATACATTAGTATTTATGGTAATAAAGGTCCGTTATGAACCCAAGTTTATCAATAGCCAAGTATTTTTGTTCCAGCATCCAGGTCCTTTGGTTAATAAGGTGATGCCTGAAGAATGGACAATCCATAATTATTTAAAGGATCTGGCTAACCCCAACACATATTTTATACCTACCAGTTCTACTGATTTGTCGTTATCGTCCAGAAAAATGAAAGATTAGAATTTTGTCCAGAGTGATCTCAAAATTTCTCTCCTTTCTTGATAAAAATGAAATATTTTGGGAAAATCAGTAACTTCAGTGCTGGTAATGTCATGCCAGATGTATGTAGAAAGATCAGACTTTTGCAGAAAGTGGTGGTAACATTGTTCATGGCCAAGTTTAAAGTGACCAAGTAGAAAACCAAATCATTTTGAAAGTTGTAGGCATTTTTATGTGTGGTTTTATAACGGCTACTGGAATGTGAGGAAACTGGTGAGTTACGATGTCAAAATGTAAATTATATCTGAAAAATTAGTTAAATTTTCGTCGGTCTATAGGTTAATGGTATAAAAGTGTCCGTGGTTGTAAGTAAATGGTTAGATTCTCTTTCTGTTAAAGACTTAATACAGTATAAAAGAAAACAGGTCCTAGTTGTTTGTTAAAACTGGAGATAACTAATGCTGGTGACATTTATAGATTGGCAAGAATGCACTAGACTTATACTGTAGAACTTTCTTAAAGATTCCTGCATTTTGCTGCGGTGTCAAGACAGGTTTTTTTTTATACCAAATGTACCTACATTTGTATTTATTTATTGTTTATTTTTTCTTTTCTAAATACTGTTCTGTTTTCTATTACCTTCTATTGCTGCTTTCAAGTAAATGCCATACTCTGGAAGCTTGAATTTCAAGTCAGTGGGCCCTGTGAGCTTATGCCATATGAACAGCTACTGAATTATGGTATCACAGCCTTGCTAAAATAAATAATTGTGCGTTTAATCAGAAATGAAGGCAATATGCTCAACAAAATGCATTTAGAAATGTTTGCATAAATTGTGACCACAACATTCCCAGGTAAATGGGATAATTTTTCACAATGTACGTTGGTATAAGACGTCTCAAGGACATGACATAAAAAATCGTCTATTTTAGAATATTTTATACTTTTCAGGGATTCTGGTATTGTCCTAAAGGATAAAATCTTGTCCATCGTAGGATATTCGTACCTTCCTGGGATTTTGTTATGGTCCTGAAGGATATGCCGTTTTCAGAAATCTGTATCACTGCTATTACACAGCCATGGAAAAGAAGATTAATATAAGTACAAAAAGTCAAATGATTATATTTAGCTATAGCAGGACCCATAATTGTGCCAGATTCAACCACCATAAATACAAATACCAGCAACATAAGCATAATGACTTTGCCGATGACTTTTATACAAATTCCTCTTATTGACGCTAGTACTAATTCTAAGACTTGATGGGTAAGAGCACTGAGCTACCATGAAGCCAGATAGATAATACAAGTTCTGAATACAATAGGCCTAAATGATGGTTTCTTTTAAAAAATAGTCTTTAATCGATCCTATAAGAAAAAATAAGACTGTGGGCGAGGCGAAAGCACTGCCACCACGAAGAACAAACAATTTCTGAATGCAATAGGCCTATATGAAGGTTTCTTGTACAAAATACTATCTTTAATCGATGCCAGTACTAATTTTAAGACTTGAGCAACAGCACTGTGCTACCATGAAGCCAGGAAGGCAATTAATTTCCCTTTAAGACAACATTAGGCCTATATGAAGAGTATATCATATAAAGGTGACTGGTATGTGGTGCCTAGGTCTTCAGAAGGCTACTCTTCACCAAATTCATGTTATAAAACTTTCTTGGCTTTTGGTTTGTCAGTTTTTGTAAAAAATGCCATTGAATCAAGCGTTTGGATTGGCTCTTTTTCATTTATTGTGGAAATATCGATAAAACCACTTTGTACAATAGTGAGAGTTACCTATGATATTAACTGTATTATTGTATTTTGTGTAAGTGGAATGTAAATGAAGTACAATCCTGAGCAGTGTATTGACTATGTAAGATTAAATACATTCCTGAGTCTATACATCTGCCCAAGCACTTAAAAGGTGCTTACAAAAACCAGGCCAAAGCTTAACAGATTCCAGCCAATGAAAAGAGAGCTAAACAAATGGTAGTTAAGAAAGAGGCTTCTAACTGGCTAAGACAATCGTTAAGTAAAAGCCAGAAGAGCTTCCTGAGTCTTGACGTGGAAAAGATTCAGTGTAGTTCAAGACACAGTATTGTTAAGACGTAATTCAAGACATGACGGTGTTAAAGATAGAGGCCATTTTAGGCGTTTATCGTAATCTGTGGATCTTTGTGCTTGATATGGCGTACTGGGTAAGTCCTTCCCCGCTTATTTATTGATGTTTTTTAACTGTTAAATAGGAAGATATGTGTCAAAAGAGGTTAAAGGTACAAGATATATTAACCTGTGTTTATGGGAGGAATTTAGGGTTATAAAGTGTTTACATATGTTAAGGGCATGCCTTTAACTACGTTGCTTACGGCAATTCGTTGACCGGTTGTTTCTTGATGCCTTTTTGTGTTAAATAGGAAGATATATGTGTCTAAAGAGGTTAACTTCAGGGATATATTGTGTTAATGGGCGAAATTATATTAGTGCTATAGAGTATTACGTGTGTTAAGGACAAGTCTTTAACTGCGTAAAATTAAAGGTTTGGTACTTTATATAAAGCCGGTAGAACGCACGAAAGTGTAAGGTGCCTTAATGTTAACTTACAAAAGTGAGCAGGTGCTATTTTATACTTTATACGCCAATGCTGTTATAAAATTAACTTGGCATAAAATCGAATAATGATTATTCCAACGAATTACATTTAATCCTCAAAGATAAACTTAACCATAATGGTCAAAATAGGCCTAGAACAATTAATTTTCAAGATATCATCACAAAAAAAACTGGAAATTTGCAGAGAAAAGACGCAGAAGGTTGATTCAAATATTGCATAGCTTATATTATCAATGTAACGTCGGTGAATTGCATATAATTAAGGCCGTTAATTGGTAAAACTGAAGACTACTTTCGAGCCCTTCTGTTTGTGGCGTAACTACCAGTTTACGTGCAAAATGGGAGCCGTGTTTAGCAAACAATATGACAGAAATGTCCAAAAATATCTATCCATAGTTAGATCAGTATACTTAAAACTTAATTGAAACGCATCCTTGTTACTGTTACATGATTAAGTAAAAAAATATAACTCGGAAACGGGAATAAGCTTCAATTTGCTGCTTTTAATGATCGGGGAATGCACAATGTAGGTTTGATTAGTGAAGCACTAGGATAGGAGGGTGGGATTATAGGCCTAGGTTTTAAAATTTTAAGGTTTAAGAATGTTTCGCGGTTTTAAATGAGAAATAAATCCTAGATTTTTTGTGTTTAATTAGTTTTGGCCTTCTAACTCAATGTGATCTAGCTTATTTTGTTACAAACGTGAAATAAAACACAATCCAGTTTCAAGTTGCCATATCAAGGTTTTTGTCATATTGGTTAAATTTGACAATATTTTTCAATATCAGCTGACGAGACTAATGTTAGTCTCAGTATTAGTTAGGTGAAGTGCTAAGTAGGCCTAGGTGTTTTAATTTACCACAGTTCGATATTAGAGATTTTAAGCTATGCTCTGAAGTTCTCCTTAATGTGTTTAATACGAAAGTCATGCTAAATTATATCAAAACTGTACAGTTACTGAGATATTTACAGTCTTTTGTTTATTTATTAACATACGTTCCCACAGGCCTGGTACTAAGCACGGCACTCTCGGGAGTGGTTATGTATTGCTTAGTATGTGTCAAAATTTGACTGAGCCTATACGAAGTTATTGAAGAAATTGAGAGTAGAAAGGTTTGAAAACCTTTTGCAGATGCATTATGAAACCATTGTTAGGAGACGGTTGAGTTAAGTAAGACGGAAGAAAGAGAATTTGAATGGAGGTACAGTTAGGTGCCGAAGGGACGCTGCAAAGAACGTTAAGTAATGCCTACAGTGCACCGCATGAGGTGCACTGACAACACTACCCTCATACGGGGCACACGATGTTAAAAATACCTTTCAAAAGTTTTTGATGAAGGAATTGACAAACTACCCACTATAACACAAGAGTTTGACTTACCTACACATTTTCTTGTTAAATTATCTTAACATTTAGCATTGGTAACAGAGTAAGTATTGTTAGTTACATTGGACATTACTGATGATTATATAAAAACCTTCAAGTCAATGTGTTTGTGAATGATAGACCATAGCAGTATTGTTTGTTTTAGTTTTGATATACAGAGCTGAACAGTGACAATTTCGTTTGTTATTGAAATGCAGCAAATTGTCCCGTAGGGGGCTAGCGCCTTCAGCCGCTAGCTGCAACCTCTTTCATTCCTTTTATTGTACCTCCGTTCAAATTCCCCGTCTTCCATCTAACTTTTCTCAACCCTCTCCTAACAATCGTTTCATAGTGCAACTGCTTTGAGGTTTTCCTCCTGTTACACCTTTCAAACCTTTTTGCTCTCAATTTCCCTTTCAGCGCTGAATGACTCCATCATAGGTCCCAGGGCTTGGCCTTAGGCCTAACATTTATATTTCGTTCATTATAACATACTGGAATGATTGATTTTCATTGCTTCATAGGCTAAATAACCCAGAGGAATCGTGCAGTACAACTTCTTTGCAGTCGAAGATTTAATGGCGCAACTTTAGCTTGCTATCTATGCGTTTCGTACTCCGAGGTGCTAGTACTAATCACGGCAGAAGCTCCTTTGGACGCCGTGCTTAGTACTAGCCCCTCGGTGATCAAAGTATTATATACACCCATTTCGATAATGTGCGTTCGGCAAATTATTATATCAATAAACGATATCATCGCGCGATCGTCTACAGTACTTTACATTTATCATACGGTGTTAAGTACTAGCTCCTCGGAGTAGATGACGCGTAGATAACAAGTCAAAGTAGCACCGACTTATTTTACTTTAGTGATTTGTATTGCAAATTTGTTGCAAATAAATATATAGATTTTTTTTCCACAGGCGAAGAATGCTTTCAAGACCTACACTCCATTTGCCTGAAGTCGTTTCAGTACATCCATAAAAAAGTAGTTTGATACAATTCAAGGGTTTTCAATAGATGGGCCAAGTCTTTAGTTGATATCTCACCAAAACGGAAGTAAAGTTATTATTTTGTCTATTAATGTCACTTTTTATAACAAAGCATTTCTTAATATTTATACTTCATAATGCTAAATTCAGATATCAGCATTTGATAAAAAAAAATAGATTCAATTCCATAACACAGAACTAAGATAGAATCCGCCTTCAAGCAAACCTGTTACGTAGTCTAATTACAAAAGTATTGTGTTGAGATGATGATGATGATGATGATGATGATGATGATTATTATTATTATTATTATTATTATTATTATTATTATTATTATTATTCAGAAAATGAACCCTATCCGTATGGAACAAGCACTGTGGTGGGCTTTTTCCATATGAGTAGGGGTTTATTTTCTGAATAATAATTTTTAATTGCGATATAAACAGGACAGGTTAGGTTATTGGTGGTATATTAAAATCACGAAGTTAAGAAAAATAATGGCAAAATATTCAAGCTAAGCTAATTGCGAAATGTGCTAAGTATCTTAACATAACATTGTTCTACTTGTGAGAAATAAATTATGATGAATTTAACACAAAAGTAACAATTTAAACAATTACAGCACTCACAAACGTCTGAGGAAATCAGATTTTTGTTTAAATCGTGCAAATATAACTTGGATTAAAAAATACTCATACTAGCATGAGTCTTGAAATTGAGAAACAAATCCACAATTATTTGTGAGTACATATATATTTAAAAATAACTCTAAATTCAGAGAGCTTTCGGGAATCTGTTCGATTCTCCTTTTCAGTTAAAAGGGGAATCTAACAGATTCCTAAAAGTTATCTGTTTAAAATTAATTTTAGATATATTTGTACCCATACATAACTGTGGATTTGTTTCTTCATGACTTGGGTTGTATCAAACTGACTTTATAGATGTACTGAAACGACTCAAGGTTGAGATGAAAACGGAGTTTGCAGCATAACGTCCAGAATCCCACTGTCTCAAAATAGAATTGACGTCGGGTGGGGTCGAATGGTATTCGACCATCACGATACGACAGGAGTCAGTCTTTCCCTGGTAAGTGTATGGATAATTACGAGAATTCTCATTCTTATGGTTTGCTGTCCTTGGAGAAAGCTCACTAATCCACGAATAACTAAAAGGATTGTTACGAAAACAAAAGCATTTTTATTTTAGTTGAAAATGCACTAGTTTTAAAGCTTTTCGTACTCAAAGCTTTTTGTAAGCAACCGCAGTAACATTGAGTAACAAGTTTTTGTGATATAGACTACAGTTTGGTAATTGTATTAATATCTGATTAAATATCTTGATAAGTGTGGCATTATCTGATACGTTTGACAACACTATTCAAAAGGTCTCTTGCACAGAATAATGCATTGTATGATGAGTTGGTATTCAGTGAATCTGTAGCTTTGAACAAAGTCCTTACAAAATGAAATTTCAGGCGGCCTTTTCTACCATATAATTAACGATTATTAGTCATTTTCCATTACTTTACATTAATTTTACAATATAGTTTGTACTGGGATTTATTTTATTTTATTTTTTTTTTTTTTTTTTTTTTTTTTTAATCAGTCAGTCACACAAACCACTTATTATCAGGAGCTATATAAGTGAACTGTATCTTGATCAACTTATTGATGGAGATTTTACCTTTGCAGGTCAAACACTCAAGTACTTTCTGAGTGACAAAAGCATTCCCCCGATTCGAGGTACAGTACTACACTGAGTACGAAGCAGGCAGAGGGCAATTTACTACACATGAAGTATTACTGGACAGAAATACTACAAGTTTAAGAAAATTGTGGGGTAGAGACTAACAAAAATTATTGCTGCAGAAAAGGAAAAAGCCTCAGTTACGATGAAGAAAATGGTCAGACACAAGAGCATCGTTTCAAAGAAGACGACCTGGAACATTGTCTCGTCTCCCAAGAGTCCTGTATGATGGCTGCACTTTCTGAAGGCACACAGATCCTAGACGTGTGAAGTAGAAGAAGACTTCACTAGGGCAAATTTATCCCTATGTTCGGGGATCCCTGAAATTTTCATGATTTGGGGTGTGCCAAGCTGCAGTGTTCATGATTTGGGGTGTGCCATGCTGCAATATTCATGACTAAAGGTGTGCCAAGCTACAATGTTCATGATTTTGGGGTATGCCAAGCTGCAATATTCATGACTAAAGGTGTGCCAAGCTACAATGTTCATGATTTTGGGGTATGTCAAGCTGCAATATTCATGACTGAAGGTGTGCCAAGCTACAATGTTCATGATTTGGGTGTGCCATGCTGCAATATTCATGACTAAAGGTGTGCCAAGCTGCAATGTTCATGATTTGGGGTGTGCCAAGCTGCAATATTCATGACTGAAGGTGTGCCAAGCTACAACGTTTATGATTTGGGGTATGCCATGCTGCAATATTCATGACTAAAAGTGTGCCAAGCTACAATGTTCATGATTTGGCGTATGCCATGCTGCAATATTCATGACTGAAGGTGTGCCAAGCTGCAGTGTTCACGATTTGGGTGTGCCAAGCTGCAATATTCATGACTAAAGGTGTGCCAAGCTGCAATGTTCATAATTTGGGGAGTGCCAAGCTGCAATGTTCATGAATGAAGGTGTGCCAAATTACAATGTTCATGATTTGGGGTATACCAAGCTGCAATATTCATGACTAAAGGTGTGCCAAGCTACAATGTTCATGATTTGGGGTATGCCAAGCTGCAATATTCATGACTGAAGGTGTGCCAAGCTACAATGTTCATGATTCGGGTGCGCCAAGCTGCAATATTCATGACTGAAGGTATGCCAAGTTGCAATGTTCATAATTTGGGGAGTGCCAAGCTGCAATGTTCATAATTTGGGAGTGCCAAGCTGCAATGTTCATGACTGAAGGTGTGCCAAGCTACAATGTTCATAACTGAAGGTGTGCCAAGCGTCAATGTTCATGACTAAAAGTTTGCCAAGCTTTAGTGTTCGTAACAGAAGGTGTGCAAAGCTGCAATGTTCATGACTGAAGGTGTGCCAGGTTTCAATGCTCATGACTGGTGTGCCAAGCTACAATGTTCATAACTGAAGGTGTGCCAAGGTTCAATATTCATGAATGAAGCTGCAGTGTTCATTACTGAAGGTGAGCCAAGCTGCAATGTTCATGACTGAAGGTGTGCAACCTAACCTCTCCCCTCATATTAAAAAAGACCTGTGTATAGGATGCTTGAGGCTTGATTATAGCTAATTATGTCCTAATTTTAATAAATTTCAAGTAAAAAGACTTCAACTATCCACGATTCAATTAACTTGTTTCATGTACTTCCAGATGATATACAGCTTGGGAGTATCGGAAGGCTGCAATGGATGACTTTTGACAAAGAAAATAATCAGTACAAATTGCGAAGCACTTTAACAAAGGTACAGTATGAATAATCATGAATGAGATGTCTGGTCAAGTGTTTTATTTTGGGTGGAATAAAAAGAGTTGTTCAGTTGGAACTAAAACTCTAGATTTAGTGGTTTTGGTTTTCCAGAAAGTCAAAATAATGATATTTGATATAGTCTGAATTAAAGAAAGAGGTTTATAGAGAGTTAGATCTAAGAGTATTTGTCGATTTTTTGACAAATCAAAGATAGGTGAGACAATGTTGGAGCCAAAAATTTTACTGTTTTATGTGAAAACATTGAAATGTTCTTGTAAATGTTATAGCCAAGCCCAAGTAGCATTAATAATAATAATAATAATAATAATAATAATAATAATAATAATAATAATAATAAATACTCATTGTAGCATGAGTCTTGAAATGGAGAAAGTAATCCACAGTTATGTATATGTACAGATTTATCTTTAAATATATGTACAGATGTATCTTTAAATATATGTACATATATAACTGTGGATTTGTTTCTCCAATAATAACAATATTTCATTAAGATACATAATACTGTTGTAATTCACTAATTGAAAGTTACACTAAGAAGCCTCTATGTTTCTTATTTTGAATGGCATTTGTATTGCAATCCATTGTTCAACATTTTAATATTTTATGTAGCTATGACTTGATAAAATTTCATTTAGTTACATTTGATTAAAGACTACACATTTTCAACACAAGTCTAAAATAATCATCTAATCTGTGCTCCTTCTTAGTAAATGGGGTCCTAGTTATAGGAATGGGTCCTGGTTATAAAGCATTATCTATTTAGGTTAATCCCTTGTAAACCAAAATATCTCAGTGTCATAAATCCTGTCATTAACTTCTTCCTCATCTCTTCAGGAAAGCGTCAGTAGCATGCCTGTATAGGTGGGCCAAGTTAGATATGCACCAAGTTCAATGCAAATTTCGTCTTTGAACTCCACAAAGAATGAAGAATTTCAGCTTCAAGAGATAACTTCATTTTAATGCAACAAACGTGTGATGTTTGAGAATGATAACCTATCATTTACAACTTTGGTAGAGAGAGTTTATAATCTAGCCTTCTGTGATTATTGAAACTAATACAGGGTTAAGTTTGTAGCGTAGGGTATATGTGATTATGTCAGTCATAAGAGTGTCTTTTGGCCCAAAATCAACTTTTCATTCTTGTAGTTTTTAGGGAGAAACTATAGGAATCTGTGTAATATGAGGTTAGTTTACTTTGATGTGAAGTACATAATTTTTAAAACCACCTGCTGGTTTAGTATGTCAAGATAAACAGTTCCACATTTTTTTTATTTGATATCAGTTACGAATAACTCAGTTTTTCCAGATACATAAGTACAGTAATCTCGTTTTCGCATGTTTCAGGATACATGAGTTTTTTTTTTTTTACATGACATTCATATAACACTTAAAGATTCATAGCACTTAAAAATTGGCTATCAAAAACGTCACTTTGCCTAAGAATACATATCTCTTACTTGAATATCTCTTAAATTTATTACAGCTATTTTTCAGGATACATAATTTTCACATGAATTTCTTAGCGGTATGCTTCATGACACATGTTCTTTTACTTAAGATTCACAACACTAAAATATTTGATTAAAAATCTGTTAGTCTCAGGATACATATATCTTTGGTATCTCGAATATTTATGACAGCTACTTTTCAGAATGAACGATTTTCACTTGAATTTCTTAGCAGCATGCTTTAGGATAGATGGTTTTGTTGTTTACTTAAATATTTAGCCACCATAAAAAGCTCAGTTAGTCTCAGGATACATATCTCTTACATAAATATACCGTATTTCTATTACAGCTATTTTTAGGATACATAATTTTCACTTGAATTTTTTTCAGCAGTGTTAATATCAGATATCAAGAAGCTTAATGTATTTCAGGGTACATTTTTTAACCTAAAATTCTCGTTAGAATCGGGTATCAGTTAGTCCAGGATGTTTCAGATTACCTTATATTAAATTTTCTTTTCAGTGCAGCATAAGATCTTAGGTAATTGTGGATAACATTGAAATGTTTAAGGATTTTTATTTTTATTAATTTAATTCAGTACGACTTCAAAGGTAATTGTATTCCGGTAGTATAAGGACTTAGGTATTTGTGGGTACAATGCTATATTTAAGGGATTTTATTTTTACTAACTTAATTCAGTATCAATTGTCAGGTAACCGACTGTTTTCTGAAATATGTATTCACCAACAACTTAGTTTTGATTTTGAATGGGTGCAAAGTTCATGGAGATAAACAATAGGGTATCCTGACTATTTTCAGTCATTTCCATTCATTTTCAGTAGCAAATAGTTCAGTAGTTACAGGAATATCTTCGTGATTGTCAGTGTAGTTAGGAATAGTTCTGTGCAATAAAACCCGGAGCTAGTAGTATTTTCAGATAAAATACAAATGATTCTTGATAGTTTTTCTTAGTAAGTCTTATAGACACACTTAAACTAGTTTCCATCATAGTAGGGACTTGAGAAAAGCTTCTTGTATACACTTTGTATCCTTAATCCATAGAGTGTTTCAATAACTGAGTTATATCAGTTTTTTTTAGAATCAAATTCTTTTTAGCTTCAAGGTCTTGCATTGCCCTAATATTTTATTGTATTAGGTAAGCACTGGGACTTTCAAGACTCATGTTATATAGAAGCTTCTTTTTAATACAGAAGTGATATCACAACCTAAAGTTTTTACGTGTTTGCATTCTAGGAAAGGAGATCTTTCAGAATCCAGTTTATTAGTTTTCATCTCAAATTCAGTTCATTAGTTTTCATCTCAAATTTGATAACAGAAGGGGAACTTGTTTTCATTCTAGGATAGCATATCTTTCAGAATTTAGTTTATTAGTTATCTCAAATTTGTTAACAGAAGAACTTGTTTGCATTCTAGGATAGCAGATATTTCAGAAATTGGTTCATTAGTTTTTATCTCAAATTTGATAACAGAAGGAGAACTTGTTTGCATTCTAGGATAGCAGATTTGTTAGTTTTCTAGATTTGATAACAGGAGAATAGCAGATTCCAGAAACTAGTTCATTAGTTTTCATCTCAAATTTGATAACAGAAGGAGAACTTGTTTGCATTCTAGGATGCAGATATTCCAGAAACTAGTTCATGAGTTTTCATCTCAAATTTTATAACAGAAGGAGAACTTGTTTGTATTCTAGGATAGCAGATATTTCAGAAATTAGTTTATTAGTTTTTATCTCAAATTTGTTAACAGGTGGCGAACTTGTCATCATTATTGTGAAATTAAAGATACACTTAATTTTTGTACGAAGCTTGCCATGAAAATAATGCAACTTGCTTAACATTGAATGTAATTGAAAGTTTACTGAAAGTACTGGAATGTTGTCAGGGGTGCATTATCATCATGGCATCTCTGCATATTTCAAGACACTGCTTGCATGTGAAGGTTCCAAATTGAGAGGTGTTAGTTTAAGGGGAGTTTCGTGTTTTATGCAAGAGATTTAATGAGTAGACTCAAGCTCAAATTGCTACTTGAGGGGAATCTGGTATTGTATGCAAGAGATTTAATAAGTAAACTCAAATTCAAAGTGCTACTTCAAAGGGAGTAGGTACTCAGATTGGTTTTGTTGTTCGAGTATGATATAGTTTTTCTGAAAATGATAGTTTAAGAAGATGAATCTCTGAGTGAACTCAGATTCAAAATGTTGCTTTCAAGTTAGTTACGTTTTGTTGAAAATGGCATCTGAAGGGTGTTAGACAAGGATGTTATTAGTATATGAATGATTAAGCAAGCATTCTCAGTTATGAGAAAGGCTTTTACAGCTCAATTTTACATTGATAGGTAGACTTTCTGGGAAGATTCAAATAATCTCGAAAACTAGCCAATATTTTTTTCACCAGGGCACTTAATATTTTCAAGACTTTTGTTATAAAGATATATTCATTTCTTAGTGGACTTCTAACTATTAGCATAGTAGCAAGTTAACTACAATTTTTTTTAGTTTTTCAAGACAAGCAAGTCACCAACATCTCTCTCCTTGTAAATTGGAAAAGACGAAAGCTATGAAAAGCAGAGGGAAGATATTTGATGATCAGGGAAGGATTTTTGTAATAGGTACACTTGCCCTAAGAGAAAACTCTGGAGCCATGTAAGCAACGTGCCATATAAAGTATTTTCATTTAGGGCAACAGTGAAATTCCAAACAGTCCCCAGAAATATAATCTTAAAGAGTTTGTCTCAGCTAAGGAATTAAACCAATTCAAGCAATATTTCTGTACTTGAATTTTAATAAGGTATACCTCAGATGTGTGTATGGTTTTGTTGAAGTAAATTGTTTGAGAAATTTACGTTTATTACTTGCTAGTTTTAGGATTTCTAAGATTTTAAGATTTTAATAAGATTTATCTTACATGTGTGTGGCTTTGTTAACGTAAATCTTTAGAGAAATTCACTTTTTTTACCTCCCAGTTTTAGGTTTTGTAAATCTGTAAATTTAACAAATTCCCAGTGCAACAGTGTCTTGACATATGGAGATTTTCTTTAGGTTAAGGTATTAATCAAAAATTTTTTCCTGATTGTTAATGTGTTTCACACAATTCCCATTGAAGTTCAGTAATATGATCAAATCAAGGTTCAGTTAAATAATGTTAAAAATTTACCTTTAAAATCTAAATAATGAGAAAATAATTGTAATACCAAATTGTACGTTGATTTTGTTCAAGGATTTCTGTTATTTCAACTTCTGCTCAGTTCTCACGAAGTCTGATCTTCATTTAGCCAGAACTGGTAGTTAGTTCCTTTGTCATTTCTTAGCACAACAAAGCTTAAAACTATTTAAAAAAATTAAAAAATTTAATATTGATAAAATCAAAAAATCAAAAAAATTATAACAATATCCATTGTCTCCTTAACTATAGTATGCCATGTAAACATTGTAGTCTAGGTTTGATAAACTGAATTTGGAGACTGAAATCAATACAAATTTTCTTCAGCATTTTTAGAATTCTTAGGTAGCAATATTTTTTGCAATGTTATTAGGTACAGAAATGGGATATGTTTTGTTTGTAAGGTGGTGTAATTTAGACATTGTCCATGCTTCTACCTCTTAACCTTCCATTCTGACCAGACTCGTTTTTATGAACTTGAAATCAAAAACTACACATTCAAGACCATTTTTTCAGTCTTCTGTTAAAGCTGTTACATAGAAACAATTTGCAAACGGATAACACAACTTAGAACCTCCAAAGTTACACTTTTTTTGCATTTTAGAAGCAGGTCTGATCACTTGAATACGTGGCAGCAGAAACCTTGCATTTTTCATACTGTAATAGAGATATTCTCTCTCTCTCTCTCTCTCTCTCTCTCTCTCTCTCTCTCTCTCCCTTTGCCAAAGTCTTGACTTGGCTTTCCAAAGCACTATTTCACATTACACACTTTGTTGAAGCTACCTTGTATGCCTTATTTTCTACTGGATGATTTTCGACATTTGATATACTTTGTTGAAACCCTTTTCCCCAAAAACGCTCTCTCTCTCTCTCTCTCTCTCTCTCTCTCTCTCTCTCTCTCTCTCTCTCTCTCTCTCTCTCTCTCTCTCTCTCTCAACTTGCTTTTATCATTGCTTCCAGACACAGTCTTAACATTATTAATCTAAATCTTAGTGTATATCTTTAAATCTTAGTCTAAATCTTTAAATCTTAATCTAAATCTTTAAATCTTAGTCTAAATCTTTAAATCTTGTCTAAATCTTTAAATCCTACTCTGTAAATCTTTAAATCTTACTCTAAATCTTTAAATCTTCTCTAAATCTTTAAATCTTACTCTAAATCTTAATCTCAATTGAGTAAATCTTTAGGTGTAAAGATTTGTGTGTGTTCCCTCAATTCTCAAGTAGATTCCAAAGTTTTTGTCGTAAATAGTTAGCAGTTCAAGTTTTGTAACATTTAAGTTTTGAGTTTCATCTTTTATGTTTTTAGTAATTAGGACAACTGAGAACTAGAGCAGTGTCTGTAAACATTCAGCTATAAACCTGAACAGTTTAAAAAAAAACATGAATTATTGCTCATTATTAAGGGACATAAGTTGAAATGCAGAAGTCCTCATATATGTATATATACTGTATATATGTATAAACTTTGTAGATAGAAAAATCTGGAAATAATTAAATAAAGGACTCCCTGGGGTCAGCATTGCAGTGCCTCGAGGAGGGAGTATATGCCCCCAGTAGGAGGTATATGAGCAGTCAGTTGTCAGCACTGGAACCGACTCAAAAAGGACGTGTTTTCTGAGCTGACAGCTGATTGCCGAGATGGGAAAAATGCCTTATATTATACCTCCCTTTGTGCTTTCCCAGGTATATTCTTATTTTCTATGTCTATTGAGGAATGTAAGACCCTTTAAAATGTCAAAGATACAGTGAGTGTTGTGGACAAGGAGTTAAAGGGGAGTGTGGTTAGGTACTACTGAGATAAGATGAGCCTTAGACCTTTGTTCAACTCTTATGGCTTTATTTGTACCAAAGCAAATGTCTGATTGGCATGCAGTGTCTTATGAACTGGTGTAGTAAATTCGTAGATTTTTACGGCAAGAATTTTGTATCAAACGATGTATGATGGCCTCCCCACCCAAATAAAATCCCTAGTTAATGTTTTCTTTGGGTAACTTGTAAGAAAATTTATGAGCTTCATACATTCTGACATCCGTTTTCAATTTTTGTGGAGATTTCATGCAGGATTTTCCCCCACGTCTTGTTACTACAGAATCTGAGTCTTGTATTATAATCTCACGAACGCATCTTGTATAATTAGGTGTAAGATGTTTCATATGCATGATTTCTCATTCTTTAGATTACTTCCAAGAAGAGTTCTCATTTGGGGGATGTTTTGATTCCGAATTTTCTCATTTTACTTAATAGTTAATCATTAGGTTCTGTTCTTCAAAATACCATAATTTTCTTGGTCAGTTTATTGTAAATTTGGTGAGGTAATATGGGAAAAAATTCTAATCTGTAGGGCGTCATTTTCTACTAAGATTAGAAAGCGTATTTTCTTGGGCAGAATGTCATTTTTTTTTTGCTGATATTGGATTTGATTGTTCACAAGATTATTTTTTGTGTTGAAAATAATTTATATCCCTCCAGATGTCTTTAAAAACACTATGTATTGAAACATTTAGAAAATTAAAGAAGGGTAAAGGGCTGTAAAGTAAGTCTAGTTAAAAAAAAATATATCCTTTAGGTCAGGTTATGGCAAAAAGTTTAATTATATTTCGGACACATGCCGTCGGTCCAAAAGGGGGTACCAGCTTGGGGCTCAAATACCTTCTCGTCTTCAACCTTCACATTTCATTCGTGTACTTGAAATAAAGAAAGGTTAAATAACCACAATGACCATTGGAGAAGCTGTGTGATCAACCTTGCAAAGTTCATAGCATCGTCAGAAATTAGATAGATCCAGCTGTGTGTTTTATGTAGGGATTTTAGTGGGAGTCTTTGGCCTAAGGTTGACAGAAACTAAACTGTTTGACAATTTTTTTCAACAGGGTAATGTGTCATAATTTTGCCCTTGATATGTGGGAAAGAGTTTATAATACCATCACCAAATACCTTACCAAAAGGCATGCTGGGATTTTGAGGCTGTGTGAGATAATACCAAGACTTCACTGAATGCCAAAGATTAGTTTTTGAACAGTCTTTTCCCCTGGCATTTCATGAGATAAGGAAACTGTCATAATTTTTGTGTTACCTCTCTAACGGAAGGCTTTGAACGATGGCTTTCCCTGTCATTAGTAAGATGAGGAATCTGTCCTAATTTTTATATTAAATTTACTGTAGAATGGAAGGCTTCCCTGATGTAAAATTATTCCCTTGAAAAGCTCAGTGAGATGTAGGTGAATTAGATGCTGTGGAGAGGCTAGGTTCCATTTTTTATAGAAGTTACAAATACATTTTATGTAAATTTTTGTATTGTTTGCTTCAGTTTTGTGGTACTAACTGACTTAAGATGTTCACAGACTTCCTCTGAATGTTTGTAAACCATGAAAGTGTCGTACTGGTTGGTGATGAAGGTTTGTAGAAAGTGTGGTTTACTGAGCTTTGTGTTGGCTCTTCAGAATTGAGATGATGAAGGTTTGTATATCTGGAGCATTTTATTCTGGGAGAATGCTTTATAAGTCGATTTTGATTTAACTTAACTTTTTTTGGTCCAAAATGTTGGGCGTTAAGTCAGGTACTTGATTTTTTACTGAGATTGGGTAACTTGATTTAAGACACTGGTCATGATGCAGATTAGAAATTTAACTTTCTAGATGTCAGTGAATTTTTGTAGAGTCTTGTTTCCTAATTTTGAATTTCTGAAATTTTATTATTATATAGCAATATCTTTCAAGAAACTTACTGGAGATGTTTAGTTTAGGAGTAAAGCCTTCATTTTTATTCAGTCCTTGCTTGTGATACTTTGGAATACGATAAATTAAGGACTGATGTTTGATGTTTATAGAGTAAGTCGGAGCATAATTCTTGTAAATGTTAAGAGTTGTTCTTAGTGTTTTTCGTAGTTCGTGATAGTAAAAAAGTATACTAAGATCAGATTTGTAGATATAGGGGTTTCACAACCATTTGTGATTGTCTAGCTTTGGACTGAAAAAGGTTAGTTTTGAACTAAAAGATGTTAGTTTTGGACTGAAAAAGGTTAGTTTTGGACTGAAAAAGGTTTGGCTTATGACACTGTCATATTGAATACTGACAGAATCAATTTGTGGTAGTGGTGTTGGAAATTTAATTGGTATATGTTTATGACAGTCTGGTATTCAGATGGTATTTGGTAACACTGGAATGGGTACATGAAAGTTAGGTTGTGCCAGTGGATTTGGTGCTCGGCAGTTTATAGATAGCAGCGGATTTGATGTAGAAATTTGTTGTGGTATAGGAATCTGGTTTTCAGAAGTCATTTAGTGACTGTGATTTTTAGTGAACAGACTTTGGTGTTCAGAAATAAATCCCTGACAGTTGTGTTTAGCATTCAGTGTATTTGTGTGTGTGTTGGTCTATATGAGCTGAGTTTGATGTTTTTTGTAATTTGTGATGTGTAGTTTGAGATTCAAGTTTGTGTACTTACATTTATAGTAATTTCAGCTCTAAGGCCTTGCTTATGACAGTCTGGGATTTTTCTCGTAAGTGCACAATGGCAGAATCAGGATTCATCATCACTAAAACCATCTGAGAGTATGATATAAAGTTTACAGCACAGGATGTGTTTGGTGGCATTTGAAACAAGTCCAGGATTTGAAAAAAAAAAATTGGTTTAAGGTCAAATGGAGTTAAGTCTTTGTTCTTGCTAGATTTTGACTTACAAAGTCTGTTAGCTTATGGTAGCTTTGGTTTTAGAAAGTTTGTTAGTCTGTGATTCTTTCCTGTTTGAGGTTTTGGGGAATTTTTCTTGATATTTTGCATTCAGGAAGGTTTTTGTGACCCTTTTGCATTTAGTGAGATTGTTAGTGCATGATACTCTAAAAAGTCTGTTCATTTTTGAAACGTAAGTCTGAGGAAGTGTGATTCTTCATGATACTTTGCTCTTAGAAAGCCTGCTTTCTATATTTTTCCTTTCAGGATGTTTATTGGTCTGAAATGAATTTGAGTTCAGGAAGTACACTAGTTTTGTGATATTATTCCAAAAGTAATTGTGAAAGGTTGGGATATACATTTATTTACAATGTTTTTGTGAGGCTTTTTCTTTCATTTTGTCTGTTAATTTGTAGTTATTTAGCCTTCACAAGTCTGTTAACTGTAATGGTTTAGCCTTTAAAGAAGCCTGTTAGTTTTGATACCTTTGGCTTTCAAGACGTCTGCTTTGATTAAGTTTTTGCCTAAAAAGTCTGTTAGCTTGTTCTTTTTCGCTAGAAAGTCAGTGTACGGTTTTTGCAGGAGTCTATTAATTACTTTTCTTGCTAGAAACTGTTTTTTTCTTTTACCTTAGAGATCTTGTTAGTTTGTATTGTTTGAGGTAACAAATCTGTGGTTTGGATTTTTTTTATGCTAGAAATTCAGTCAGTTCATTATTGTTTTGGTAAGAATGTTAGAGAGATTTATTGGCTGTAAAATCCACTATTTTGTCTGTTCCTTGCTTTATTGTTAGTTTTTTTTAAGAAGTCTTTTGGTTTTGGAGAATATTGTTAGAATGCCTAATAGTCTTGGATTTATTCTTAGGATTGGTTAGAAATGTTTCGACTCTCGTGAGGTTTTGCTAAGGAAGTCTGTAGTTCATAAGGCTTGAAAGTCTTAGTGATAGTTTTTCCTAAAATATGTCACACTTTTTTTTTTCCCCATTGTAAGGATGTTTGTTTGGAAGAGATTTGTTTTGCAAAATAAGTGTCTCAGTTTTTTAGAGGTTTTTACCTAAAACAAGTGTTTGTTTGGGAGACATTTTTGCTTGAAAAGTGGTTGTTTTAGAGAGGTTTTTAACCTATAAAGTGGTCGTTTTGGAGAAGTTTTTACCTAAAAAGAGGTTGTTATGGGGAGGTTTTACCTGAAGACGTGGTTGTTTTGGAGAGGTTTTTGTCTAAAAAGCAGTTGTTTGGGAGAGGTTTTTACCTTAAAAGTAGTTGTCTGGGTGAGGTTTTTGTCTAAAACAAGTGTTTGAGAGCGATTGTTGCCAGAAAGTCTGTTAGTTGAAAGTGGTTTTTTTAGCATCCTATGTTAGTGCTTGAGAATTCTTTTACCTAGAAAGAGTATCAGTTTGAAAGAGGTTTTTGCCCAAAAAGAGTGTTACTTTGGGAAAATATTTAACCTCTAAAGTATGTCAGTTTGGGAGAGGTTTTTGTGAATTGAGTCTGTTGATTCAAGAGAGATTTTGTCTTTTCCAGGAAGTTATATTCATGATTTATTAGTTTCAAATTCTGTTGGTTTGCAAGTTTTCTTCCTTGCATTGTTTTTGTTCGGTCTTGCTCGGTGTTTTTGGTTGGTTTTTTCAAGGAGGGTTTTGTTTGTTTGCCTAAAAGTTTTAATTTATGAGACTTTGTGTTGCTTAAAAAGTGGAGTTTATTTGCCTGCATAGCTAGTCAGTTTGGGAGAGCTTGTTTTATCCACAAAGTGGAGATTTGTTTAAAAAGTAGTAGTTTGGTCATTTTTCTACTCAAAAGCTCTTCGTCAGTTTTGCCAACGAAAGTATTTTTTACCTAGAGTGTTTTTTCTAGACAGATTCTGTTCAGTTGAGATCTTTTCCTACAAAGTGTGTCGACTGGGGAGAGTTTTTAGCCCAGAAAGTGTCAGTTATGGTGTGTCAGTGAAGGAGAGTTTTTGTCGTGAAATTCTGTCAATTCCGGAGTGTTTTTAGCCTGACAGTTCTCAGAAGAATAGAGTTTTTTTTTTGTCAGATTTTTTTATGTGAAGAATGACTCTATTGTCAAAAATTAGGAGTTCAGCAGCTTTGGAAATGAGCAGTTAGTTAATGGAACGGACCAAGCATCAGAATTCTGCCGTAACTAATAAACCAAAATCGGCAGAATTTATTTTGACATTTTTTCATGACAATAATAAGTGTCAGCTCATTATGTAACAATGTAAAAACTGGGTGAAAGTACATTATTTTTCATTAGTGTTTTCAAGAAGTGTGTGATTATTATTGAAGTAATAAGATGGAAGGCCGAGACTGAGAGTATCCCAAACACTGACCAAAAAATTATACTGAGACTTAGTTTGGCATTAGTATTTTAAAGGCAAGTCTTGAGGTATAATGTCAGAATTAAAAGCATTATTACATGAAGTTTTTCCTAACCCGTATTTGCTGGCCATGATAGAAGCAATGGTAGGTAGCCTTATCGTAATGGTCATTAAAAAAAGGCAATATCCTTTATTCTGCAAGTTGCGAAGGCGACTAATACAAAGCTGCAGTGCATGATGTCTTGCAGCTTTGGTTTAGTATGTGAAGACCTGGTCTAGTTAGCAACATGAAGTTGTGGTTTTCAAGTTCAGTATTAAACAGCAGTTTTAATTTTTAGGCAATTTTTAGTCCTGTGGCCCTGTTCTGATAGGTAAAAAGAATGTGAATTTCCATAGTTTTGTTTCTGTGAGCAGTAGGAAACTACTATGCTTAGTCTTTGTAGGCCTGTTCTAGAGATCAGTGCAAAACTACTTTTCGTAGTCATGTAAAAACTGGAAGTGGAGGCTGAAAGATTTGGGAAGATATCCCAACTCCAAAGACGCCCAGAAAGGAATGTCCAAATGAGGTGCTGGACATTTGTCTAATTACCTGGCAATGGGATGGATTTTTGCAAGGTGCATCACACAGAAGCTAAACTGGTCTGGTGGTCCACGTGTACGGTGAAGGCTGACGTTAGTCCGACCTGCTGTCCTGCTGGGGGAGGAAGAACGGGGCAGGAGGATATTAGCTTTGCACGTCTCTGACCATTTACCTGACTCAATCACTTACATTGAATGGTGTCATTAGGTCTATAAGACGAATTGGTGGTATTTTTGGGAAGGGGGGGAGTGCCTCAAGGCGCGCTTGTTCCACCTGAAGGGGTTTGGGTCACTTGTCTGCTTTTGGGAGGACTGCATGTGTCTTGGTGTAATTAATTGCTTTTGTTGTAACAAAAGACCGGAGGATGACTTGTAATTTGGAATAAAATAAAGTTAATTAGCTTTTTGTTTGGTTTACTTGTAAAATTCCTGTAATGCTCTTGTTCAAAAGACATCTGGGAGTATAAATTAATATTCCAGACTTTGCAAATCTTGTAGGAAGAATTATCATGTAAACTGAAAATAGCACCAAATTAAATGCATAGATTTTAAGAGTTTTAAATCTGTCTAATTTTAAGTTTCTCCCAAATATAGTTCAATAAAATATTTTGGTGCTTAAAATGTTATTAGGCCAAGCCTATAAAAAATCCAATAAAAATAGAAATGCAGCTAAAATTATAATATATACGCTAAAATGTAAAGTAAGCTTATGTAATGAAACACGAGAGTGCAGCAGATAAATTAATCGGCAAAAGTCAATAACTGTACCGTAATACTGTGTCTCTTAAAAGTTGTTAAAAATGCCCTAATCATGGAGTTTGGTGCTTTGCAAGTTAAAATTAAACGCATTATATCAACAAATCTACATGGGGAAAAGTTAGTCAGGTAAAGGTATTTGAAGGAACGAAACCTAATGATCAAAGTATTAAGTGAAAATGACTAATTCTAGTCTTAAAAGATTTAACTAAATGAGGCTAATTAGGAAAATAATCAAGAACTGTGCAGTCACTCCTATAGAGCATTTCTGCATCTGGTAGGGTGTCACAGGAGCTTATTGTCAGACAGATTTTAGCACTTTACCGTCAGGTTTGATATCAAAATGGCAATATTTGCGGCAAATTTAAGTCTCCCATGTTTATCATCATGATTAGACTTCAATTTTCCACACGTATCGACAAATCGTTGTCAAATTTTACGTCAAATTGATGAAAGATGTCAGGTTGACAGGCAGTGTGGGCCCTTAAAATGTACTAAGTTGATTTTAGTTACGTGTTAAAAAAAGAATGAAGTCAATTTTCTCCATAAATATCTCTGTTAGTTATGATAAAATAGCCTTATCAATTAACACATACAGTACAAGTAAATTATCCTCTACAGCTCTCTAAGTTTAGAATTCTGTTAGGTACAAAGTCAATGTCAGATGGCCCTCACATTCGAGATACACTTATCTCAGTGTCTTTTGCTTGTGGTCCCTGCTAGGTTTTCTGTGAGGGTTGAATAAGAGACTCATTTTCTAAGTAAGAAAGCGTGAGAGAAACTTTTGATCTCGAAATCTCAATGAAAACGGAAAGCGGAATGTTAGTATGTATGTTTACAACCCATATAGTTTCTAACAAGTTCTCCAAAGAGTAACTAGACTTGGGATTCCTTGTTTTCCCGGTAGGGGGGCCATTGTGCTTCGAGACGAAATTCTTTGCTGGTATAAGTCTACAGATATTCACGCCAAG
This sequence comes from Macrobrachium rosenbergii, assembly GCF_040412425.1. Taxonomy (NCBI): domain Eukaryota; kingdom Metazoa; phylum Arthropoda; class Malacostraca; order Decapoda; family Palaemonidae; genus Macrobrachium; species Macrobrachium rosenbergii. Next base: position 16,281,019 of record NC_089777.1, on the reverse strand, counting down.
TTTCATCAAACACTACATGTCAAGCAAGCATTTGCCTAAGTACGAAATAACAGCCGTAAGAGCTGAACGTGAGCCTAGGCTTGTCTTAGTACCGTAACCCTACCACACCCTCCTTTAGTCTCCCTGTACATACCAATTTTCTTTGACATTTTGAAGTCTTAACGTCCCTCAGTAGACATAGAAAACTGGAATATATCTGGAAAGGCACAAGGGAGTATATAAGGCTTTATTCCCATCTCGGCAATCAGCTGTCAGCTTAGAAAACACGTGCTTTTTGAGTCGGTTCCAGTGCCGACAGACTGCTCATATACCTCCTACTGGGGACATATACTCCCTCCTTGGGGCATTGCAATGCTGGCTCCGGGGAATAAAAAAAATTTATAAGTTTTTTATTGCTATGGGTAACCTATCCAATTATGATTAGATTTTCTGGATTTAAATAAAAGAGCGTACGGTATATAGAGTTTTTATTTCCTCTATATTCTACAGTTTGTTCAAATCTACAATGATGTCATAGATAAGTGTCACCTATGGCGTAATATGTATTTAGATCTACAATGACGTCATTGAACGTCAAATATGACGTATACTAGTCACAATGACGTAATCATTACATATGACGTAAGTGAACTTTGATTACGTCCCGACTGTGGTGCCTTTAGATAATGACGTCATAGATACGTCTATGACGTTTATTGCCCTTTAAGTCGTGTCACCTATGACGTAATATGTACTTCATCTCCATTACCTGTGGTGAAGTTAACTCTACAATGACGTCAACTCTGACGTAATAGACATCACCTATGACGTAACCGACGTGCGCCTTTTAATCAACAATGACGTCATAGATACGTCACGTTTCATATTGCTCTTTACTCTACAATGACGTCACCTGACCGTGTAGTGGTCCTTTTGATCTACGTAGAGACAGTCGTGACTCCTAGACCAACTATGACGTCACGTGTTTACCTCTCTATAACTAACCAGTTTTCTTTAAAATCAACCATCTTTGATCGTCTGCCCTCAAAAACGAAAAAGCTCTCAAATTAGTTTTGGCATAAAACTTCATTTAAAATGCTCGTCTCCTTCTAGAAGTCATCTAATACCACTTTCAAATTCCTCACCAACCTTCATATTTGGCTTAGGCTGCCCTCAATAACTCTCTCATATATTCCATTTTGGACTTAAATTTACCGTTAAGATAAATACTCTCAATTCTAGGACTAATTTGCCTTCTTAATAACTGACTACTTAATGAAAACCGATTCAGTCCGGTTATTTTACTATAAATAGGCTCTTTTTAAAATTTCTTAATACTTTACCACTTCTAAGTTTCTTCCTACTTTTGAACCAGATACTATTTTATCTCAATACTTTTTCGCTGGAAACTAACATGCGACCTAAAACTTCATAAAAATTAGGTTGAGCGTTTAACTTTTCCCTAGCGCACACACACAGAGAGAGAGAGAGAGAGAGAGAGAGAGAGAGAGAGAGAGAGAGAGAGAGAGAGAGAGAGAGAGAGAGAGAGAGACTTGAACAAGTGTCAAAATCTTGAAATTACCACCAGATAACCCCCTCTAGTAGCATTGTAAAGTTAAAGACTTGACAAAAAATCTGCTTGGAGTCAGTATGTTTGTCATAAATTCATTAACAAGGGTCAGGCAAAAGGAGACACCTTGGCACAAAATAGGACAGCCAGTGGTACTATACCAACATCCCTTATAACGGTATAAAAATCTTTGCAAGCCTAAAGCAAGGACTAGCCTATAGGACTAGATATCTGATGTGGGCCCAAAAAAATTAAAAATCAAGCATGCCCATACCTACAGCAAAGTGTAGGTCATAAAGTTCGTAATCCAAGAACCAATGCCTTCTAAGTCTTCCTGACAGGATCATAGGGACCACTTAAGAAAAAATGTTGAATGGAGGTGGTCCAGTATCAGGTAAGGTCAAAGTCAGGTCACCCTTTCAGCTGTGGAAGAGAACTCAAAGCTCCAGTAGAGGGTACAAGTTGCAGAAAAGACATATAGTTCTCTAACGTCGCTCTCGTGTCTCTTAAATGAAAGGAAACTCGAGGCAGGTGGGGCTGAAGGTACAGCCTTTCACCACAGAGGTGGAAAAATAAGACCATTGCTGGTTAAAACAACCTATACAACCAAAGGTTTTGACGCGTCTCTTTGATACAATCAGAAATGGAGAAAGGTATTTTAACACCTAAAATCTACCTAGGACGAAGATCACTAGACGAAACATTGCTTGATACTACAGAGTACAGTGGCTAGTGCCTAAAATGTCGAGTTCACGGACCCGCACGCTCATGAATGATGGAAAACAAAATAATCTGGCTAATCAACAAAGATCTGCAGTTAAACACTGGAAAGTGTGTACTTGATTTCACATTTATTATTGTCTATCTACAGGCAATTTTTGCAGAATTAGCTAAAAGGCCAGACTTCAAAGGCAAAAGACACTTTCCGTATGCTCTAAGCATTATGCAATGAAGAGAACACAGAAAATGGAAAATAAAATCGCCCAACCACAAATGGATTCAGAGAAGACATCAACATATCCACAACAAGCCCAATGCATAAAATTCCATGGGATAATAAGAGGCACTATCTACCCACTTCAGCCTATCCCTGGAAGAGCAAAAAGCTGGCCACTTCCAAGTCCCTAGGTAAATAGCCTACACTGAAGCCTAGATTTGACGGTCTACAGCAAAGTTCATATACTTTGCTGGCTTTTTAAGTGTGAACATACCAGGACAAGAACAGGAACAGTAACAGGACAATAACAGTAACATGACAAGATGCTCAGGTAAACAGTCCTAGTCACAGGAACTCGTATAAACTTGTTCAGCTAGGATGCTTCTTTCCTTCCAAAGGACTTTTTGAATCTAAAACTTAGGCCAGTGGTCAAACACGGGGACCTACCAAGTCATCCAGAACTATCCAGACAACTTGGAAATGGCTAGAAAATGATAGGTACCAAAAACAGGCACCTGATAGACTCTAAAGTTTTCCAAAAGCACTGTTAACTTAATGATAAGGAAACATTGTAAGGTAAACTGCTACTGAGAAAATGTAAGCTAAACTTGTAGGTCTACAGCAAACACAGACATCCAACCTTATGAACACAAGGAATAGATTAAGCTTTACTGTCCACAGAACAAGAGAATGCAATAAAAGTGCAGAAAATAACTAGAATTCACAATGTCCTAACTTAGGCTGCAGTTAAATCTTAGCAATAACCATATTAGACAGTTAAAAAACTGTCAAATCAGAGTTGATCCCATTTCTTAGGGTACACAAAGCATAAAGAATCTATCTACCAACTAAAACAAGCAAGAGACTTGTGGACGTGTGACACAAACTTTTTGACTTAAGAACAAACAAATGTATTGATCAATTCACAAACCTTCATCAGCATTTCATGAAGTTTGTGGCATAAAATGTAGGTCATTACATATTGAAACTCTCGACTTCAGCCATAAATCATGAGGCACAAACGCAAGGAAAGGAATTTTATCAGAAACAGCCTAATAAATGTCAGCGACAAAGAACCAGGGTTGAATTACACATAAATAGATCTATAAATCAACAAACCACAGAACCAGGGCTTAATTACACCATAAAGACACAAATCTATAAATTATCTCACCAGGAACAGGTAACCAGGAATGAATTACGCAATGAATATATAAGTATATACAAAAAGCTTTTTTGTTTTGTCTGGCCTTTAAAGTAAATAAACAACAAAGCTGTCAATGTTTTACAAAAAACTGAAAACAGTAAATTCAGACTTCTAACTGGGGAAAGTTTTACCTACTCTCATTTTTACCTATACTTTAACCTTTTGCTTACTTTCTTTATTTTTTGGGTCTGTTTTGAGTGAGAGAGAGAACACTTATGGGTGGGGATTTACTAAACACAAACACAATGTATATTTTGACCATAAAATCTCAGTTTCTTAAAACAAAACCGATGTTAGACGTTTTCTTCCGCAGCAAAAGTATGTATAAACAGTTTTGCCGTTCCTTTTAGTACTGTATATATATATTTATATATAAATTCACTTACCAAAGGCAAAAACTTTGCAAAACTTATAGCTGCCAATTTACTTATTAACCTTTTTTTTTATCTTCTTTGTTATGTCGAGGCAAACAATTGATTTTCAAAAGCTGGAACACTCATTTGTGAGTGAGCAATTTCTGAGGTATTCTTGCGTGGTGCCATGTCAATCAGTGGGCAATATGATCTTGATTATTAAGTGGTCTGGGTGGTTGGTCTTGATGCTTAAGTGGTCATTTTCATCATATTTACCTGGAAAACAAAAACATACTTTAGTACTGAATGCCATAACTGTAATCCAGAGAGAGAGAGAGAGAGAGAGAGAGAGAGAGAGAGAGAGAGAGAGAGAGAGAGAGAGAGAAATGTCAGGAAGTACAAATCTCTGGGACCAATGTTTCTTCACAATCTGCATGGTGACATTACCTTAGGTATCCTGGGAGAGAGAGAGAGAGAGAGAGAGAGAGAGAGAGAGAGAGAGAGAGAGAGAGAGAGAGAGAGAGAGAGAGAGAATGTCAGGAAATACAAATCTCTGTGATCAAAGTTTCTTCGCAATCTGCATGGTGACATTACCTTAGGTATCCTGGGAGGAGAGAGAGAGAGAGAGAGAGAGAGAGAGAGAGAGAGAGAGAGAGAGAGAGAGAGAGAGAATGTCAGAAATACAAATCTCTGTGATCAAAGTTTCTTCACAATCTGATGGTGACATTACCTTAGGTATCCTGAGAGAGAGAGAGAGAGAGAGAGAGAGAGAGAGAGAGAGAGAGAGAGAGAGAGAGAGAGAGAGAAATGTCAGGAAATACAAATCTCTGTGATCAACGTTTCTTAACAATCTACATGGTGACATTACCTTAGGTATCCTGGAGAGAGAGAGAGAGAGAGAGAGAGAGAGAGAGAGAGAGAGAGAGAGAGAGAGAGAGAGAGAGAGAAATGTTAGGAAATACAAATCTCTGTGATCAACGTTTCTTCACAATCTGCATGGTGACATTACCTTAGGTATCCTGAGAGAGAGAGAGAGAGAGAGAGAGAGAGAGAGAGAGAGAGAGAGAGAGAGAGAGAGAGAGAGAGAGAGAGAAATGTCAGGAAATACAAATCTCTGTGATCAACGTTTCTTCACAATCTGCATGGTGACATTACCTTAGGTATCCTGAGAGAGAGAGAGAGAGAGAGAGAGAGAGAGAGAGAGAGAGAGAAATGTCAGGAAATACAAATCTCTGTGATCAACGTTTCTTCACAATCTGCATGGTGACATTACCTTAGGTATACTGAGAGAGAGAGAGAGAGAGAGAGAGAGAGAGAGAGAGAGAGAGAGAGAGAGAGAGAGACTATTATTTTAACTTAGTGTCAAAACTCATGAAGTTACTGGAGAGAGAGAGAGAGAGAGAGAGAGAGAGAGAGAGAGAGAGAGAGAGAGAGAGAGAGAGAGAGAGAGAGAGAAATGTCAGGAAATACAAATCTCTTTGATCAATGTTTTTCACAATCTGCATGGTGATATTACCTTAGGTATCCTAAGAGAGAGAGAGAGAGAGAGAGAGAGAGAGAGAGAGAGAGAGAGAGAAATGTCAGGAAATACAAATCTCTGTGATCAACGTTTCTTCACATGGTGACATTACCTTAGGTATTGGGAGAGAGGAGAGAGAGAGAGAGAGAGAGAGAGAGAGAGAGAGAGAGAGAGAGAGAGAGAGACTATTATTTTAACTTAGTGTCAAAACTCATGAAGTTACTGCTGGAGAGAGAGAGAGAGAGAGAGAGAGAGAGAGAGAGAGAGAGAGAGAGAGAGAGAGAGAGAGAGAGAGAGAAATGTCAGGAAATACAAATCTCTGTGGTCAATGTTTCTTCACAATCTGCATGGTGACATTACCTTAGGTATCCTGAGAGAGAGAGAGAGAGAGAGAGAGAGAGAGAGAGAGAGAGAGAGAGAGAGAGAGAGAGAGAGAGAGAAATTTAAGTGTCTAAAGTCTTGAAGTTACTGCTGGTGAGGGAGAGAGAGAGAGAGAGGTTATTATTATTATTATATTCAGAAGATGAAACCTATTCATATCGAACAAGCCCACAGGACCCACTGACTTGAAATTCAAGCTTCCAAAGAATATCATGGTGTTCATTAGGAAGTAGTAAGAGGAAGTAATGGGAAATACAGAAGAGGAGATCCCACTTATTAACAAAGAAAAAAAGGTAATAAAATGTATTAAAATAAAAGGAGAATAGTATTAGGGTAATAGTACATTGCACCTTTGCTTGAACTTTAGTTCATATTGCACGACATCCTCTGGGAGGCTGTTCCACAGTCCAATGGTGTGAGGAATAATGGACATCTGGAACTGAGGAGATCGACAGCGAGGCATATTTACTGCATATTGGTGCTGCTGTTCAGCCAATCTGGTTGCTCTCAGCAGATAAAGGGGATCAAGGAACAATTGTGAATGTGAAGGTTTCTGTTGAAATACAACTTATGAAAAGGTGACAAAAAGACCATCCGTCGATGGTCGAAGTCATAACTACTACTATTAGGAAATAGAAACCTACCTCCACGAAACACTGTACTGTATAAAAGAGATAAAATCTCTGGCAGAAGCAGACATCGATAACAGAGAACAGTATTCAAGTAAAGCGAGTACAAATAAACTAAAACAGGTTGCACTGATTTTATCACTGTTATAAATATTCGAGGCCTTACGAACAATACCTAACTTTCGTGTGGCATTTGCTGAAACTTTCATTAGATGTTTCTCAAAAGTTAGATGTGAGTCAAAAGTTACACCTAGAAGAGTTAAAGCTGCAGACTTGTTCAGCAAAGTTCCATCCACCTGAAGGGGAGGATGGGGTGGGAAATCTGTACTAGACCTGCTAATCATAGCGTTTTCGTTTTACTGGAGTTCAGCCTCATACCCCACCGACTACACCATTCCCTGGTCCAGTCCATGTCCCGACTGAGGCTGAGGACAGCTTCATTTCTCAAAAGTGGAGACTTTACTACACCCTGAAGTGTTGCATCATCGACATGCTGAACAATCTTGTTTTCCAGGCCAACAACCATGTCAATTTTATACACTAAAAATAACAATGGACCAAGAAAACTGCCCTGTTGAACTCCAGACACAATTGGTCTTGGTTCACTAAAGATCCTATCCACAGCTACTCACTGCTGCCTACCTGTAAGGAAACCTTGAAATAATCCTAAAAGATATCCGCCCACACCAAGATTCTGAAGTTTATAAGTGCCTTGTGATTTACTAAATCGAAAGCAGCACTAAAATCTATCTGAATTACTCTGCACTCAAAACCCTTATCAAGGTTCCCTTGCAACTGGCTTGTCAAGTCTAAAAGAGCATTGCAGGTACTTAGCTGCTTCCTACATGCATATTAACTTAGATTCAACATACTTATATAGTGGGTTAAAAATAAGTTTTTTGGCAACTTTTGTAAAGCACAAGAAGAATAGACATTGGCCTGCAGTTACTGCAGTCTGCATATATGCCACTCTTTGGAACAGGCACTGTGTTACTAAGCTTGCACTCATCCACAAAGATACTACATTGACATAAAAATCTATAGAATCTACTAAACTTTGGAGACAAGCTAGAAACTTTTTTAAAAAACAAAGGAAGAAACCATCGGGGTCTTCTCCACCCCAGCTATCAAAATTATCCAGAATTGTCTTAACATCCCTGGAACGAAATGCAAATTGTGTATGAAGAGGTTCAGGATGACAAGTATCAGGGAGAGGGACATCCTCAACTGATTGTTTAACTTCAAAAGTGTTAAATGTCATACACAGTAAATTAATTTTAAACTTTAGCAACTCGGGAAACTTGAGAATAAAACAAAATTTCCATAATGTTTATGCTGGTGGCTACAATCAAATGTCCCTTATATCAAATGTCCTTAAAATTTCATATTGTACAAATAGGGGCTGGGTCAAGAGGTGTTCATCTAATTATTATAATTATTATACAGAAGATGAACCCTATTCATATGGAATAAGACCATAATATATAAAAACCAACATACTATTCAGCAGATGAACCCTATCCATATGGAACAAGTCCATGATATATAACAACCAACATATTATTCTATTTATTATTCAAAAGATGAACCCTATTTATATGGAACAAGCTCACCACAGGGGCCATTGACTTGAAATTCAAGCTCCCAAAGACTATGGTGTTCATTAGAAAGAAGCAACAGAAATTAAAGAGATATACAGAAAGAAGAGCTATCTTATTACAAAGGAAAAATTAAATTAACAAACTGACTACAAATAAAAATATGACAATTATTAAAATGCAAGGAAAATTGTATTAGGGTAGTAATGCACTGCATCTTTGCTTGAACTTTTGAAGTTCCAGTTTCACAACAAGGGGGACTGTTCCACAGTCGTAAGGCATGAGGAACAAAGGACCTCTGGAACTTTGAACTTTTGAAGTTCCAATTGCACAACATCCTCAGGGAGACTGTTCCAAAGTCCTCAAGTGTGAGGAATAAAGGACCTCTGGAACTTTGAACTTCTGAAATTACAATTGCACATCCTTAAAGAGACTGTTCCACTGTCCAAAGGTGTGAAGAATAAAGGACCTCTGGAACCGATTATTTCGACTGCGAGACACACATTTACTGCTTCTGTTCAGCAAATCTGGTTTCTCTCAGCAGACAGGAAGAAAGGACTTTAAGATTTAGGCCAGAAGCCAAGTGATGGGACCTGTGAAGTCATTCAGCACTGAAAGGAAAACCCGAGTGTAAAGGAGGTTTTAAAGGTGCAATGGGGGACAATCTCACAATTGCACTATGAAACAATTTTTAAGAGAGGGTGGAAAGTAAGATGGAAGAAAGAGGGAACACTGCAAACAAGCTTGAGTAATGCCTACAGTGCACTGCATAAGGTGCACTGATGGCTCTACCCGCCCTACGGGATCTCTCGACAGGAAAAGGGGATATTATCCATGGTTCAGACACCTGGCTAAAATCAAATATACAAACAAAATCACTTGAATCACTAGCACCTGCAGCTAAGTTGGTCTAATCATAATGGCCAAAACTTTGCAAATTTTGTCTGCTCCCTCATTTAACGACAGAGTTGATGTGCACTTAAATTTCCCCTTTACAAAAGGATATATTTACGTTCCTTCTGCTGCGGGTAAGGTATTAAGATTATGTAGGATTTGAAAGTCATCAAAATCTAACTAAAATGAAGAGATAAGATTAATATTCTTCTATGTATATGTATGCTTAGGTTTAAGTTAGCTGGCTGGTTGGGCGAGGTTGTGCTGTCACCTGGAATTGGACTGTCTGATGTGCATAATTTTTAAAATAATTAGAATAAGGGTTGCTTTTTTTATATCCTTTCACAGACTTCTGATTGCTGTAGCAATCTAGTTACTTACCATAGCCATGTTGGCAGTAACACGCTCCTTTGAAAGGCTCCACAGGTCCGAAAAATCCACAACATGGAGTTATTGGTGGGAAGTACTGCACCAATTTCGAACGCAACTGCACGACCCGTTCTCATTTCTGAAAGCAAAAATAGTGTTAAAATGTTCACCAAACATATTTCACTTTGGCTTTTTTCCATTTACTAACTCATGCTTTGTTTAAAGGGAGTCGTCTCATCCACATTTCATCAAATTCATACATGTACTTACAAAAGGGGGTGTCTTTCACAATACGAAACCTACTGTAATTAACAAGCATTATAAGATATGTAATGCAAAAAAAAAAAAAAGCTTATTTAAAATACGACTGCTTAGCATCAAGATAGTTTGGGTACAGTATTAAGATTAGGCATTCAAAATCTAAATAACAGGAATAAGATAGGATTGGTATTCTTCTAGGCTATGGTTAGGCAAGGTTGTGCTGTCACATGGAATTGGTCTGTCTAATGTGCACAATTTTTCAAATAAATTGTTAGTATAAGGATTGTTTTTTTCTATCTCCTTTCACAGACTTCTGATTGCTGTAGCAATCTAGTTGCTTACCATAGCCATGTTGGCAGTAACACGCTCCTTGGAAAGGCTTCACAGGTCCGAAAAAATCCACAACATGGAGTTATTGATGAGAAGTACTGTGAACGCAATCGAGACACTTTCTCATTTCTGAAAGCAAAAATAGTATTAAAATGAAGTTCACCAAACACATTTCACCAAACCAGAAAAAATAATGACACCTAGTTCATATACAGGTCCATAAAACTACAAGTACAAGCTCTTTATATCTACCTGAATGTCAGTTAGGACAGAATGCCAAGTGGGTGTGAACAGATATTAAACAAAGACAAATTGAGATTTCAGGAAAAACCTTCCCAGCAAGGAGAGACTGTGCTGGATTTGTATGGGTATACTGATATACCAAAAAGGGGTGGGGGTGTCTCTTTCACAACGTTCAACCTAATTCACAAGCATACTTACAGTAGGGCAGTCTATTTCACATCTCACCTAATTCATAACATAATTCACAAATGTAATCACAAATGAAATGATATTTACACTTGAATGCTACAAAAGATTCAACCCTTACCAGCAAAGTTCAAATCATTTGTAAATTGTTTTTTGAACACAGATACATAGCAAGGATCAAACTTTGTTAAAACTAGGTAAAAACATTATATTTTTATCTTTTTAAATCAAATTGGAAACTCTCATTTAATGAACACTTTTTGATCGAAAGAAAATACCACACCTATTCAACATCCCCCTTGCTACGTTAAACAAAGGGAGATGGAGTGAGAAATGTGTCTATACAGTGTACATTATAAGGCAACAGAGATCTGAGTACACTACATATGACAAACATTGCTGAACATGCATAATCAACTAGCATCGTAGCATCTAGGTTGTTGACGCCATTATAAAATTAGATAGACAACTAAAAAAACTTAATCTACAAAAAATGGCTGTGGATAAACATATCAATTAGATGGAGACATCTGAAACATGGCACTGAAAGCCTGCAGTAGCATCTGAAACAGCCTACCCACCCAGGGCACTTGCTATTAATGAGCACCGTGTCGCCTCGACTGAATTATGAGCGCAGAACACAAAAGAGAAAAACACGCACACAGATTAATGAAGGAATAAAGAAAATACACGCGTATCCAACACCTCTGATGTGTCATATGTGTTAGCCTACCAGCACCATAAATCCTTGGACCGCTGCTAATTTAGTAGGCTATAGGCTCTGGCAGGCTGACTCAATGCAAAGGACACACCATGACTCACACTATTTACTCATGAAAACTGGAGTCAAAGGCTCTGGAGGGCATGACTCAAGCAATATCAAGGACTAACCATGACTCACCACACTGTTTACTCAAGATAACTGAGTCGCAAGGCTCTGGAGGGCATGACTCATCTAGCAAAACCAAGGGCTCCCCAAGACTCACCACACTCTTTACTTATGAAAACTCGAGTCTAAAGGCTCTGGAGGGCATGACTCAGGCAATATCAAGGACTACCCATGACTCACCACACTGTTTACCCAAGAAAACTGAGTCACAAGGCTCTGGAGGGCATGACTCATCTAGCAAACCTTAAGGGCTCACCATGACTCACCACTCTCTTTACTTATGAAAACTCGAGTCAAAAAGGCTCTGGAGGGCATGACTCAAGCAATATCAAGGACTACCATGACTCACCACACTGTTTACTTAAGAAAACTGAGTCACAAGGCTCTGGAGGGCATGACTCATCAAGCAACACTAAGGACTCACCACTCTTTAGCTACTCATGAAAACTGGAGTCAAGAGACTGGGGTTGACGACTCAGCACCAAGGACTCACCATGACTCACGACACTTTACACACGAAGATTAGTGTCAAAAAGGTGCCTCCTGGAGGGCATGACTCATGAAGCAACACCAAGGACTCCCCATGACTCACTACAAGCTTTATTCATGAAAACTTGACTGAGGGCATGACTCAAACAATACCAAGGAATCACCATGACTCACCAAACTTTTTTCCTCGTGAAAACTCAAGTAAAAAGGCTCAGCAATACCAAGGACTCGCCGTGACTCAGACACATGATACGAGGAATCGAGTCAAGAGGTTCTGGAGGGCATGACTTACCACAAAAACACACCACTACTCACCACACTGTCTGTTCGTCAAGACTCGAGTGAGAAGGCTTTGGAGAATATGACTCAGCAACACAAAGGACTCACCATGACTCAAAGACTCCAGGCAAAAGTTACTTCCACTTGGAAATGCACTTAAACACATATTACTAAACTTTAATATTAAAGGAAGACTGTTTTAATAATATTTACTATCCACGGCGTCGAATTGTTATTATTTCCGTCGGTAAAACGAAAATTGGTCGTAAGCTGCCACTTTGGAAAAGTATTTGGCCAAAAACATGGCCAAAGATATGCCAGATGAACGCAACAGCTTATGGCCAAAGATATAAAATGATTGTGTGAATTAACATACCAACAATTAACTGTGCATAAATTATGCATATATATTCGATTACATGTCATCAAAAATACTTTAAATTAAGCTTAAAATACTTAGAAGGGAAACACAGCTGTTAAATTGCCAGCACTTCCTCAAGATATCGAATATCTTGTTGTTCTTTTTCTGCAGTCGAGTCGTAAAGGGTTTTGCTGTTGTGCATCTGCAGCATTTCGGGAGTTTAAGTGGCCACATTTGCATAAATGGCCAAACTGATTTTTCAAGGCCACAGAGTTCAAAAAATGGCCAATTTTAAAATTTTGGCCATGAAACGGCCAATCTGGCAACGCTATGAGGAGCAGAAGACCCATCTGATGTGCCCGGAAGAACAGACGACACACACAGCATAAAACATATGAGAACATCGGATCATAGGCCATAATAAGTAATCAAATTCTATTACAAAAACTGGAAATAGTAGAATCGAAGTCTATGAAATGGTTTAAATAGGATTCGATACTAAATACGAGACTCGACATTACGTAGCAATGTTGAGCATTGCTTGAGAGATCTGAATGCGTCCACTACGAGATTTCATGCAGTTGTTACATAATGTTTAATGTCTGGCTTCATTATACAATGTTGATAGAACATATTTTGCATAATTATGATTAAATTGTAACGGACCAAATTTGGTGGAAGAGAACCCTTCCAACCCGTCTGCCCCACGATAGTCGGCTATTCCTTTTCAACGAATTACAATTATTACAACACGACCTGATATTTTGCAATAGGTTACGTAAATGGAAAAGGAATACGATGTTAATGAAACACCTTTCGCATAAGTATGATTAAATGAGTTGATGAAGATCCGAATTTGGAGGAAACAACCTCGGCCCCCCTCCCCCCAAAGACTGTTGGCGATTCACTTTAAATATAATGACAAGTTTTACAGTACAACACCACCTCATACGTTGCAATAGGTTACATAAAGAGAAGAAAGTAATTGTACGAATATACTGATAACCCAGATCATTAAATACACTAAAGAACGGAACGTAACAAATGAACGTATCGGTCGATACGAAACTGAATTACATAAAAACCAGATACCTTCGCTACCTGTCAAGTCGCTACGCAACTACGGGAGGTAAACTTCGTTGGCAGGTTAAATGGAAGTCACATTTTTCTTTATAATATATGGTGGAATAAACTAAATATGAAACGCATACGAGACCACAATATTGTCCCAAAACAATGTTTAAAATTTTGTCAAACCGAAAGAGTTCTTTGGGTTTTCCGCGAGTTCTAACTGAGAGAGAGAGAGAGAGAGAGAGAGAGAGAGAGAGAGAGAGAGAGAGAGAGAGAGAGCGAGAGAGAGAATTCTGATGGCACTAACTGCAAGAGGGATAGAAAGAGAGATCTAATGACCTAACAGGTGGGCGTGGCAGTCTCTTCGAGCTGTCAATCCTGAAACGGTTTATGACAAACAATTAGATAAGCTTTCTCTTACTTTCTGATTAAAGATGCACAGACAGGGTTGTATGAATAAAAAAAAAGGGCTCGTGTGTGCGTAAATTTCCCACACCTATAAACTAGCGTCCACAGAAAAATTGGTGCAAAAAAGTGTCCTTTCCTGCTTTTGACGACCATGTTTGAACAGCGTCATAATATTACAACAAAAAAACCTTCATTAATCATTTTAAAAACTGTCCCGAACCTGAATTAATGGCCATACCTTTAAATAATTAACAAATGATAATTGGTTCTCACTTTAAACTGTCGTCCACCACTCGGTAAGCAAGCAAATCACCCGTGGTCACAGTTGTTCCCCTAATTTAAGTAGAACGTTGCAAATTCGTGATGAACATTCATCAGTTCATTAGTCTATTCATCCTGATCACCATAATTCCAGACTAACAGATGAATTAAGTTACGAATTGGCCATATTGATTCAGCAAATATTTGGTCGTTGATGACCAGTGTCGCCCAAATTGAGAAACTGCAAATAAACCTCAATTTTTCGTGGATTTCCACCACTAAAATTTTGCTTTTATTCCTAAATAATTGGAGCTGGAACATAAAACTTAGGCCACAGGCCAAGAGATAGAAACCTAGGAGGTCATTTAGCTCTTTAGATAATGTTAAAACGATTGTTAGGAGAGGAGGGAAAGTAAGATGGAAGAAAGAGATTATGAACAGAGGTACAGTCAAAGGAATGAAAGGGGTTGCAGCTAGGGGCCGAAAAGACGCTGCACAGAACCTTAAACAATGCCTACAGTGCGCCGCGTGAGGTACACTGACGGCACTACTCCCATACGATGATTCTTGGATAATTTTAATCAAAGTGCACCAATCATACTCTTCAATTTAGGAATTCAGAGCACAATAAACCGAGATAGCTGGACATTACCAAAATAGAAACTTCTGTAAGACCTGGTCTGCGTTGGTTCACTGAGCTCTGATGTCCACATCAGGCCTCTGAATCCCTTTCAGTAACTTAGTAAACTTACAATAAGTTCTGCCACAGGCCCTGAGCCAGAGATACGTTCAAGAACCTCAGAATTTTCACAGAAATTTGCAAAATCAGTTTTTCAAAGGTATACAACAGGCTTCCAGCTTCGAAGGCCTTGACGACTTCAGAAATCGTTGGCAACGTTCCATATTTCTATATTCTGTGACCAAAATACCCCTTTCCGTAACACTTTCCAGACTTACCGTGGTTTTTCGAACCTCCAACGTGGAAAATTTACCCTAACAACATGAGAAAAACCAACTTACCCAGTCCTTATTTTGTATTTCTTGAGCACTTGTATATGAACACTACCATTCATCACGTTTAGACCTACACTGAGCCTTCCTTCTACTGTCAGGGAAGGAATGGCTTCGGCCAATCAGAGGCTTCCACCGTACTAACGTTTCTATCGCCCTCTTTCATTGGCTGAAAGCTTCGGTTTTGGGGCAAAGCGTCTTCGTAAACGATCTCCCATTGGCTGGTGGGATAAGAAGAGAGAGAGAGAGAGAGAGAGAGAGAGAGAGAGAGAGAGAGAGAGAGAGAGAATATATATATATATGAATTGAGAGAGAGAGAGAGAGAGAGAGAGAGAGAGAGAGAGAGAGAGAGAGAGAGGATGATGAACCTTACCAAGAATTAAAGAGAGAGAGAGAGAGAGAGAGAGAGAGAGAATACGTCTTATGAAAAATTGAGAAAGAGAGAGAGAGAACCTTACCAAGAATTGAGAGAGCGAGAGAGAGAGAGAGAGAATGATGAACCTTACCATGAATTGAGAGAGAGAGAATGACGAACCTTACCACGAGCTGAGAGAGAGAGAGAGAGAGAGAGAGAGAGAGAGAGAGAGAGAGAGAGAGAGAGAGAGAGAGAACCTTACCAAGAATTGAGAGAGAGAGAGAGAGAGAGAATGATGAACCTTACCATGAATTGAGAGAGAGAGAGAGAGAGAGAGAGAGAGAGAGAGAGAGAGAACCTTACCATGAATTGAGAGAGAGAGAGAGAGAGGATGATGAACCTTACCAAGAATTGAAAGAGAGAGAGAGAGAGAGAGAGAGAATGATGAACCTTACCAAGAATTGAAAGAGAGAGAGAGAGAGAGAGAGAGAGAGAGAGAGAGAGAGAGAGAGAGAGAGAGAGAGAGATGAGAGAAGAGAGAGAAGAATGAGAAGAGAGAAGAGAGAGAGAGAGAGAGAGAGAGAGAGAGAGAGAGAGAGAGAGAGATGAAACTGTAAACGCTGACACTATTGGCAACAGAGAAAATTAACTGGACCTAGGAACATGTTATTTATAACAAAATTCTGTTAAAATTCTTGGAGAAATACCATTCAATAAGAATTAAGTTCATTAATTTTAATTAAAAAGTGAATGCTTACGCCAACTATCAGCATATTTTGGAACTAGATTAATTAATTTCATTAATTTAAGCCAAAAAAATGAATGCATACGCCATCTGTGGACAAAATTTGGAGCTAAATTAATTAATTTGATTAATTTAAGCCAAAAAGTGAATGCATACACCATCTGTAGACGAAATTTGGGACGAAATTTGGAACTAAATTAATTAATTTTATTAATTTAAACCAAAAAGTAAATGCATACGTCGTCTGTGGACAAAATTTGGAACTAAATTAATTAATTTGAATAATTTAAGCCAGAAAAGTGAACTCATAAATTAATTTCATTAATTTAATCCCAAAAAGTGAAGGCATACACCATATATCAGCAAAATTTGGAACTAAATTCATTAATTTCATTAAATTAATCCAAAAAAGTGAACACACACAATCTATCGGCAAATTTTGGAAATAAATAATTTGATTAATTTAAGCCAAAAAAGTGAACACATACGCCATCTATTGGCAAAATTTGGAACTAAATTCATTAATTTGGTCAATTTGTAAAAAAGTGAACGCATACGCCATCTATCATCAAAATTTGGAACTAAATAATTAGGTTAATCTAATCCAAAAAACTGAATGCATACGCCATCTATCGGCAAAATTTGGAACTAAATAATTCAGTTAATTTAAGCCATAAAGTGAACGCATACGCCATCTGTCGGCAAAATTTGGAACTAAATAATTCGATTAATTTCTGCAGAAAAGTTAATGCATACGCCATCTATCGGCAGCATTTAGAACTAGAAATTTCATCGATTAATTTCGATCAAAAAGTGAAGGCTTACGCCATCTATCGGCGAAAAAAATAACTAATTTCACCTTCGCTTTATTTAATTTTATAGTGTGCTTTATTCAGCTTTAATCGTTATAGAGTTGTTCCCTAATAGTTTATGCAGGTTCTGGAAGCATATTTCCCTTAATTTGACGTATTTTTGTTCAAAATACGGCGAAAATGCGCCTTGAAAGTCGTAAATTCAAACAATAAGTTTACACTATTTTTACTTTATTTAACCTTATAACGTGCTTATTTCAGCTTTAACCACTATAGATTTGTTTTATAATAGTTTAATTTGATATCGGAAGCATGTTTTCCTAATTATATGGCCTTTTTAGTTCGAAATACGGCGAAAATACACCTTCAAATACGTAAAGAAAATTATTAAAATTGTTTACCCTGAATTTTATACAACCATTTATGTCCGTTTTCTTTGATATCTATCCTCTTAAAAACATATACTATACTCAGCCTGTCTGGTTAGTACAGTTGGTAACAAGCTGGACTCCAAATATTGAAGACCAGCGTTCGATCCTTGACAAGATGACGCTTTTTTCAAGCTTTATCAAAACTTTTTTTTCGGGCTTATTTCCGCTTTTAATTGACATATAATTGTTTCTAATTAATCTAAGAAGATTCTGGAAGCGTATTATTCTTAATTTAACGCCGTCATTAGACGTAAATTGAAATAATAAGCTTACGCTATTTTCGCTTTATTTAACCTTATATAACGCAATTATTTCAGCGTTTACTTGCTATAGAATTGTTCCTTAATAATCTATGCAAATTCTGGAAGCATATTTTCCCTCTTGTAATGCATTTCTAGACCGAAATGCTGCGATAATGCGCCTTGTAAGACGTAAATTGAAATGGTACGTTTACGCTTTTTTTCGCTTTATTTCAGGCTTGTTTCAGCTTTTAATTGACATAGAATTGTTCTTAATCGATCTACGCTCATTCTGGAAGCGTATTTCCCTTAATTTATCGTATTTTTTAGCTCGAAATAAGGAGAAAATACTCCGTCAAAGACCTAAATGGAAATAGTAAGTTTACGCTATTTTCGCTTTATTTAACATTATGACGTACTTTTATCAGCTTTTAATTGCTATAGAGTTGTTCCTTAATAATTTATGCAGGTTCTGGAAGCATATTTTCCTTCGTATAATGCTTTTTTAGTCCGAAATACTGCGAATATGCGTCTTCAAAGACGTAAATTGAAATAATAAGTTTACGCTTTTTCGCTTTATTTAACCTTATAACGTGCTTTTTTTTAGCTTTAATCGTTACACATTTGTTATTTAATAATTTAATTTTATATTGGAAGCATATTTTCCTAACTATATGACCTTTTTCCTTCGAAATACGGCGAAAATACACCTTCAAATACGTAAAGAAAATTATTAAAATCGTTTACCCTAAATTTTATACAAGCATTTATGTCCGTTTTCTTTATTATCTACCCTCTTAAAAACATATACTATACCCGGCCTGTCTGATTAGTACAGTTGGTAACAAGCTGGACTCCAAATATTTAAGACCAGCGTTCGATCCTTGTCAAGATGACGCTTTTTTTAAGCTTTATCAAAACTTTTTTTTCGGGCTTATTTCCGCTTTTAATTGACATAGAATTGTTTCTAATTAATCTAAGAAGATTCTGGAAGTGTATTATCCTTAATTTAATTTTTTAGCTCGATATAAGATACGCCGTCATTAGACGTAAATTGAAATAATAAGTTTACGCTATTTTCGCTTTATTTAACCTTATATAACGCAATTATTTCAGCGTTTACTTGCTATAGAATTGTTCCTTAATAATCTATGCAAATTCTGGAAGCATATTTTCCTTCTTGTAATGCATTTCTAGACCGAAATGCTGCGATAATATGCCTTGTAAGACGTAAATTGAAATAGTACGTTTACGCTTTTTTTCGCTTTATCAAACATTATTTCAGGCTTGTTTCAGCTTTTAATTGACATAGAATTGTTCTTAATCGATCTGCGCTCATTCTGGAAGCCTATTTTCCTTAATTTAACGTAATTTTTTAGCTAGAAATAAGGAGAAAATACGCCGTCAAAGACGTAAATGGAAATAGTAAGTTTACGCTGTTTTCGCTTTATTTAACATTATAACGTACTTTTATCAGCTTTTAATTGCTATAGAGTTGTTCCTTAATATTTTATGCAGATTGTGGAAGCATATTTTCCTTCATATAATACTTTTTTAGGTCGAAATGCTTCGAAAATACGCCTTCAAATATTATTTTAGACGTTTTTCGGTCATATTTCGAGCAAAAATGATGATCAAACTGAAGAATAATCGTATATATGAGAACTTAAGTTAATAAGGAATACTTACACGCCGATTTGAGACGAATACAGTAGGTAATAAGACGTAATTAAGCGTAAATATAAGGTACGGAATTCGTTGGTTTTAGACCGCATTTGAATTTGAAATAAATCGAAGACTTCAGTTTTTAGCGCCTTTTTAAATACGTGAACTTTAAAATGGCATTTTCTCCTTAAATATTAACGTAACCTCTTTCAAAATACGTCAAATACGATACAAAATCATACGCAACAGCAGTAAATGACATAAATATCGTAATAAGCGTATTTTAGGCCCATTCGGATAACCTACCTCGAAGAAGAATTTAGTTTCTTGTTTCGATAATAGGTGGCTATAGCGTTCCCGGCCCCGTAAAGTGAATAAAAATATTTTTTTTTTTTTATTTGAGAGTCGCGAAATATGAGTTACGTTGGGCGTTGAATGCGACGTTTTTAGACGTTGGTTGATATGTAACCTTTAAGAAAAAGTTAGTTAGGTGTGATATAAGTTTTTGAAAAAAGTTAGTTGTATAAGTGTTTTATAAGTTAGTCAGGAGTTATATAAGCGTTTTTAAGGGTCTGAAGATTCTAAATAATCGTAAAATTGTTCGTAGAATTTGGTTATGACGATTGCTGATTTGTGTCAGAGAGAGAGAAAGAGACTGATTGATGGCTACTAAAACTGGCGTCACAAGAGAGAGAGAGGAGGTGTGATTAGGAGTTATATATGTGTTTGATATAAGGTTTGAAGATTCTAAATAATCGTAAAATTGTTTGTAGAATGTGGTTATGATGCTGATTTATGTCAGGATGAGAAAGAGAGAGATTGGTTGATGGCTACTAAAACTGGCGTCTATTAAAACGAGAGAGAGAGAGAGAGAGAGAGAGAGAGAGAGAGAGAGAGAGAGAGAGAGAGAGAGAGAGAGGTAGGGACGAGATTGCTGACACAGTTCACATACGAGTTAAGGTTTTAAAGCGTCGAATACGACGTTTTTAGACGTTGGTTGATGCGAAGTATGTAAGAAAAAAGTTAGTTAGGAGTGGTATAAGGGTTTGATAAGTGTTTGATAGGACTAGGAGCTTTACGTAGAGTCGAAATTATTGTAAAATTGTTCGTAAAATGTGGTTTTGATTACTGATTTGTGTTAGGAAGAGAGAGAGATTGATTGATTATGGCTATTAAAACTGGCATCATAACAATATGTGGAATGGGAGAGAGAGAGAGAGATTGCTGACACATTTCACAAAAGAGATAAGGTTTTACTGCTTCGATTAGGACTTAATTCGATGTTGGTTGATGTAAAGGCCGTAGGAAAGAGTTAGTTACGAGTGATGTAAGTGTCTGATAAGTGTTTGACAAGGCCGGTAGCTTTACGTAGAGTCGAAGTAATGTAAAATTGTTCATAAAATGTGGTTATGATTACTGATTTGTGTCGGGATGAGAAAGACTACAACGCTCAGTAACTACTGAGCTTCATCCTGGACCTGTTAACTTATGTTTATTTCTGCTCGAAAAAGCACAAGTCCAAGGAAGAATAATGGCTGCTTAACTACCCTTACCTGTAACAGTGTTTATATTTTATCACAAAATATCTGGCGAATCCTTTTCCAGAGACGTATTATTGATTATTTTCCTCCTTGTATGCACTGTCAACTTCTTTATCAGTTTGTTTTGGCAGCCATATTAATACACAGTTTAAGGATACCGTCACTTTTGTGCAGAACAAAATTCGAGGTCTTTCACTCTCCAGAGTTACTCTAACACTGGATTTTACTATTTAGACTTTTAGAGTTGCATGACAGAGAGAGAGAGAGAGAGAGAGAGAGAGAGTGAGAGAGAGTGACAGAGCACTTGCTCCTTTGAATAACCAACCCATGGGGAGAGAGAGAGAGAGAGAGAGAGAGAATGGTCTCGCTACAGTGCAAGCAATAATTGTTCCTTTTCATAGCACAAGAGAGAGAAGAGAGAGAGAGAGAGAGAGAGTGGTCTTGTGACAGCGTACGCACCTGCTCCTTTGAATAAGCCATGGGGAGAGAGAGAGAGAGAGAGAGAGAGAGAATGGTCTCGCTACAGTGCAAGCAATAATTGCTCCTTTTCATAGCACAAAGAGAGAGAGAGAGAGAGAGAGAGAGAATAAGAGCACAAGCAATAATTAGAGAGAGAGAGAGAGAGGCCCTATACCACTAGTTTCAGAACTGAATTTCCCTCATCTAAAATTATTTTCCGTCAACTTACCAAATTCAAATAAAACTGTCTTTACATTCCAAAATATCGGTGTCATTATGAATACTTGTTAGTACAGATTTTCACCTCCTAAATTCGGCCAGTCTAACCAACACCTAACTACATTACTGTAACCATTTTATGACCGAGACAATCAATTAAACTCTCTAAAATGTCTTTAACAAATGAGGGTCTCAGATTGGGAGTAACATTCCTACTGTTTTTGCAAAAGAATTCGTTACACTGTTATTTCAAGTTACCACAAAATCATTCGATTGCAAAACCCAGATAATTCTCCAATGGGGTTTTTATTTGATATATGTTATTCTTGGACACAAAGGGAACCAATAATTCTCACTAACCTGGTATCATCAACAAATATTAAAAAAGTTAAAGGTGGCAGGAATAAGATGTACTGATGTTCTGATATTCATTAATATTGCCGAGTTTTAGCCTGAGGCTGAGATGTTTAATAACACTCACTATTTATCACAAAATATTGCACGGGTCCTTTTCCTAATACGTTTTATCACTTATTTAGTTGCTTGCGTCCGCATTTAAATCATTTTCAGGCATTTGCAATCACTTTGATTTTCAGTTTGTCTTTAACTTCACTTTTTTTTCACGTCTTTCCCCCGGGACCTAAGCTAGCACTGACTATTACTCTCTAGTTTGGCATGGAGAGAGAGAGAGAGAGAGAGAGAGAGAGAGAGAGAGAGAGAAGAGAGAGAGAGAGAGAGAGAGAGAGAGACTTTCGCTCCTTTGGGCAGAAGAGAGAGACCAGAAGAGAGAGAGAGAGAGAGAGAGAGAGAGAGAGAGAGAGAGAGAGAGAGAGAACTTTCGCTCCTTTGGGCAGAAGAGAGAGAGACCGGAACTATCGCTCCTTTGTGTAATATGAGAGAGAGAGAGAGAGAGAGAGAGAGAGAGAGAGAGAGAGAGAGAGAGAGAGAGAGAGAGAGAGAGAGTGCCATGCCGATACAAAATCTATCAAAAAATGGTCATCCCAATTCTTTCAATTTCCGGAATAGAATTTAATGTTTTTATCATAGTAAAATACTACATTTACTTTCCTCATTCCCAGTAGCGTATATAATTCTAAAAGACATTCAAATATCATTCAGAGATTTCATTTCCCCAAGTTTTTTCTCTTGCAACATAAGATTTCGGCAAGTGGATTATTGACCTAACTTAAGCTATTGCCATAAGCTGAGAAAGTCAGTTGTGTTTATTCATTCTTGCATTTCAGAACTGATTCTCCTCTGTGAAGAAAGATTTACATTTCACTTAACAAAATGAAAAAAGTCTGCAACATATCCGAGTATCGGTGGACAAAGCTCTAAACGACAGCTTTGTACAGAATTCCACTTCCCAGAATCTGTCAATGTGATCAAAAGCTCACACCATATTTCCATGGCATAGTGTGGCTTGAGGGAATCACTTAATAAATTCTCTATGTGATGTTATTAAGATCACGAACCTTCCTTCCATGATGACGACAAACCCAGACATCGATTTGACGTCGTTTTCATTTTAACTAAGATCATTTTTTTCATGCAAAGGAACACGGCATTTATCTCCTCGTTTTTGATGTTCAACAGATCTTTGATAATTGAGTTATTTTGTCTTAAGGCTATTGTGTTTGATTCACAAAGCAAACATCTGACACTCTGTTCCTTGTATGTATGTGTTAGTTCAACTTTGATGTAAGATTCTTAATGACTTTTATTTACCCACATATATTTTGTCTAATTAATAGTTAATTGTATCATAATATCATAATGCTTTCTCTTTTTAATAATTTTAATGGCAAGTTTCCAGCTCTTTCAAGCCAAGGAGTCCTTTCATGATTCGCAAGATATTCCGTTCTTGTTAAAATAAGTAAAACTTTTGAATTATATTTTCCATTGTGTATTTCTCGTTGCACAATCTGATTACAGTCAATAAGAACAAACAGTAACTGTAAGCTGTATGAATACGAGGCATACACCAACACAGAAAAAAAAAACTACATAATCAATATTCTAATAAAAAAAATGTAAATATATCACTTTTTTTATTTTCAGTACTCAAATATAAACAAAAATGTTAAAAAAGTATTCTATATTAAGGAATTTCTGTATTTATATATACATCTTCAGTATATTAAAGCAATAGTAAGGTATTATACAATATTGTTACAGAAAAATATGTAAAATTACAAAGCTGAAAAGTGGCAGAAAGTGTATGCATTCCAGTTTTACATCTGAATTCAGAGAGATCATGACTATGATATAAAAATTGAGTTTCAGAGTATGTGAATCTTTTTGACGCAATTCTTATAAGTAACAAACATTACATTCCATTAACAAAAATTCTGAATAATGGAACAACAATTCCATACTTTTTGAGCATTTTTTTTTATAATAAATCACCTCTTAAAATAACCCCTTCTATTAAACCTCTTTGGTTAAATAACCTTTTAATTTGGTCAATTTTGCCAGTGAAAAGAAGATCAAATTTGTACACACAATCAGTTACCTCCTCAGAAAGCAAACTCCTGACCTTTGCATCAATTAAGACCACCTATACATTATAAAGATATTTCTTGCACAGAATGGAATGGAATACAGAAGTCTAGGCCAAAGGCCAACACTGGAGACCTATGAGGTCATTCAGCTGGAAAGGAAATTGAGTAAGTTTAAATAACAATTGCATTTTGAAATAACTGTTACAAGAGACTGGATAGCAAGATGGAAGAAAATAATCGAAAACACAGTAAAAGGAATGAAAAGTTGCAAAATCAGCCTAAGGGACACTGCAAAGAATTTTAGACTGAAAACCAAAAAGAGAACAGGTTATTTCAACTGTATTTAGTGCAAAACTTTTTTTTTTTTTTTATAAGAATAGATCAAGTTTACCTCCCAAACCTACTTCCTTTACACATACTAAAAGTTAAAAAGAGACTGTTTTATAATACTATAAAATAATAGCGATGAAGGTTAAAAACTTTTAAAAAAAACACCAACAAAGCCACAACAGCAAAAGACACAAACCAGGAAAAATGATCATCCAGTTAGCAATTCATCAAAATAAAGACCTAATCAACCTTTCTTATAAAATTTCATAAAACAGGTATGGTAACTATAAAGAATAATCTTCTCTATGACCTGTACATAACCAATTTCCTTAGATCCTTCCATTTCGATACTTTTGCAATGAAAACACCTATAATAAAAGTTCTCTTTATATTCTCTCTCATGTTTAAGTTCTCTCTCTAATCTTTTCTCTTTCTCTTATCAATAAAGTCTATGATTTTGAATATTGCAGATGTATCAAAATATCATTGACACAGTAAAAAAAAGAACAGAAAATGAAATTAGAATTGGCTCGGCATGGGAAAGTGCCAATATTTTCAAATCAATTCAACAAATTTATGAAATGGCAATCAACTACTGACCAGATAGTGCTCAATTTGGACTCTTTACAATCTTACCAAAGAAATCAAAAGATTTAAGGAAAATCATAAACTAAATGATTTTAATCAATTCAGAATTTAAATCATCTGCAGCCCTTCCATTTATAAGCAAAAATCCTGGGCTAAGTAAATACTTCAGTTTTAAAATAGTCTGGCAAACAAATTACACCCATCATAAAAATAAAGGCTATTATTTATCAAATTTAATAAAAATTAAAACTAAAATCTTTTTGTTTAATAAAAACCTTGGTTGCCTGAGAATTGTTTGTTCACCATTCAACTTTATATTTTACCAGTACGTCATCTTTCATTCATAAATTCAAACCTTTCTTGACGAGAAATAGACAAAAAAAAAATTTTTTTAAATTCGTTGTTAATTATTCTTCGCTGGTATTATTGTCTAACTTGTCAACAGCAACTCATAAGTCGGGGGATCATGAGGCGATAGTCGAATGGAAGAGTTGCCTTTTGTTACTTTTAAAATTCGTTTTTATAGATTGGATATACATCAAAACTCAGTTTTTCATCTTGTCATATTTCTGTGTATATTAATAAAATATTCATGCAAAAAACTGTCATGTAAATCTCTACAATAACCTAATTATCGAACGTAAATGAATAATTTGAGTGAAAGTTTCAGTTTTTTTTTGGAGCAGACGACAGTATAACCATAAGGCGTGAGTAGCGATCTCATAAACTTGCGTCTTTATTGATAAATTCGGCATTTAAAAGTATTTCTATAAATATACTTATAATAAAACTTATTTTGATATATTAGTACATAAATAATCTATTATTATATAAGTTGTATCATGAAAACTAATAGACTTTGTTTTGAAATTTATCGGCAAACCTTGGTTTCCATTGATTATTATTCCAGGCCAATGATAATTTTTCATTCATAAAATAATAATAATTATTTTAAAAATTAAATGCAGCCTTTTAAAATGATAATATAAAAACAACTGAAATCGTTTTCCCTCCCTAATAACATAAAAAAAACTGAAAACACAAAAAAATTAAAAAGATTTGGTTCGTATGAGCATTTTGAGAGCATTTCTTCCAAACAGCAGTTCATAAACCGAAGGGTTCCTCTGACGGAGTGAAATCTGGGCGGGAAAGTTCTCGTACCTGATTGGCTGTCGATTACGTCATCAACACCACCTCTCATTGGCTATAGTTTGTGTTTACTATCAAACCAAGTCTCTGCAGACGAATTTTTTTAAGTGTGGCCACAAGTCAAAATAGGAATATGCAAATAATTTCTTTTATATGCTTTTTTCAGAGTAGTAATATAGATAAAAATATAAAATAATTATTTAATTTACTAAATAGGCTTTTATTAATCTATAATAAGAATTTATAATAGTCTTTTAAATGTTAAAAGTACATAGAATCGTCTATGGTTTTTCTACCAGAGATGTTGTTCGCAGTATATCCATACAGTAAGAAAAGCTATCCAAAATACTTTTATTTTTCTCTCACCCTTTAAATAATTCTGATGGGTAATATTTTAAAATATATATATATTTAAGGAATAATTAAAACTAATTTAAATAATACAAAAAGCTATTTTGAAGTCTATCAAGTACAACATATGTAAGGTGATTTGCAATACAGTTTTGGTTATAGTTTTAAGCGTTTGTGAGAAATTTATGAATGGGGAGAAAAGAAAAGTTGCCTTTTGTTACTTTTAAAATTCGTTTTTTATAGATTGGATATGTATCAAAACACAATTTCCTCATCTTTCCATATTTATTTGTATATTAATTAATATTCATGCAAAAAACTGTCACGTAAATCGTTGAAATTACTTATTTATCGAAGGTAAATGACGATAAATTTGAGTGAAAAATGCCAGTTTCTTCCTTCTTTTTGAATTGAAGCAGACAACAATTGAGCAGTATAACCATACGGCGTGAGTAGCGATCTCAAAACTTTATATTTTTATTGATAAATCAGGCAGTTTAAGAGTAATATAACAATAAAAATCAAAATTAAATGTACTTCAAAATGGTTCCTATGAATATTAATTTTTTATTTTTATATTTTATTGCAAAAACAGATCAATTTTGTTTTGAAATTTAGGTACAAACCTCGGTTTCCATGGAAACCAATACGTAATCGTCGAGGCCAGTGACGTCATCTTTCATTCATACATTCGATTCTCGGTGAAATAAAAAAAAAAAGTTACGTAGCTTTTTTATTCGTTAATAATATTAAAGGCTGCTGTTATTGTAGGTTTTAACCCTTACGTAATAAGACGAAATCAAGCGTAAATAAGGTAAATAAGATACGGAATTCGTTGGTTTTCAGACCAAAACAATAAACATCCTAAACATTCGAATTTGAATTAAATCGAAGACTTCAGTATGCTTAAACTTTAAAATGGCATTTTCTCCTTAAATATTAACGTAATTTAGTCGCAATCTCTTTCAAAATACGTCAGATACGATACAAAATCATACGCTACAGCAGAAAATGGCATATATATCGTAATAAGCGTATTTTAGGCACATTTGGATAACCGGCCTCGAAGAAGAATTTAGTTTCTTTTTCGATAATAGGTGGCTATAGTGTTTCCTGACCCCGTAAAGTGAATAAAATATATTTTTTTTTTTTTAGTTGAGAGGCGCGAAATATGAATTACGTTGGACGTTGAATACGACGTTTTTAGATGTTGGTTGACGCGGAACCTTTAAGAAAAAGTTAGTTAGGTGTGATATAAGTTTTGAAAAGTTAGTTAGGAGTTGTATAAATGTTTGAAAAGTTAGTTAGGTGTGAAATATACGTTTTTTAAAAGTTAGTTAGGTTGTGAAAAATGAGTTTTTGTAGTTTTAAGTTAGGTGTTTATAAGTTTTTGAATAGTTAGTTAGGTGTGATATATGTTTTGAAAAGTTAGTTAGTTGTATAAGTGTTTTATAAGTTAGTCAGGAGTTATATAAGTGTTTGTTAAGGGTTTGAAGATTCTAAATAATCGTAAAATTATTCGTAAAATGTGGTTACGATCGCTGATTTGTGTCAGGCTGAGAAAGAGAGAGAGATTGGTTGATGGCTACTAAAACTGGCGTCAAGAGAGAGAGAGAGAGAGAGAGAGAGAGAGAGAGAGAGAGAGAGAGAGAGAGGTGGGGATGAGGTTGCTGACACAGTTCACATAAGAGTTAAGGTTTTAATGCGTCGAATACGACGTTTTTAGATGTTGGTTGATGCGAAGTATGTAAGAAAAAATTTAGTTGGGTGTGTTATAAAGGTTTGATAAGTGTTTGATAGGACTGGGAGCTTTGCGTAGAGTCGAAATTATTGTAAAATTATCAGTAAAATGTGGTTTTGATTACTGATTTGTGTTAGGAAGAGAGAGAGATTGATTGATTATGGCTATTAAAACTGGCATCATAACAATATGTGGAAAGGGAGAGAGAGAGAGATTGCTGACACATTTCACAAAAGAGATAAGGTTTTACTGCTTCGATTAAGACGTAATTCGATGTTGGTTGATGCAAAGACCGTAAGGAAAACTTAGTTACAAGTGATGTAAGTGTTTGATAAGTGTTTGACAAGGCCGGTAGCTTTACGTAGAGTCGAAGTAATCGTAGAATTGTTCTTAAAATGTGGTTATGATTACTGATTTGTGTCGGGATGAGAAAGAGACTGCAACGTTCAGTAACTACCGAGGTTCATCCTGGACCTGTTAATTGTTATGTTTATCTTAGCACTTGGAAAAGCACGAGTCCAAGGAAGAATAATGGCTGCTTAACTACCCTTACCTGTAACAGTGTTTACATTTTATCACGAAATATCTGGCGAATCCTTTTCCAGAGACGTATTATTGATTATTTTCCTCCTTGTATGCACTGTCAACTTCTTTATCAGTTTGTTTTGGCAGCCATATTAATACACAGTTTAAGGATACCGTCACTTTTATGCAGAACAAAATTCGAGGTCTTTCACTCTCCAGAGTTACTCTAACACTGGATTTTACTATTAGACTTTTTTAGTTTGCATGACAGAGAGAGAGAGAGAGAGAGAGAGAGAGAGAGAGAGAGAGAGAGAGAGAGAGAGAGAGGTCTTGTGACAGCGTAAGCACTTGCTCCTTTGAATAACCAACCCAACAGGCAAGCAATAAGCTCCTTTTTAGAGAGAGAGAGAGAGAGAGAGAGAGAGAGAGAGAGAGAGAGAGAGAGAGAGAATGGTTTTGCTACAGCGCAAGCAATAATTGCTCCTTTTTAGCACAAAGAGAGAGAGAGCAGAGAGAGAGAGAAGAGAGAGAGAGAGAGAGGTCTTGTGACAGAGTAAGCACTTGCTCCTTGAATAACCAATGGGGAGAGAGAGAGAGAGAGAGAGAGAGAGAGAGAGAGAGAGAGAGAGAGAGAATGGTCTTGCACAGCGCAAGCAATAATTGCTCCTTTTATAGCACAAAAGAGAGAGAGAGAGAGAGAGAGAGAGAGAGAGAGAGAGAGAGAGAGAGGCCCTACCACTAGTTTCAGAGCTGAATTTCCCTCATCTAAAATGATTTTCCGTCTACTTACCAAATTAAAATAAAACTGTCCTTTACATTCCAAAATATCGGTGTCCATTATGAGTACATTAGTTAGTACAGATTTTCACTTCCTAAATTCGGCCAGTCTAAACCAGCACCTACTTACTGTAACCATTTTATGACCGAGAAAATCAATTAACCTCTCTAAAATGTCTTTAACAAATAAGGGTTTCAGATTGGGTATAACATTTCTACTGTTTTTGCAAAAGAATTCGTTACACTGTATTTCAAATTACCACAAAATCATTCGATTACAAAACAGATAATTCGTCAGTGGAGTTTTTATGTGATATATGTTATTCTTGGACACAAAGGGAACCGAAAATTCTTACTAACCTGGTTTCATCAACAAATATTAAAAAAGTTAAAGCTGGCAGGAATAAGATGTATTGATATCCTGATGTTCATGAACATTGCCGAGTTTTTTAGCCTGAGACTGAGATGTTTCATAACACATCCACACATATGGTCTGTTCTGTTTGGTTATCATACTCACTATTTATCACAAAATATTGCACGGGTCCTTTTCCAAATAAGTTTTATCACTTATTTAGTTGCTTGCATCCGCTTTTAAATCCTTTTCAGGTTGCTTTTGCAGTCACTTGGATGTATTTAAACTTTGCCTTCAATTTCACTTTTTATGGAACACAAAATCTTCACGTTTTTCTTCCCCGGGACCTAAGCTAGCACTATGGCATGAGAGAGAGAGAGAGAGAGAGAGAGAGAGAGAGAGAGAGAGAGACCGGAACTTTCGCTCCTTTGCGCAGAGAGAGAGAGAGAGAGAGAGAGAGAGAGAGAAGACCAGAACTATCGCTCCTTTGTGTAACATGAGAGAGAGAGAGAGAGAGAGAGAGAGAGAGAGAGAGAGAGAGAGAGAGAGCCTTGTGCCAATAAAGAAAAATCTATCAAAAAATGGTCGTCCCAATTCTTTCAATTTGCGAATAGAATTTACTTTTTATCGTAGTAAAATATTGCATTCACTTTCCTCACTCCCAGTAGCGTATATAATTCTGAAAGACATTCAAATATCATTTAGAGATTTCATTTTCCCCAAGTTTTTCTCTTGCAACATAAGATTTCTTTAAGTGGATTGTTGCCATAAGCTGACGAAAGTCCATTATGTTTATTCATTTACAAATTGAAAAAGTGTCTGCAGCAACATTTCCAAGTATCGGTGGTCAAAGTTTTAGATGAGGTTCAGTATAAAATTCCATTTCCCAAAAACTGTCAATCTTAACGAAAGCTCACCATATTCATTTAGAAATTGATATTTTTTATATTAATTATTTTAAGTATTACCAATGGTTAATATTACTTGATATTGTCAAATAGATAACAGAAAAATAATCTAATTAAGGTATTTATGAAAAGGCTAGACTGTATACTCTACGCCTGCGTAATAATTAAAAAATAGAGTACTTGGTAACTTTTTTAGTTAATATATATGTTATTAAACTTTTATTAAAGAATAGTCGAACTCTGAATGGTTCTAATTATACTCTATTTTGGTTATTCAATTAATTGAATAATGAAATTGAAACGAAATAGGATAAAATGATTTGGAAGTAAATTGATTGATTCACTACAATTTTCCAGACATACGTATTTCCAATATGACAAGAAAAAAAACACTCCAATATGCCAAGAAAAACCATTAAGCTTTTATTATTATTATTATTAAAGGACTATGAAATATGTTCCAACTTTAAACAATAAAAATATGCTCACATTACAACACTAGTTAGGGTAACAAATTAACACTAATTAGCGTAACATGTGGTAACACTGTTATCATATGCCAACATAACGCTGGTTAGCATAGTGTATGATAACGCTGGCCAGCATTGCCCATGCTAATCTTGGTTATCAGATTCTTGTTAACATATGATAAACTTTGTTGGCATAACCAATGCAAATCTAGGCTATTGTAGCTGAGCTTAAACTTGGATAACATGTGTTAACATAGTTTATGATAACTTATGTTATCATAACATCTGATACTAAAACGTATGCCAAGACACTTGCGATGGTTATCATGACCTAGACAACACACAGGTTAGCCGTTAGCATATCTTAGGCAAGCCTGGATTAGCACAGGCTATGCTGACCTACATACCTAACGTTTGTTAGCATAACCGAGTCTAATGGAACACTCACTCATTGGTGGATGGGGGCGAAATCTCTCTCTTTTCACCTTTCCCTATCTGTCTTTACCTCCTCTCACTCTCTCTCTCTTCCATATCTGTCTTTTTACCTTTTCCATCTCTCTCTTTACCTCTCTCTTCTCCTCTCTCTCCTTCCCTATCTGTCTCTTCGCCTTTCCATATCTGTCTTTTGTCTTTCCTCTCTCTGTCCGAGGAAAGGGGGTTATGGCAGTCAAGGTAAAGGTATTCTGGGGGGAAGGTTTATGGAGGGGGGAATAGCCCCCAACCTTCTTCCTGGCTGTATGGTGTGTGCTTGTTTACACAAATATCTGAAAATTAAGTGAAATTCCATTTTTATGCATAATTCCAATAAAACGATATTCACCATTTATTAGTGAGATGCTATCGACACTGGGCGAATAAAATACATTTTAACAGATATTTTAACATTAAAAAGTCAAACAATTTATTTTTTAGAATAAAATTTACAGCCAAGTGTCCGTCCCATTCTTTTGCTGAAATTCAATGCCATATTGATTTTATTATTCAATATTTTAAGCTTTGGTTATCTGCCGTAGCCCAAGGAATAACAAACTATTATAGACCGGAGCACAAAGTGTTTAAAGCGTTGTGGAAGAAAGTTACAAAGGTCCTACACACACACACACACAAGTGTACAATCACTGACCCCCATCAGAAGCTTTTAATTTGTCATATCATTCGCCAAACGGCCTCGGTATTCACAGACATACAAACACGCCTTCCGTCTCGTTGAAATGAGAACAAACAAACAAAATGAGGCACAAACTAAAACAATCGAAAACCACTCGGTACATCGGGGTTACAGCTGTCATCTGGTGGCCTTGAAATCTCGGAAGTTGGTCTGTTGGTAAATTTGGGTGGAGGGTTCCTCCCCATAATCCCTTCTTTCACTCCCACCCCTTCACAGACAGACAGGGAAACCGTAGTCATTACTGTTATATAGACAGTAATGCAGTGCTATAATGAAGCTGAATATAATGACATAATAAATTGCAGGGTTAATACCTGAACACCAGTAATTTTAAAATCAGCTTCATGAAAAGGCGATAATGATAAAAATTCAAGGAAGGATTACAAGTAAACTGTAATAATAATAAGGGGAAAAGTTCTGGCAAGGCGGAGTGTTGTCCACACGGGAGCAGGAAGACAGAGGGTACCCAGAGGAGGAGGAGGAGGAGGTTGAGCCTAGCAGCTCCTCCTCCTCCTCCCCCTCCTGAATCTTCGTAATGTAAAAGCTACATTTAACTCCATTTTTACCATATATACTTTTTATATTATAAAAATGACCTCTACGAAGTAATTCTCAACCAGTACAACCTCATCGAGGTCATCCTCGTCCGCGAGTGCATCAACGAGGTCGTCCTCGCCTGGGAAGCCCTGAGCGAGGTAAACCTCGCCGGGGATGGCCTCTAGGAGGTAATCTTCAACAAGGAAGACCTCCTCGAGGTTTTCCTCGCCCGGGAGAGCTCTGACGAGGTAATTCTCGCCGAGATAGTCTCGACTAGGTAATTATTATTCAAACGTTTTCATTTTTGAAAAAGAATAGGAGAAAAATAAAAAATTTGAAAATTTAAATTTCCATTTTTTCCAGACAAGAAAAAATTACTTTCCAAATCATCAAAATAACAGATGTTTTTTTCCCCTAAAGCAAAAAAAATTGCGTAAACCTATCCTTTAAATTTTGTAAGTGGTCCAATTGAAACGATAGAATTTAGGCCAAAGGCAAACCTGGGACCTATGAGGTCATTCAGTGCTCAAACGGAAATTCAGTAAAAGCAAGGGGTTGAAAGCAAGATGCAGATGCAAAGAAACAGTTGTTGGGAGAGGATGGGAAGTAAGATAAGAAATAAAAGTACAGTAAAAGGAACGAAAGGGTTGCAGCTAGGGGCTGAAGGCACGCTGCAAAGAACCTTTGATAATGCCAACAGTGCACCCTGTGAGGTGCACTGACGGAACTAACTTCCTACAAAGAGGATTGAGAGAACTCACCAGTTTTCCAACACCACAAAGGAAAAATCCAATGGATAAATGATATAAAGTATTTGTTAGTCTTCACACAGGAGTCCTTGAGGTTTACAGACGTGGCTGTCAGAGCTGTTATCAGACACCCAATCTTGGTTTTCTGATCGACTTTTACAGCTTCCTTACCCAGTCAGAAATATAAAGGCAATACCAAAGTGGTTAACTTTCCATGACCTACCACTCTAATTCATATAATTGGTCAACAGTTTGACAACCATGCTCAGAGCTGTTACCAGACAGTCCTGGTTTTCTGATCAATTTCAACAGCTTCCTTACCCAGTCATCATCTCAAGGTTGCAATGCAATGAAAGACAGGCTACCTGTCTGGCCACAATCGAGAGATCGAAGGTGCTTTAATGCATATTATCCACCTGCACTTCGCTCTAAACAACGTAATAAGCAGAATGAAAACCATCAGCTGGTTCAACCATACACTCCACCAAAGTTCGATTATCCAGAAAAAATTCCCATTTGGTTACACGTCCTTTTTTTTCTAAAAAACTGTTGGCTTAAGACGGCCTCAGAAATACCCTCCCAGCTGTAGAACCAAGTGTCATTTTCTTTCTTTCCACTTAATGGCGCTTAATTGACTGAAAATAACACACAACAGAACTTTAAAGTTCATGCTTCTTTGAAAGATTTCTTTACAAAGTTGAAATGTTCAGCATTAACTTACACAGGTCCCCCTGCCTGAATGAAACACACACCATAATGGGGTAAGAGAAACTTGAACAAGTGCCATTTAAAAGGTATCGTGGCTACAAATCCTCGATTTGGTGTGAAAAGGTCATTCATTTGGTTACGAACCATATTCACAGGTGAACAAACGGTTTTATAAACTACTAGATTCCAAACCGTATATCTATGGAACTAACTGTTGAGAGGCCTTTTTCTAAAACTCGACAGAACACAGAACTAAAGTCGTTTCAAGAACTTTATAGTTTGACACAAAGGAGAAAAAATTAGCTCCACTCATATTTGAGGACAACCCAGTCAACCACGTCCATAGTCCAGACTGGACAAAACAGAAAACGTTAGTCGAAAAGTAGGGATGACTAAAGTTAAAAATAAGATACCATCTACGATGAAGGGCAGCGAGCAAAAGAGAAATAAAAACTTATAGCTATGGAAAATACAGGGTCGAGTTGCATCTACGGGAAAATTAATAAATTTTAGGCATACATGACAAACCCTGGGGTAACTATGGCCGTTCAGCGTTGAAACTGAAATAGCAAAAGTTTGAATGGTGTAACAGGAGAAAAACCTCCCAGAAATTGTACTATGAATCAATTCATAGGAGGGTGAACAGTAAGATGGAAGTGAATATGAACAGACGTGCAGTAAAAGTAATGACTGCAGTTATTTAGGGGCCGAAGGGACGCTGCAAATACCCTTAAGTATGCCCACATTGCACTGCATGAGGTGCAGTGACGGTACTAGCCCCCTCCAAGGGGCGGCCTTGAATCTAGGGACCATATCCACTAATTTGGTTATATACCTAAAAAAATCTTGGACTACCCATGAAAGCAGTTGCAAAAACACCAGAGATAGGTTTAAACTATACACATTTTGGCTAGTTATGGTTGGTGGAATATGAACATAATCCCTTCAAAACATTATACCAGGGTTCTGGATCTCAATTTGGGCAGAAGCAATAAGAATCTCCCTGCCAAGGATAGAAATGGAAAAATTCCAGATAATTTTCAGCCTCAGTTGATGGTAGGGGATGTTTAAGAACAATTCACACAAACACCAGTTTTCAAATTCCACAAAGCAAAAATCAAGTGGATAAATGAGACTATCAAGTCTGTTAGTCTCCACACAGGAGTTCTCGAGGTTTACAGGCGCTTTAATGCATAATATCCACCTGCACTTCGTTCTAAACGTAATAAGTACGATGACTTGGCCATCAGACGTCAAAACTGATGGACACCACAAAGGTTCGATTATCCAGGATAATTCACTTTGGTTACCCCAAAAAATTGGAAAAAGCACGCCTTGGCTTACGCAGACGGCACCAAACCTTTCCCATCAGTGGAAAGTGTCAGTTACCTATATTTCTTTCCCCTTAATGGGGATTTAGACTGAAAATAAAGGATATTTGCCTATGGCACACAAGAAAGGACTTTTTCACCATTCTTCGCAAAATTGAAATGTTCTGCATCGTCTCGCCTTGTGACTGCATAATACACACGTACAAAGCTGAAAGCGTTACTGGCCGGATAATTAGTTTCTTAAATTACTACACACAAGAATGGCCTTTCGCCTGCATGACATACAGTCCATAATGGGGTACTAGGCACTTGAACAAGTGCCATTTAATAAGTTCCGTGGAAACAAACCTTCGATCTGGAGAGAACACGATCACTCCCGAACCATACATTTCATTGCACAGCTGGATGGTTTAAAACCTCAATTTCTAAACGCATATAAAGGTAATAACTGAGGAAGAGGCTTCAAGAGCTTTGTAGTTTGTACATAAACTAGCTTCCCACATTTGGGGACAACCTATCAACCTCTGGCATAGTTCAGACTGGGTACAAAGGAAAACTTTAAATGATAGGGGAGACTAAAGTAGTTTAATCTACAGGCCATATTCGTTGCTCTGTTGACCCAGATTTGTTATTCAAAACATAACGATTTCAAGTACGTACATAAAACCTTTAGATCTGTACACCAGGAATCTAGATCTCAATTGGGAATTATAAAACCAGTGAACACAGACATTGAAATATTTGCCACCTTTTCTTACTTTTTGCAGTTCTTAAAAATTTACAAACCGCAACCTTTTTGATTTTTTTTTTAAATTTCAGTTAAACCTGACCATTTTTTTTTTTTGCATCATTGAGTTTTTTTTTTTATTTTTTTTTTTTTTTATTGAGCAGTTATCTAGCTGTCATTGAAGATTGGTTTTTTTTTTTTTTTTTTTCATTGTTTTTATCTGTCACAGAGTTCCAGACTCAACGGATGAACATTTCTGTTAACTGTAAAGGTTACTCAAAGCTGGCCAAGACAGCAAGATTTTTGTCATTCTACAACTGCTTTGCATTTATTTCCACATTTCAGGGAATTATTCTTGGGCCTCCTGAATGACTTTTGTGTGTTTTTTATATTACCTCAGCCATTAGTGCTCTAGTGCTCTAGGCTTGACAATAAATGACTTTGTCTTCACACTGTCCATTTTCATATTACCACAGCCACCAGTGGTCCACTCTCTACAACCTCAAAGCATAACATGACCACTAAAACATGGCATTTCCAAATGAGGTAGGGTTCACCTACTCCTCCCTGACCTCTATGCTTTTTCTTTATTTTGGCTCTATTTCAGAGAGCTAGAATGATGAATGGGGATATTAGCAAAAACACAACCAGATTTTATATTTTAAAAAAAAAAAAAAATATCTAGTTCTCTATTTCAGCGAGATCTACTATCTGCAGTGTACCAGTTATCATTCCCCGTCAGATTAGCCCCCTCAGTGCTAAAAAGATGGGGCTGGTACCTGCACAATAAGGTCTTGCTAGTTGTTTTCTGGCTGGTGGCTTGAATAAGGGACACCAGGACACGGTCTTACTAGCTGTTTTCTAGATGGTGGCTTGAATAAGGATACCAGGACACAACAATTAAAAATCCCTTCCAGCCCATAAGATGACATCTCTTCTCCTGCTCTGCTGACAAGGTCCTCTTTTTCAAATCTACCTGGAAAACAAAAAACATACTTTAGTATTCAATGCATGTTTGTCCAGTCAATAGTTTGGATATTTTCACATTCAGGATATGAACTCATTTCAAGGTGCTGCTAAACACCTGTCTGTTGAGATGTCAAAATATGTAAATCTCTGGGCCCAATGCTTCTTCAAGATTTGATGCTGACATTACCTTAGGAATACTGAGAGTGAGATAGACAAATAACAAAGAAAAATATGTTGGCAAAATTAACAGTATCGTTTAATTACCCCTTCTGGTTGTAGTTCATATTAAAAACCCTGTTTGAACAAAACCAACTTTACTTCTTTTGTTACATATTACTTTTGATTTGTTACTATTTAACGAGTCTTCAATTGTTGATCTTGGAGTCACTGTTCCCCGACTGCATGCATTAATGGTGGACCTTTCTCCCTCCAGGGAGGGACCACTTTCATTCAGCTTGTAGGAGGAATACAAAGTGAATGCTTCCAGCCACTCAGTGGTTTCATGACGTTGACTGTCAAGATAATTGTGTACAAGGTTTGCTGAGTTCATTCTGTGTGGTATATGAATACACATGTAGTGTCCTATTTGAAATCCAAGACACAGGACCGTCTAGGTACACTATACTCATTTATAATTACTGTATACTGTTTGTGTCCTACACTTTGGGAAGTTGGCTTTACACCTGCAAAATTGGAAGTGGAAATTCCTGAACCCACACAGATAAAGATGCCAGTTCTTCATTATAAAATGTGACCAGTGGGTCTGTTCTAGATCATTATTTGATGACATTTCCTGATGCAATAAGAGTTCTCAAGGATTGGAAGAACTAGCTGAATTTGACACAAATACCTTATACTTACTGTATGTTTGCATTTTGTGTATAACAGTGCAAAGGACATTTGGTACCTTGCTGAAGGAGAAAAATAATTTTTGGTCCATTATTCATTAGGAGTGAGTTTAAGCACTTAGATTCAATTTTCTATATATTTTTCTGTGGTTTATGTAAAATAAGCACTCTAGGATAAATATTGTTAAAAAAAAAAAAACCTATTTAAAATGAGATTGCTTATCATTATGATAACTTAGGCTGCTTTTCCTCATGATAATTAGGTTAAGGTATTCAGGTTAGGGTGGATCTGATGGCCAACAAAATTCAAATAATAAGAAAAGATTGGAAAAAGATTTTCTATGTACAAGTGTGCTTAGATTCAAGTTAACAGACTAGCTAGATAGGGCTGTGCTGTCACACACAGAATTGAATTACAACATTAGCATAAGGCTTAAATTCTTTTTATACACTATTCTCTACTACAGACTCTGAGCCTGTTGCAGCAGTGTCTTACAAACCCACATCATGGAGATATTGGTAAACACACCTGAAGGATCCTGTCTCAATTCTGGAAGGAGCACGTCTTCTTTCTCTGCGTCTTTTCCCAGTTCTCTACGACTTTAGTAGTTCCTGGTATTCTTTCATTTTTGACCCTGTCCTTTATTGCCACTCCCAACATCCACCTGGGCCTATTCATCTCTGGAAGGGACACAGATTGTGTCAAAATGAAGTTCACCAAACGTATGTTCAAAACTTAAATTGACACCCCTAAAACCTTAGCAAGGTAAGGCTAAAAAAAAATGTCCAAGGAAAATAATCTGGAAAGCAAGAGAAAAAAGAATATTCTTATGGAATGCAAGGGAAAGAGAGAACGAAAAATATTCTTAACGAAAGCAAGAGAGGGAGAAAAAGAATATTTTAAATGAGTGTAAAATGTCCTGAAGTTATTGTGGGTGAATCATTCAACCGTACTAGTGTTAAAATCCTTTGCTCTGGCAGAAACTTGAGACTAAAAATTCCTGTAGTGTAGTGTTGATGCTGGTCACTGCAACCAACTGTCCTTAAAGCTTCCTATTTGTGTAAATGGGAATTGGGTTAAGAAGTGTTCAACTAATAATCTCCATGGGTCTGCCATTATTATTAATTATTATTATTATTATTCAAAAGATCAACCCCTATTCATATGGACACACAAACCACTGACTTGAAATTCAAGCTCCCAAAGAATATGGTGTTCATTTGAAAGACGCTACAGAAGAAAAGACCTCTGGAATATGTCGCATTATGAAAAGTAAGATTCAAAAATACTTGTCTCTAATCATAATAGACAATGCTTTGCATGCTTTACACACACAGTGTTGATCTATACTCAAATCTTTCCATTTAAAAAGGCTATGACTACCAACAAATCTAAACTGTACTTACTTAAAATCTATACTTCCTGAAACATCACCAGACATCCACACTTGGTTTCAATTCCTCAGTAGACTTGACGATCAAACGATCAGTTTTTTCCAAAAGACTGGCCATGAAGATTCTTTCTGAAGTAAAGTAGAAAAAAGGTTATGAAGGTGACAAAAATCTTCTTCTAAATCAGTTATAAGAATGTCTGCACAGTTAAACGACCCACATTGCAGAACAAGGAAGGGTTTGATAAACAATGACTGTGATTTCTGATATATAGAGAGAGGTTTATTCAATATTTACTGAAAAGCACATAAATGAAAACCAAACTTGAAAACCAAAGGATTAGTCAGGTAAAAAGACATCATCCAGAAAGGATAATAGTATCACACAATTGTGGCACAGAAGGTTCCACAAAAACCTGACGTCGGAATGTGGATATAAATGCAGACAATAATAATGGTAAACAATTAAAAAAAAAAAAAGTATCTACACAATTGTGGCACATTTCTCAAGGTTCCACAAAAAGCTGACGTCAGAATGTGGAGATATATGCAGACAATAATAATGGTAAACAAAAAAAAAAAAGTATCTACACAATTGTGGCACATTTCACATTTCTGAAAGGGAAATATTGTGTCAAAATCAAGTTCAAAACATATATGTTAGCATAGTAGTAAAACCAATGACACCTAACCCATATACAGTTTTCAAAACGTCTCTATTTCTGTCTGAATGTCCACTTAGGACACAGTGACCAAGTGGTAACAGATATTAAAACAAAGACACTGTGGAGTTTTGAGTAAAAACTTAACCAGCTAAAGAGATGATGATTTTGGATTTGTTATTATTCAGAAGATGAATCCTATTCATGTGGAACAAGCCCACAGGAACCACTGGCTTGAAATTCAAGCTCCAGAAGAATTGGTGTTCATCTGAAAGTCACAGATGGTAACAGGTCAACAGAAGAGGTCAGTTATTAAAAAAAAAAAAAAATTAAAAAGTAACAAATAATTAATAATTAAACTGTACTGGAAAGAAGTGGTGTCTATTTCACAACATTACACCTAATTCACAAATGCATTTACATTACTGATACTGATATTTACACTTAAATGCAAAAAATTCCACAACTGGAAAAAAAAAAAAAGTTCACAGCCAACACAGCCATGTTGGAAGGAATGCAAACTCACAAAAAAAAAAAAAAAAAGAAAAACAGAAGTGATACAGAAAATATTCCCCTCACAGAAAGGTATGATATTCAGTGACCTAGACTCTTCTGATAAATGGAAAATTATTTTAATATTCACTAAAAAGCTTACAAATAAAAATTAAACTTAGCATAAATCACCAGAGAGGTTAATAAAAGGTCACTTCAGAAGGTCCATGGTAAACAATAAAAAAAAACCTGACGTTCAGAATGTGGAGATATATGCAGACAATAATAATGGTAAACAATCAAAAAAAAAAGTATCTACACAATTGTGGCACATTTCTCAAGGTTCCACAAAAAGCTGACGTCAGAATGTGGAGATATATGCAGACAATAATAATTGTAAACAGTCAAAAAAAAGTATCTACACAATTGTGGCACATTTCTCAAGGTTCCACAAAAAGCTGACGTCAGAATGTGGAGATATATGCAGACAATAATAATGGTAAAAATCAAAAAAAGTATCTACACAATTGTGGCACATTTCTCATTTCTGAAAGGGAAATATTGTGTCAAAATCAAGTTCAAAACATATATTAGCATAGTAGTAAAACCAATGACACCTAACCCATATACAAGGATTTAAAAAGCCCTCTATTTCTGCCTGAATGTCCAGTTAGGACACAGTGACCAAGTGGTAACAGATATTAAAACAAAGACACTGTGGAGTTTTGAGTAAAAACTTAACCAGCTGAAAGAGATGATTTTGGATTTGTTATTACTCAAAGATGAATCCTATTCATGTGGAACAAGCCCACAGGAACCACTGGCTTGAAATTCAAGCTCCTGAAGAATTGGTGTTCATCTGAAAGTCACAGATGGTAACAGGTCAACAGAAGAGGTCAGTTATTAAAAAAAAAAAAAAAAATTAAAAAGTAACAAATAATTAAACTGTAAGGGAAGAAGTGGTGTCTATTTCACAACATTACACCTAATTCAAAAACGCATTTACATTACTGATACTGATATTTACACTTACATGCAAAAAATTTCACAACTGTAAAAAGAAAACAGTTCACAGCCAACACAGCCATGTTGGAAGGAATGCAACTCACAAAAAAAAAAAAAACAAAGTTAAAACATAAATAAATACAGAAAATACTCCCCTCACAGAAAGGTATGATATTCAGTGACCTGACTCTTCTGATAAATGGAAAATTATTTTAATATTTACTAAAAATCTTATAAATAAAAATTAAACTTAGCATAAATCACCAGAGAGGTTAATAGTCATTTCAGAAGGTCCACAAAACCTGACGTCAGAATGTGGGATATATGCAGACAATAATAATGGTAAACAAAAAAAAAAAGTAGTCTACACAATTGTGGCACATTTCTCAAGGTTCCACAAAAGCTGACGTCAGAATGTCAGATATATGCAGAAAATAATAATAAACAGTCAAAAAAAAAAGTATCTACACAATGGCACATTTCTCAAGGTTCCACAAAAGCTGACGTCAGAATGTGGATATATGCAAATAATAATAATAAAATCAAAAAAAAAATCAAAAATGTGTATTGTGGCACATTTCTCATTTCTGAAAGGGAAATATTGTGTCAAAATCAAGTTCAAAACACATATGTTAGCATAGTAGTAAAACCAATGACACCTAACCCATATACAAGGCTTTAAAAAGCCCTCTATTTCTGCCTGAATGTCCAGTTAGGACACAGTGACCAAGTGGTAACAGATATTAAAACAAAGACACTGTGGAGTTTTGAGTAAAAACTTAACCACCTTAAAGAGATGATTTTGGATTTGTTATTATTCAGAAGATGAATCCTATTCATGTGGGACAAGCCCACAGGAACCACTGGCTTGAAATTCAAGCTCCTGAAGAACTGGTGTTCATCTGAAAGTCACAGATGTTAACAGGTCAACAGAAGAGGTCAGTTATTAAAAAAAAAAGGAAAAAATTAAAAAGTAACAAATAATTAAACGGTAAGGGAAGACGTGGCATCTATTTCACAACATTACACCTAATTCTCAAATGCATTTACATTACTGATACTGACATTTACTCTTAAATGCAAAAAATTCCACAACTGGAAAAAAAAAAAAAAAGTTCACAGCCAACACAGCCATGTTGGAAGGAATGCAACTGACTCAAAACTATCAAAAAAAAACAAAGTGACACAGAAAATTTCCCCTCACAGAAAGGTATGATATTCAGTGACCTAGACTCTTCTGATAAATGGAAAATTATCTTAATATATACTAAACTGTTTTTAAATAAATATTAAACTCAGCATAAATCACCAGAGAGGTTAATAGTCACTTCAGAAGGTCCACAAAACCCTGACGTCAGAATGTGGATATATATGCAGACAATAATAATGGTAAACAGTCAAAAAAAAAAGTATCTACACAATTGTGGCACATTTCTCAAGGTTCCACAAAAACCTGACGTCAGGATGTGGAGATATATGCAGATAATGCAGACAATAATAATGGTAAAAAAATCAAAAAAAGTATCTAACAATTGTGGCACACATTTCACAAAAATTTCTGAAAAGGGAAATAATTATGTCAAAATAAAAAAAGTTCAAAACACATTTCTGAAAGGTTCCACAAATATGTTCAAAATCAAGTTCAAAAACATAAAAATAGTAG
Organism: Macrobrachium rosenbergii; assembly: GCF_040412425.1. NCBI lineage: Eukaryota > Metazoa > Arthropoda > Malacostraca > Decapoda > Palaemonidae > Macrobrachium > Macrobrachium rosenbergii. Next base: position 16,237,380 of record NC_089777.1, on the reverse strand, counting down.
TAAAACCAATGACACCTAACCCATATACAAAGTTTTAAAAACCTCTCTAATTCTGCCTGAATGTCCAGTTAGGACACAATGACCAAGTGGTAACAGATATTAAAACAAAGGCACTGTGGAGTTTTGAGTAAAAACTTAACCACCTTAAAGAGATGGTTTTCGATTTGTTATTACTCAAAGATGAATCCTATTCATGTGGGACAAGCCCACAGGAACCACTGGCTTGAAATTCAAGCTCCTGAAGAACTGGTGTTCATCTGAAAGTCACACAAGGTAACAGGTCAACAGAAGAGGTCAGTTATTAAAAAAAAAAAAAAAAAAAAAAGTAACAAATAATTAAACTGTAAGGGAAGAAGTGGTGTCTATTTCACAACATTACACCTAATTCACAAATGCATTAACATTACTGATACTGATATTTACACTTAAATTGTAAAAAATTCCACAACTGGAAAAAGAAAAAAAAATGTTCACAACCATCACAGCCATGTTGGAAGGAATGCAACTTACAAAAAAAAAAAAAAAACAGTGATACAGAAATTACTCCCCTACCAGAAAGGTATGATATTCAGTGACCTTGACTCTTCTGATAAATGGAAAATGATTTTAATATTTACTGAAAAGCTTATAAATAAAAAACACTTATAAATAAATAAAAATTAAACATTTAGGTTCCATAAATCACGTCAGAATGTGGAGGTTAATAGTAAAAAAAAAAAAAAAAAGTATCTCAGAAGGTCCACAAAAACCTGACGTCAGAATGTGGATATATATGCAGACAATAATAATGGTAAACAATAAAAAAAGTATCTACACAATTGTGGCACATTTCTCAAGGTTCCACAAAAAGCTGACGTCAGAATGTGGAGATATATGCAGACAATAATAATGGTAAATCAATAAAAAAAGTATCTAAACAATTGTGGCACATTTCTCATTTCTGAAAGGAAAACATTATGTCAAAATCAAGTTCAAAACACATATGTTAGCATAGTAGTAAAACCAATGACACCTAACCCATATACAAGGCTTTAAAAACCTCTCTATTTCTGCCTGAATGTCCAGTTAGGACACAGTGACCAAGTGGTAACAGATATTAAAACAAAGACACTGTGGAGTTTTGAGTAAAAACTTAACCACCTTAAAGAGATGATTTTGGATTTGTTATTACTCAAAGATGAATCCTATTCATGTGGAACAAGCCCACAGGAACCACTGGCTTGAAATTCAAGCTCCTGAAGAATTGGTGTTCATCTGAAAGTCACAGATGGTAACAGGTCAACAGAAGAGGTCAGTTATTAAAAAAAAAAAAAAAATTAAAAAGTAACAAATAATTAAACTGTAAGGGAAGAAGTGGTGTCTATTTCACAACATTACACCTAATTCACAAAAGCATTTACATTACTGATACTGACATTTACACTTAGATGCAAAAAATTTCACAACTGGAAAAAGAAAAAAGAAGTTCACAACCAACACAGCCATGTTGGAAGGAATGCAACTCTTCAAAAAAACAAAAAACAAAAATGAGACAAAGTGATACAGAAAATACTCCCCTCACAGAAAGGTATGATATTCAGTGACCTAGACTCTTCTGATAAATGGAAAATGATTTTAATATTTACTAAAAAGCTTATAAATAAAAATTAAACTTAGCATAAATCACCAGAGTAGCTAATAGTCACGTAAGAAGGTCCACAAAAAGCGAACATCAGATTGTGGAACCATGCAATTGACAACAAGGGTGAACAGACCAAAATATGTGCAAAAATAAAGCTTTTTAACCATAATTTCCATTGTTGTCAGAAAGGGCATCACTGCCCTGTCTAAACTTGGCTGGAGATAGACTGGTACGAATTACCATACCAATGGTGGACAGGCCACCCCTTCTCTCATTTCTGGAAGAAAATACACAGTCAAAATCAAGTTCACCAAACAATTGTCAGCACAGAGATGATGATATTAGATTGTACACAGGTCTACTTATCTCTCATTTCAAAAAGGGGGATGGAGTCTATTTCACAGCATTAAACCTAATTCAGTAAAACAATCTAAATATTGACATTCACACCCAAAAACCAATCAAAAAAGCACAAAAAAACATAAACAAAATGGCTTTAAAAATTTCTTCAAAAAACCAAGCAAAAAGATGTCAGCAAAGGCACTGTTGCACATGAAAAAAGTTCAGATGACAAAAGAAATGCTGTTGTCCTGGAAAAAGAAAAAACTTATATCACCAAACAAAATCAAAATAATTCAACAATATTAAAATTTAAGAAACAAAAGACTTTAAATTTTGTAAAAAATATAAAAACTAATCTCAATATTTCTTCTGACAAAATTCAAATTAATAAAACTGAAAGGTCACATGTCTAAAAAAAAATAAAAATAATCTGAAAATTTAATAAAAAATAATTAATCTTGTGTTTTGAAAATCAAAAAAAACATTCAACTGATAAAATATTACATTCCTAAAAAGGAAATAAAAATTATTTAAAACAAAAAAAAAAATAATTGCACAAAAAAAATTATCCAAATTTCAATGATCATTATTAGGACATCTAATGCAAGGCAATAAAAAAAAATTCATTCCAGAAAAAGTGGGCAAAAATGGTCAAATTAATGCAAAATTAAGCCAATCAAAATTGTCACAAAAATGGTCAGAATTAAAAATAACAAAAAATTTAAAATTTGCTGTAAACGGTTTTCAGTAAATTCAACCCCCTACCAGCAAACCTGATGTCATTACAGCATAATGACTCAGGCAAGCAAGCACATCACATCACAGCACTGCAACAGCAGTTCAAGGACAAAAGAAAAAATGTTGTCCCTGAAGAAATGAGCTGAGATTTTGCAAAGTCTTCATCTTGTGCATCACTTGTCAATCGCCCATTCAGGCAATTGGCTTTGAAAATCGGAAGGAAATTCAAAAAAACTTGAACTGAAACTTTAAAATCAAAATGTCACGAAAAAGGAATAAAAAAAATCATTTTTAATCAAAATAATTAAATTGAATATTACTTTTAAGGAAACACAAAACTTTAAATTAATTCTGTTTTAGCAAAGGCCAAAATACATAAATTTCAACTAATCTCAATATTGACTTCAACAAAAAGGCAATATAAAAATAATCCTGAAAAAAGGCAATAAAAAATCCTGAAAAAAAAGGCAATAAAAATTATCCTGAAAAAAAAAAAATAAACAAAAAAAAAAAAAAAAAATAAGCAAACAAAAAATAATAAAAATAATCCTGAAAAAAGGCAATAAAAATTATAAAAAAGGCAATAAAAATTATCCTAAAAAAAATTTAATAAAAATTATCCTCAAAATGAAAAATGTAATAAAATTATCCTGAAAAGGCAATAAAAATTATAAAAAAAAAAAGGTAATAAAAATTATCCTAAAACAAAAAAGGCAATAAAAATTATCCTGAAAAAAGGTAATAAAATTAAAAAAGGTAATAAAAAATTCATAATAAAAATTATCAAAAAAAACCCATTAATAAAAATTATCCTGAAAAAAAAAAGGCAATAAAAATTATCCTAAAAAAAAAAAAGGTGAAAATAAAAATTATCCTAAGAAAAAAAGGTAATAAAAAATTATCCTAAAACAAAAAAAAAAAGGCAATAAAAATTACTCAAAAAAGGTAAAAAAATTATCCTGAAAAAAAAGGTAATAAAAATTATCCTAAAACAAAAAGGCATAAAAATTATCCTGAAAAAAGGTAATAAAAATTATCCTAAAACAAAAAGGCAATAAAATTATCCTGAAAAAAGGTAATAAAAATTATCCTAAAAAAAAAGGCAATAAAAATTATCCTGAAAAAAGGTAATAAAAATTATCCAGTAAAAAAAAAAAGGCAATAAAAAATCCTGAAAAAATGTAATAAAAATATCCTAAACAAAAAAGGTAATAAAAATTATCCTGAAAAAAGGCTGTAAAAAGGTCAATAAAAATTATTATCCTAAAAAAATTAAATAAAAATTATCAAAAAAAAAAGGTAATAAAAATTATCCTAAAACAAAATCCTAAAAAAATAAAATTATAAAAAAAAGGTAATAAAAAATTATCCTGAAAAAGGCAATAAAAATTATCCAAAAAAAAGGCAAAAAATTATCCTAAAAAAAATTATCCTAAAAAAAAAAGGCAATAAAAATTATCCTGAAAAAAAAGTAATAAAAATTATGAAAAACAAAAAATAAAAAAAATTATCCTGAAAAAAATAAATCAAAAATTATCCTAAAAAAAAATTAAAAAAATAAAAATTATCCTAAAAAAAAGGCAATAAAATTATCCTAAAACAAAAAGTTAAAAATTAAAAAAAAATTAATAAAAATTATCCTAAAAAAAAGTAATAAAAATTATCCTGAAAAAAAGTAAAAAAAAATTAAAAATAAAAAAAAAGGCAATAAAAATTAAAAAAAAAAAAAAGGTAATAAAAATTTAAATCCTCCTGAAAAAAAAAAAATAAAAATAATCCAATAAAAAAAAAGGTAATAAAAATTAAAAGGTAATAAAAATTATCCTAAACAAAAAGGCAATAAAAATTATCCTGAAAAAAAGGTAATAAAAATTATCCTAAAAAAAAAAGGCAATAAAAATTATCCTGAAAAAAGGTAATAAAAATTATCCTAAAACAAAAAAGGCAATAAAAATTATCCTAAAACAAAAAAGGCAATAAAAATTATCCTAAAACAAAAAAGGCAATAAAAATTATCCTAAAAAAAAGGTAATAAAAATTATCCTAAACAAAAAGGCAATAAAAATTATCCTGAAAAAAAAGGTAATAAAATTCCCAAAAAAAATTAAAAATTATCCTAAAACAAAAAAGGCAATAAAAATTATCCTGAAAAAAAGGTAATAAAAATTATCCTAAAAAAAAAGGTAATAAAAATTATCCTAAAAAAAGCCAATAAAAATTATCCTAAAACAAAAATCCTAAAAAAAGGTAATAAAAATTATCCTGAAACTGTAAAAAAAATAAAAAAATTAACAAAAAAATAAAAATTATCCTAAAACAAAAAAAAATTATTTAAAAAAAAAATAATAAATCATTAGGTCTAAAACAAAAAGGCATAAAAAAATATCCTAAAAAAGTTGTAAAAAAAATTAAGCAAAAAATTAATAAAGCTAGTAATCCTAAGGCAAAATTAAAAACCAGCTTAATACAAGCTAGTTGTAGGCAAAATTAAGCACCAGCTTAATACAAGCTAGTTGTAGGCAAAATTAAGCACCAGCTTAACACAAGCTAGTTGTAGGCAAAATTAAGCACCAGCTTAATACAAGCTAGTTGTAAGCAAAATTAAGCACCAGCTTAATACAAGCTAGTTGTAGGCAAAATTAAGCACCAGCTTAATACAAGTTAGTTGTAGGCAAAATTAAGCACCAGCTTAATACAAGCTAGTTGTAAGCAAAATTAAGTACCAGCTATTCTTCCTCCTCCTCCAGGCCCTCTCATTCTCTCGCCTCAGGTCGTTCCTTCTCCACGCCCTGCCTTTCTTGCACGTCCACTTCTTCGACGTTCCTGCCCCTGGGTATGGGAATGCCCGGGTACGACCAAGGCCGAGAGAAAGAGAAGGTCTACGGAGCTTTGTCTACCTCCTCGTTGCGTCAGCAGGTGGATTTCCGTAACGAGCAGGTACCTCTGGGGTACGTCATCGCCTTCGTAGATACCCCAGGAGGCGGGAGGCTGCGACTCCACCCAATTGGGTAGACCTTAGACCTTATGTCCCTCTTGGCACTGGGCAAGACTGCAGCCTGCTCAGGCTACAGGCTGCAACATCCTGCAAAAAAAGGAAGAATTAGAGAAGTGTGTAGCAACCAGTGGCTTTAGGGAAATCAAGAAAGAATTACCTGAAATTCTGTTGGCTTACGTTAAAAATAATCCTCTTCAGGAAATAAGAAATGAAAGGTTCTCTTCTCAAAAAGTGTCAATAAAAAGGTCAAAAAAGGTAAAAAAATATCCTAAAAATTATCCTGAAAAAAAAGGCAATAAAAATAATCCTACAAAAAAAGATTAATAAAAAAAATTATCCTGAAAAAAAAATAAAAAACAAAACAAAAATAATCCTGAAAAAAGTAATAAAAACATCCTAAAATTCAAACCTTATCCTGAAAAAACAAAAAAAAATTATCCTAAAAAATAACAATAAAAATTATCCTGAAAAAAAAAATTAATGAAAAATAATAAAAATTATCCTGAACAAAAAGGCTTCAAAAATTATCCTGAAAAATAATAAAATAATCCTGAAAAAAAAAAGGTAATAAAAATTATCCTGTCAAAAAGGCAATAAAAAAAAATAATCCTAAAAAGGTAATAAAAAATTATCCTGAAAAAAGGTAATAAAAAATCCTGCAAAAAAAAGAAAAAATAAAAAGACTTCAAAAAAATGTCAAAAATCCAGGAAAAAAGGTAATAAAAAATCAATCCTGAAAACAAAAAATAATCAATCAAACTTAACCTGAAATAAAAATAATCCAAAAACTTAAAAAAAAATAAACCAATTAACCTGAAAAAGGTAATAAAAATCAATCCTCTGCAAAAAAAAATCCAAAAAAAAAATTATTTTGAAAAAAGGTAATCCAAAAATAATAAAAAAAAAGACAATAAAAATAATCCATGAAAAAAAAAATAAAAATATTAAAAAAATAAAAATCATAAAACCATGTACTTTTTGTCTCCATCAAAAATAAATTATACCTAAAAAAGCTTGCAATAAAATACAATCCTAGACTTAACCAAAAAATTAAAAATTAAAAAAAAAAAATATTCAATTACCAGGAAATAAAGCTAGTAAAGCAATCTTAAGAAAAAAATAAAAATTCTTCCTCCTTCTAAAAAAATCCCTGCCTTAAAAATTATCCGCTTCTTAACCTGAAAGAAAGTTACGTTCCCAATCCTGAAAACCAACCCAGGCCTGAAAAGAATAAAAAGAGAAAGGTCTGTAACTAGAAGCAGGAGAAAGGTATAGTACTGAAACCCACAGCAGGTGAAATTTCCATAACCCCCAGCAGGAGAAAATTGTAACCCCAACAGGAGAAAGGTATTGTAATCTCCTTCCACTGTAACCCCAGCAGGAGAAAATTGTACTGCCAAGCAGGACTTGAAACCCACAGCAGGAGAACCTTGACCTTATGTAACCCCAGCAGGACCAAACTTGTGTAACCCCCAGGAGGAAAGTACTGTAACCCCCAGCAGGAGAAAAAATTAACCCCAGCAGAGAACTGTCCTTTAACCCCAGCAGGAGAAAAAAAAATTGTAACCCCAGCAGGAGAAATTTACTACTAGAAAACCCACAGCAGGAGAAATGTACTTAACCCCAGCAGGAGAAATTGTGTACTGTAACCCCAGCTAGAGAAAGGAAAAACCCCAAGCAGGAGAAAAAATACTGTAACCCCAGCAGGAGAAAATACTGTAAACCCAGCAGGAGAAATAAACTGTAAAAGGAAAGTCAGTTATAACCCCAGCAGGAGAAAATATGTCTGGGTCATTAGACTGAATTCATCCTTCCACTGCAGGAGAAAGGAAAACCCAAAGGAGCTGATTTAATTAGAGGGTCAGGAGAAAGGTACTGTAACAGTCAGAGTAACTTTACACACACACAAATTGGGCTCAAGAAATTGGGTAGAAACTTGGGTGGATCAAATAAAACAGGCGTCAGTAACAACACAAACTAAAGTGCCCCAAAGGGCACCATTCATGGATTACTTCAATTCCCATTAAGTAATAACATTATAATAATAGCAACAACTGATTCAATTCATAATAATAATAAATTAGGATAATCCTCAAAACCACAAAAGACCCACCCCACCACCTGCTTGATTCAAGTCAGCGGGCAGCGTAACAGCTCAGTTTAAAACAGTATTAAACAGCAGCAGCAGCAGCAGGCAGCAGGCAGCATAAGCTCCTGTTGGCAAAGTGTCAAAACCTGTAGAAATATTTTTCCAAAGGCGCCCCCACCATTAATCATGCAAATGAGAAGAAAATTTTATTATTTTTCGACTTCAAAATCGGTCAGTTCCCCAACCAGAGAAATTATTCTTAGAAAAGGGAATTGATAAAAAGGGAATTAATAAAAGGAAAAATGTAATCAAAATCGACCTAATATAATAATTATTTTGAAGGAACCACGAGATTCGACTCCTGTATTGACCAGAAAGGCCGAGGGCACGCAATTACCCACTTGCTTTGGGAAAGGTACTGTAACTGTAATGAATGCAAGTGTGCATTACATATTACGTATGTTACATATATTCACTCATAACAAATTATAATATTATTAATTTTCAGACCTCGTGTATTCGAACTGAACAAAATTTGCACTTTCATTTACGATGAAAACTGCAAATGAATCAAATACAGATGCCAAAAACTGTGGGCACAAAGAAACTTTGTGCTAATAATAAGTCTTTGTCAGTGGGAGGGCAAATAACAATAATAAAGTAATAATCATACTGGAAATATTAGTACCAAAATCAGACCATCACAAATAAGTTTCATAATAACCAAAATCAAATAATAATAATAATAATAATAATAATAATAATAATAATAATAATAATAATAATATTATTATTATTATTATTATTAATCACTGGAAATATTTCTACCAAATTTGACACTTAACCAACAGGAGCTCATGAGCAGTACATCTAACCCTTAATAATAATAATAATAATAATAATAATAATAATAATAATAATAATAATAATAATAATAATAATAATAATAATAATAATAATAATAATAATAATCACTGGAAATATTTCTACCAAATTTGACACTTAGACCAACAGGAGCTCATGAGCAGTACGTCTAACCCTAAATAATAATAATAATAATAATAATAATAATAATAATAATAATAATAATAATAATAATAATAATAATAATCACTGGAAATATTTCTACCAAATTTGACACAGACCACAGGAGCTCATGAGCGGTATGTCTACCCCTTAACAATAATATTAATAATAATAATAATTCAATACTTTTTAAACTGAATTATATTAATGGTCAAGCTGCAGCCCATGGAAATTGAACCACGGCCCGGTGGTGGCCTGTCCTATATCGTTGCCAGAAGCATGATTATGGCTAATTTTAACCTCAAGTAAAATAAAAACCACTGAGGCTAGAGGGCTGCAATTTGGTATGTTTGATGATTGGAGGGTGGGTGATCAACATACCAATTTGCAGCCCTCTAGCCTCAGTAGTTTTTAAGATCTGTGAGCGGACAGAAAAGTGCAGGCAGAAAAAACGGACAGAAAAAGTGCGGACAGAAAAAGTGTGCGGAAAGAAAAGTGCGGAAAAAAAAAAGGAAAGTGCGGACAGAAAAAGTGCGGACAAAAAAGTGCGGAGAAAAAGTGCGCAGAAAAAGTGCGGACAGAAAAAGTGCGGACAAAAAACAGAAACAAAAAGTGCGGACAAAAAGTGCGGAAAAAAAGTGCGGACAAAAAGTGCGGACAAAAAAGTGCGGACAGTAAATAACGGACAGAAAAAGTGCGGACAGAAAAATGCGGGCAAAAAAAAGTGCGGACAGAAAAAAAAAATAGTGAGTGCGGTCGAACGGAAAAAGTGCGGACAAAAAAGTGCGGACAAAAATTACGGACAGAAAAAGTGCGGACAAAAAATTACGGACAAAAAGTGCGGACAGAAAAAGTGCGGACAGAAAAAGTGCGGACAGAAAAAGTGCGGACATAAAACGTGCGGACAGAAAAAAATGCGGCCAGAAAAAGCGCGGACAAAAAAGATGCGGACAGTAACAAGTGCGGACAGCAAAAATGCGGGCAGAAAAAGCGCGGACAGAAAAAATACGGACAAAAATTGCGGACATACAACGTGCGGACAGAAAAAAGTACGGACAGACAACGTGCGGACAGAAAAAGTGCGAACAGAAACAATAATGACGATTTGGACAAGAAACTTCCCAAGTCGACAGAAGTGACCTGAATAGACTAATCGCCTGACGGGAATCGATCTAACTAAACGGACTGGAATCGACTAACGGGAATTGAACAGACGCAACGAAAACAGCAATTCACAAGGAATCAATGACCGGGAATTGAATAGAAACTCAGAAGGAATAAACGACTGAAAAAAAGACTTTAAAAATCGATATCTCTCACGTGGAACCGGCGTCCCAAAATGTCCGCCTTGCTTGTTGCTACCAGGCAACAACACCAACATGTTTCCGCTGCTGTCGGGTTGTTGGCAGCCATCACAACCTATATAACAACTCATAACAACAACTACAACCTTCCGCTTGAAATACTCACTGGGAATATAAAGCTGTGACGCCTTGTTCCGTCGCCATCATCGAATTTGTAAAGATTTTTGCGGCCATCGTGATCTCGGGGTCTTCCCGCCATGCAGTCGTGCTGATATGGGTTTGATAAGGTGACTGGTGGACCAATCAAAGCGTCATCAGTATAAATGGCGCGATAAAAACAAACGAGCGTCGGAATCAACGACGCATTAAGGAATCAAAGTCTATTTTGCGAGATGGAATAAATAGAATCAAACTCTATAATGGAGGATAAAAAGAATTCAATACTAAACACGATCAAAACATTGCGATATTTATTAAAACTGAGCAATAATAAAAAAATAAATACGATCTCGAACGCCAGATTTCTCTTTTTGTTCCCGTTTTCCTTTTCCCGTCCCGTTTTCGTCGGATTCGTCATGTATACAATTTATGCGCCATACATTTTATGCGTTTTATACATTAATTACGTTGTAAATTACCTTGCACTGACATACGAGACGACGGAAAATGAACGTTTTATGCATTATTTACGTTTTAAATTATCTTGCACTTACGAGACGACGAAAAATA
>NC_089777.1:16176844-16226036 GCF_040412425.1 Macrobrachium rosenbergii | reverse complement strand
CATTGCTCAGAATCGTAATTTTGTAGATAATCATAATTCTGAGATTTATATTTAGTAGTTGTGAGGTTTGTCCTGATATGTTTGGTCCTGATAACATAATGCTTCGACAGTAAATTTATGTGGATATAAGAGAAATTATCATCACTCTCGATCACTTTATCTCTCATGTCATCATCATCATCATCATCATCATCATCATCATCAACGCCGTGCGACTCAAAGGACCTCTTTGAAATTCCGCCACTCACGTGTCCTAATTAACTGATCTGATAGAATTACTAACGTATAGTGGCGGTTATTTGGACAGTTCAGTTGGTGAAAATAACAATTAGCAAATAAAAAATGCGCCGAAGTTTCTTCGGTGCAATCGAGTTTTCTGTACAGCGCAATATAATGCTGTATGAAACTCTCAGCTACTGCTCTTGAAACTTTCAGCCACGGCCCGGTGGTGGCATGTGTTGTTGGAACCTATAGTGGCGCCAGACGCACGATGATGGCTAAGTCTAACCTTAAACAAAATGAAAACTACTGAGGCTAGAGAGCTGCAATTTGGTTTGTTTGATGACTGGAATGTGGATGACCAACACACCAATTTGCAGCCCTCTAGCCTCCTCAGTAGTTTTTAAGGCCTGACGGCGGACAGGCAAATAGCCGTCACAATAGTTTTCTTTTACAGAAAACTAAAAAAATAGATATACGTACAAACTCAATCTGTCTTGAACCACGCCAAAGTTTAAGATGCCTTTTGTGAGGGGTTTAGAAAATTGAGTAAGGCTATTTGTCATTATCCACTGATTCCGAGGATTTCCAGCCTTTCGTCCTTCTGCCTCTGTCCGTTCGCTATCTGAAATGAAGGAGAAGATAGAAAAAGGAGGAGGAGATAGAAAATGGGGGAAGAGAGGGAAAAAGGCGATAGTAGGAGTCTACTAGTAGGAGTCATTTTTATTTAGACATTTCGTTCATATATTTTTTCTTGTTCCGGATGAAGGAAGGGAATTTTATGGTTTAGGCTTGTTTAGCTGTATTTACCGTCTCTCTCTCTCTCTCTCTCTCTCTCTCTCTCTCTCTCTCTCTCTCTCTCTCATGTACATATGCAGTGTGTGTGTGATTTTGTATGTACAGTATATATGTATTACAGTTATGACTACATACACACACACATATATATATATAATTTAGATATTTCTTGTATGAAAATAACATAGATGTTGCGACGCCAGTTTTAGTAACCATAATTCAATAAATCAATCTCATATATATATATATATATATATATATATATATATATATATATATATATATATATATATATATATATATATATATATATATATATATTATATATATATATATCTGACTCACATCGAGATCGAACCCCGTTCTCTCAAATGAAAGGAGAGACTCATAGTTTAGATTTTCTGAGTAATGAAACTAATTGGCTTCCCAGGTTTTTTTAGCGTCATTAATATAACAGAGAGAGAGAGAGAGAGAGAGAGTTGGAAATCAATTTCGCAATGGAATTATCATGAATTTTGCCAAGGTGGGAAGGTTTTTTGTGAAAGCTGATTGGCTTTCTGTGATTAATATTTCCTGTTTTCCAAAGAACCTTTGAAAATTCTCGGGTACGCGCTTTATACCCTTGGTAAATAACGGGATTTTTTTTTGACGGCGCTGCTTTCAATGTTATTTATTGTTATTTCCAAGAGCGCAGAAGATTGTAAGGTAAAAATTTACCTTTGAGGGTGGTAGTTCAGGTAGGCTTCCAGGATGGGCCTTTTGAATGTTGCAATGTTTGAAAGTTGGTTACTGTACTCTTAATGCCTATTTAAGTACAGTGTGATATAAAATGAATACAGTACTGTACGTTTTTTCATCCTATAACACATTACACTGTAGATACAGTTCTGTATGTACAGAATAGGTGCGATCCCGTTTGGTTGTATTTCTGACTGTTCGTAAGTTGAATGTTCGTAAGTAGGGTGGTGTCTGTATAGTGTAGAAAACTTGAGCTTTAAGTTAGGCGGAATTAGGGCTTATTTTAGTGAGGTGCTTAATCCCCTTTGCCTTCTTAACTCGTTCAAGTTTCAAGTATAGTAACGCTGTTTGTGTCATGTGACTTTTAGTTTTCTGAAAAGAAAATTATTGTGCCGGCTTTGCCTGTCCGTCCGCAGTTCTTTCTGTCCGCCCGTAGATCTTAAAAACTACTGAGGCTAGAGGGCTGCAAATTGGTATGTTGATCATGCACCCTCCAATCATCAAACATACCAAATTGCAGCCCTGTGTCCTCAGTAGTTTTTATTTTATATAAGGTTAAAGGTAGCCATAATCGTGCGTCTGCCACCGCTTTAGGTGCCAACAACACAGGCCACCACCAGGCCGTGGGTGAGAGTTTCATGGGGCCGCGGGTGAGAATATCATGGCCCGTGGCTGAGAGTTTCATACAGCATTATACGATGTACAGAAAACTCGATTACGCTGAAAGTTTTCTTTACTTGTTTACATATTTCCCCAACTTCATTTTGTATTCCTTTCCGGCCCTTTACAGCAAGCCAAGCAGACGCGTCCCCTTTATTGGAAACTCATTTTGACGTCGGGCTGTTGTTGTTTAGTTTGATGTGAATGCAGTGCTTTCGAGAACGTCGCTCGATTTCCCATCTCATTAGATATTTCGGAAAACTTCTCGTTCCTTGTCATGCTCGGAAGAGCCAATTTGTCAGAGACTTAATGTTGCTAAGTTTTGAATAGCTTGGACACTGCTCAATCGCCGAGCCTCTGGTTTTCACCCTCTCTCTCTCTCTCTCTCTCTCTTCTCTCTCTCTCTCTCTCTGTGCAATGCACATACTCTTCCCCATTCTCTTTCCCACCACTCACCCCTTTGTGCTCCATGCTCTCTCTCTCTCCTCTCTCTCTCTCTCTCTCTCTCTCTCTCTCTCTCCTCTGCATGCATGCACAGTTTCTTCCCATTTCTCTTCCCCCTTCTCCTTGCATCCATAAACTCTCTCTCTCTCTCTCTCTCTCTCTCTCTCTCTGTGCATGCAAGCACATACTCCCATTCCCTCACCCCTTTCTCTTCCCATTCTCTCTTCCCCTGCATGTTCATTGTTTGCAAGAATCTCTCTCCGGCTTTTGCTCTCTCTTTTGAATGTCTCTCTCTCTCTCTCTCTCTCTCTCTCTCTCTCTCTCTCTTTGCATGCAAGCACATACTCTTCCCCATTTCTCTTCCCTCCTCTCTCTCACCTTTCTCTCTCTCTCTCTCTCTCCCCTGATATTTCTTTGTTTGCAAAATCTGTTCCATGCATCCATAAACTCTCTCTCTCTCTCTCTCTCTCTCTCTCTCTCTCTCTCTCTCTCTCTCTCTCTCTCTCTCTCTCTCTCTCTGTGCATCTCTCTCTTTCTCTTCCCCCTTCTCACCGTTTGCATCCATGCTCTCTCTCTCTCTCTCTCTCTCTCTCTCTCTCTCTCTCTCTCTCTCTCTCTCTCTCTCTCTCTCTCCCTGTGTTCTTTGTTTGCAAGAATCTGTCTTCCATAACAGCGTGACCGGTGAATTCAAGAGTGCTTTAGATGCAAATGTTTTAGGCGCTGGTCATTGGGAAATGTTTTGTTTTGCAAGTTTTCTTCCATTGCCTTCATTAAACGTAATGCCTTTCTCTCTCTCTCTCTCTCTCTCTCTCTCTCTCTCTCTTGTCTCTCTCTCTCTCTCTCTCTCCCAGATAACCAGTTCACTTGTAATTAAGATAAGCTCAGTATCAAACTTGCAGCTTGTTAATAGTGGGCTAGGAGGACTAGCACTTTGTGAGAGAGAGAGAGAGAGAGAAGAGAGAGAGAGAGAGAGAGAGAGAGAGAATGTTAGTTTTGATAATTGTAGAGTTAAACGATAGACTTAAAAAAAGCTCGAATGAATGAAAAGATTGTTTTTATTCTTTTCCATCTTAGCTTAATTACTTCGGATGGTAACGTGAAATGATATATGTAGAAGCTGAATTTGTCAGTTAATTGAAGAGAGTCACCGATATATATTTCAGCTATATATGAAAACCTTTATTATAATATATCTATAAATGTGGTTGCCATATATATATATATATATATATATATATATATATATTATATATATATATATAATCCCATTCCATATATTATATATATATATATATATATATATATATATATATATATATATATATATATATATATATATATATATATATATATATATATAAAGAGATTTTTGACGCAACGAAAATCGAATGACTGACGGGAGTCAGAAAGTTTTAAGTTGAATTAATAATCTGTGTGTGTGTTTTTGAAAGATTTGCATAACGAACAAGTTACATTGTAACTAATAAAAAAAAAACAAGTAAAAAATGCGCCGAAGTTTCTTCTGCGCGGTCGAGTTTTCTGTACAGCGTATAATCAAGGCCACCGAAAATAGATAAATTTTTTGGGTGGTCTCGGTATAATTCTGTATGAGCCGCGGCCCATGAAACTTTAACCACGGCCTGGTGGTTGCCTGGCCTACATCGTTGCCTGACGAACGATTATGGCGAACTTTAACCTTGAATAAAATAAAAACCACTGAGGTTAGAAGGCTGCAATTTGGTATGTTTGTTGATTGGAAGGTAGATGATCAACATACCAGTTTGCAGCCCTCTAGCCACAGTAGTTTTTAAGATCTGAGGGCGGGCAGAAAAAGTGCGGACTGACAGACAAAGCCGGCACAATAGCTTTCTTTTCAGAAAGCTAAAAATACTGTACCAGTCGGCATGTGGAGTAGGAGAATGTGAAATATTCCCCCTTGGTGTCTGTGCACACCCAGCCATGCGAGCAAAGTGTCTGTGAACTGAGCAGGACAGATAAGCAGACGTCGGCCAATGATACCAAGTGCATAAGTGGAAATGACTCAAGCTTCAAGCGCAGGCGAATGTGTTCTGTCGGACACCAGCTGCGTCTGGGGCCCACCGGCATTTGGCTCTGCGCGACTTCCTGGTTTATTCCATGTTTTATTTTAATTTAATTACGTGATTTGGCGAGTTTTTTTTTTTTAATTACATGGTTAAGTGAAGAAGGTACTCCATGTTTATTTTTTTAATTACGTGATTTGGCGTTTTTTTTTTAATTACATGATTAAGTGAAGAAGGTACTCCATGGTTTTTTTAATTACGTGATTTGGCGTTTTTTTAAATTACATGATTAAGTGAAGAAGGTACTCCATTTTTTTTAATTACGTGATTTGGCGAATTTTTCTTTAATTACATGATTAAGTGAAGAAGGTACTCCATTTTTTTTTAATTACGTGATTTGGCGAGTTTTTTTTTATTACATGATTAAGTGAAGAAGGTACTCCATGTTTTTTTTAATTTAATTACGTGATTTGGCGAGTTTTTTTTTTATTTATTTTGAATTACATGATTAGGTGAAGAAGATGCTTAGAACTGAAGTCTTTAGAGACAGTGTCCGAAATAGCTGGAGTGTTGGTGGAAGGTACGTGGAGGTGAAAACATATTAAGACTGGGACAGTTGTGCTGACACCGTGAGCAGCGATGCTCGGTGGAGGCATTGGAGTAATGAGTCATTAATAACTGGGGAATGGCGTTCTCAGATTTACCCACAAGCGCGCTCTCTCCATAAAATGATTAGTAAAACAAACAGGTTATTGGGTTCGTACGATTTACTCTATGATATTGCTAAGCAAATTTGTCAATTGACATAGATTATTAGTATATATATATAGAAGAACTAAAACAATTCTACAATTCCTTGTCAGTTGATACAAGCTAATTAGGTTGTTACGTTCATGTTTCAGTGTGGCTTAAAGAATAATTATTGGGGTGCATGGTTTTGCAGACTGCCCTTTAGTCTTCCTTATTTTCTTATTTTCTTTTTTACATACACACTATATATATATATATATATATATATATATATATATATATATATATATATATATATATATATATATATATATATATATATATATATGTATATATATATATATATTATATATTTATATATGTATGTGTATGTATATATATATATATATATATATATATATATATATTTATATATATATATATATATATATATATATATATATACATATATATACATATATATATATATATATATATATATATATATATATATATATATATATATATATATATATATATATATATATATATATAGTATGTGTGCTTGAGTGTGTATGTATGTAAGTATGTTTGCAATGTGTGTGTTCAGTCTAGAGTAGTAAGAATTATGATAATAATCATTAGTATCGTTAGTGAAAACAACGCACCTCTGCTATGCTCACAAAAACTTTCATTTCTTTCAACACGTATATTCAGTGAAGCCTGAAACTGTTGGCTCCTGGGTCGACAGAAGTCTGCACCATCTCTGTGCTTGAAAGGACTGGGCAGCAGCGCCGGTAAATGGGAAAATCATAGCTATGCTCAAGGTCCTTTAAATATATTTCAAGGACCTTGTGTAGCTATGGCGCATTGTATAGTGAGAGTAATTAAATGGGAGTTTTATGACTTGGCTTTGTATGGTCATTGGGTAGCACTTCAGTGCCCAAATTTTGGTGCCCAAAGACCGGTAACGTCCCTTCAACTAGAAAACTTTATTTTCTGGATTGCAATGGTTTGACCTCATTGGAATCGGGGTCACTGCTTTAGGGTCAAGGCTAAATCTTACTTGATTTTCAGTTAATGTAGATAGTAAGATTTTTTGCTGTAATAGTCTTACTATATAAAACGCTGTGCGAAAAATTCTACTGGTGTAGACTTGCTGTCGATAAGCCCAGGGCTTGCCGCTCACCACTAGCTCCCGTAGCCGGTTAGTGCCGTCAGTACATCTCATGTGGTGCACTGTAGGCATTACTCAAGGTTCTTTGCAGCGTCCCCTCGGCCTCTAGCTGCGACCCCTTTCATTCATTTTACAGTACCTCCGTTCATATTCTCTTTCTTCCATCTTACTTTCCACCCTCTGCTAACATTCATAGTGCAACTGCGAGGCAATTCTTCCTGTTGCACTTTTCAGACTATTTACTGTCAGTTTCCGTTTCAGCGCTGAATGACCTCATAGGTCCCAGTGCTTGGCCTTTGGCGTAAATTCTCTCTGCTATTCTATTCTGTTCTCACCACTGGCCCATATTTAACAAGGCAGAATAAAAGGCGCCTTGTACTCAGCGTCTTAACGTCAGAATGAGTCATCTCGACCCTTTCTTCAATTTCCGTCATTTCAGAGGGTAGGTCGGGTCTTGACCTTTTGTCCTTCTTGTGCTTTTGCTTTTATTAATTATTATTTTAGTTTTGTCTTCTTGATAAGTGAGCTCTTTTCTTTCTGCATTTCCCTTTACCCTCTCTTACGTCTTCCTTATGAACACCTTAGTATTCTTTGGAAGCTTCTTGAATTTCAGGCCAGTGGCCCCTGTGGTGGGCTTGTTCCATATGAATAGGGTTCATCTTCTGTCAGTGGACCTTGTGGGCTTGTTCCATATGAATAGGGTTCATCTTCTGAATAATAATAATAATAATAATAATAATAATAATAATAATAATAATAATAATAATATTCTTTGGAAGCTTGAATTTCAAGTCAGTGGGCCTTGTTGGCTTGTTCCATATGAATAGGGTTCATCTTCTGAATAATAATAATAATAATAATAATAATAATAATAATAATAATAAGTAATTTCAAGACCCATAATTTAATAATTTATCTGCTTTTTCTAAATTATCATTCTTTGTAGTTTTTTAGTTGCCCGTTCAGTTGGCCTTCCTAGTAACAAAAATCTATCTGACACCAAATAAATAAAAAAAAAAAAAATTGGCGTTTTGACAGATATGGCCTTTTTGCGAACTGGATAAAAATGTAAATAAATAAAAACAAATGCGAAGATAAAATTGTCTCATGACAAGTGACTTTTGGCGAACTGTCCGAAAAGTCAGTTGAATAAGTAATAAACTTCTGACGTATGACAGCTGCTGCTTTTTGCGAAATGTTGAGTAACAAGGAGAACTCAGACTTGCTTAATGGCAGTTGTTGTTCTAGGATTACTATTGAATACGCTGTACCAATTGATTCATAGTGCAACTGCTTTGAGGTTTTCCTCCTGTTACACCTTTCAAACCTTTTACCGTCAGTTTCCGTTTCAGCTCTGAATGACCTCAGAGGTCCGAGTGCTTGGCCTATGACCTAAATTCTGTATTCAGTTCATTACTATCGAATAACAAATTTAAATAGAGAGTATTGCGAAACATACGCTATTGGTTTTGGCTCAGTGCCAATAGCGCAGGCACCCCATTCATTTCTCTCGATGAGGCATCGATGTTGAGGGATAGTACGGGAACATGTGCTCTTGAACCCTGGATTGTTACAGAGTCGATTGTGCAGTTCTCCGTATTTTGTTCTCGAACAGCTTACTCATTTGGATTTCAAACAGCTGATCTGTGTACCGTTTTAGTTTCCTGTAAAAGAAGACTATTGTGCCGGCTTTTGTCTGTCAGTCCGCACTTTATTCTGGCCGTACTTTTTCTGCCCGTCCTCAGATCTTAAAGACGACTGAGGCTAGAGGGCTGGAAATTGGTATGTTGATCATCCACCCTCCAATCATCAGACATACCAAATTGCAGCCCTGTAGCCTCAGTAATTTTGATTTTATTTAAGGTCAAACTTGGCCATAATCGTGCTTCTGTCAACGATATAGGATAGGCCACCAACCGGGCCGTGGTTAAAGTTTCGTGGGCAGCGGCTCATACAGCATTATACCGAGACCACCCACAGATAGATCTATTTTCGGCAGCCTCGATTATACGCTGCAGCGGCTGTGCAGAAAAGTCGATTGCGCCGAAGAAACTCCGGCGCATTTTTTACTTGTTTTCATTCGTCCTTAAATTGACCTTCCTCTGTAATTTGGATCATGGGCCATAGAGTCGTAACGAAGCCTTGTTACTTGGCATCCAATTTCTGGCGGAGGGATTAGCGTGTTGGACATGTAGTGCCTTCCAATCGCCCTCTCGCAAATCAAACAGTGTTACCGCTCCCGAAACGATGTTGAAAGCCTCGGCCCATGGGGGATTGCAGCTAAGGACCGAAAATCAATATTGGAATATTTTGTTGGGTTCTCTTCGGATGTGCGTCCGGAACTAACGAGCGGATTGTGCTTGTTACGGCTTCTCTCGACTTAGGTCGTCCGTGTTTGCTGCAGACCGATATTTTATGCGTTCTTGTTCACAGTGTAATATTTGTTCAGGTGTTCAGTCACTATATTCTGTCTAGGATATCTTAGGGGAAATTGAGCAATGCTAGGTTTGGGAAAAGATTGTAATGTCAGCAGTCCTATTTAGTTTTCTGTCAAAGAAGACTATTGGGATGGCTATTTGTCTGTCCGTCCGCGCTTTTTCTGTCCGCCCTCAGATCTTGAAAACTGCTGAGGCTAGAGGGCTGCAAATTGGTATGCTGATCATCCACCCTCCAATCACCAAACATACCCAATTGCAGCCCTCTAGCCTCAGTAGGTTTTATCTTATTTTATTTAAGGTTAAAGTTAGCCATGATCGAGCGTCTGGTACCGCTATAGGCGCCAACAACACAGGCCACCACGGGGCAGTAGCTGAAAGTTTCATGGGCCGCGACTGAGAGTTTCATATAGTTATACGCTGTACAGAAAACTCGATTGCGCCGAAGAAACTTCGGCTCACATTTTACTTGTTTACACATTTCCCTCAACTTTTTGGCCTTTTCTGCAAGCCACGCATGCGCGTACCTTTTATTGGAAACTTAATTTTACGTATTTTTTTTTACTAGGTTTAATATTAAAGACTGTTAAATTGAATACTTCGAGCTTGACCATTCAAGAACGTGGTGTTTCTTTCTCAGAATCATCTCTGTTGTCAGATAGGGATATTCATGAAACTGGAGACATTCTGCGATTCCTTACTCTCTGTAGTCGGAAGAGGTGACCTGAATTTGTTGACTAACACCTCAGAAAGGTGGAATTTCAGTCCATTCAGGATAATTCGATTCAGGAGGAAAGTTGTCCTAGCGGAAAGTGCAGCCAACACGATGAACTCTTAGTTTATTAAACCAAGCTTGTTTGTTGAGCAGCTGTGAGCATTTGCATCTAATAGACATAATTGAAGTGTCACGATTCTCCTTCTTTTAATGACTTGTATTTTTATGTGTGTGTGTGTGTGTGTGTGTGGGTTTAGTGATACATCTTTATTGTGATACATTCATTTTTTTTAACTGTTTTGTGGATACTTGCTTTTCAAGTTAATAGCCTTTTGGATAATTATAATAATAAAATATGCTGAGGTTCAATAAAGTTGTCGAAGAAGATTCCGCATGCTCTCTCTCTCTCTCTCTCTCTCTCTCTCTCTCTCTCTCTCTCTCTCTCTCTCTCTCTCTCTCTCTCATAGCCTTTTGAATATTTATATAATAATAATATGCTGAGGTTCAAGAAAGTTGTCGAGGAAGATTCCATACTCTCTCTCTCTCTCTCTCTCTCTCTCTCTCTCTCTCTCTCTCTCTATAGCCTTTTTAATAATTATAATTACAATATGCTGAGGTTCAATAAAGTTGTCGAAGAAGATTCCGTATGCTCTCTCTCTCTCTCTCTCTCTCTCTCTCTCTCTCTCTCTCTCTCTCTCTCTCTCCTTTTGAATAATTATGATTACAATATGCTGAGGTTCAATAAAGTTGTCTCTCTCTCTCTCTCTCATAGCCTTTTGAATAATTATAATTACAATATGCTGAGGTTCAATAAAGTTGTCGAAGAAGATTCCGTATGCTCTCTCTCTCTCTCTCTCTCTCTCTCTCTCTCTCTCTCTCTCTCTCTCTCTCTCTCTCTCTCTCTCTCTCTCATAGCCTTTTGAATAATTATAATTACAATATGCTGAGGTTCAATAAAGTTGTCGAAGAAGATTCCGTATGCTCTCTCTCTCTCTCTCTCTCTCTCTCTCTCTCTCTCTCTCTCTCTCTCTCTCTCTCTCTCTCTCTCTCTGCGTACACATATGGCTTCAGGCAAGGTGAGCGAAGTTTATAGGATACTTCGGCAATATTTTCTTCTTTTTCTTTCGTCCTTGCGGGAGAGTTATTTGCGCAGTCCCTCAAGGCTCGTCCTTGTATTTCAGGGGTAAATTGATAAAGAAATTAGGAAATGTTACTTAAAGGAGGTTCCCGTATCAGTCCGTTTTTCTCTTTGTTAATCACATTGAAAAATCTAGAAGTGAATTCTTCTCTACTTTGTAATTGGTCGAGTTGCAAATACCTTTATTCCACTTCTTGTTCTGAACCGTAAAAGTTAACAGAAAAGATTTGTATTTAGTTGTCCCAAATTATGTCGTTTTGTTAAAATAGATCTTATTGTAGGTAAGAACTTGAAATAACAAGTTAGAAATGAGCCGAGGTTTCTTCAGCTCAGTCGAGTTTTCTGCACAGCGTATAATCAAGGCCACCGAAAATAGAGCTGTCTTTCGGTGGTCTCGGTATAATGCTGTATGAGCCGCGGGCCATGAATCTTTAACCACGGCCCGGTGGTGGCCTAATCCTATATCTTTTACAGATGCATGATTATGGCTAGATTTAACCTTAAATGAAAAAAAGAAACTACTAAGGCTAGAGGGCTGCAATTTGGTATGTTTGATGATTGGAGGGTGGATGATCAACATAACAGTTTGCAGCCTTGTAATCTTAGCAGTTTTTAAGATCTGAGGGCGGACAGAAAAAGTGCGGACGGACAGACAAATAGCCATCTCAATAGTTTTCTATTACAGAAAACTAATAGATGAGAACTTCCCTTAATTGAGATGATGAGATTCGAGAAGTGAAAATTAGGGAATATTGTTTTCAGTCTGTCTAGAAGTATAGTTCGTCTCTGGCGTCGTCCTCAGGAAGAAACCGCTCTCTCTCTCTCTCTCTCTCTCTCTCTCTCTCTCTCTCTCTCTCTCTCTCTCTCTCTCTCTCTCTCGTCGGAAGAAGAAGAAGAAAGTCGTGAGGAAAACTGAGAGATAAAAGTGAGGGAAAGAGTTTTTCCCAAGTAGAAGCGTGTGGAGATATTGCCATGAGCCTCTGCCGTTTCCTCTTTGAAAAACAAAGGATTGATGGCAGTTGATCAATTGAGACGCTAGATGCGAAACTAATTCTGGAAAAGAAGAGAGAGAGAGAGAGAGAGAGAGAGAGAGAGAGAGAGAGAGAGAGATGGAAAAAAAAGTTTTGGAAGATGAGAGGAAGAAGAAAGGAATATTCATTGGAGTCGAAAAGATGATAGCGAGAGAGTGAGGCTTTGGAGGACGAGAGAGAGAGAGAGAGAGAGAGAGAGAGAGAGAAGAGATATTCACTGGGTGAAGGAGAAGAAGAAAGAGGGGGAATGGAAAAGTGAGGAGGCAATTGTCGGGAATAAATCTTCGTGTGTCGTTGAAGAGGAAAAATGACATGAAGTTGGAATACAGATCGGGGCCGAATTATTTGGAATGGCTGAAGGAGGAGGAGGAGGAGGAGGAGGAGGAGGGGCCAGGTTGCAGAGAAGAATGACTCCAGATTGAGCTAATGGAGCAATTGTAGAGGTTGTGTCAGGGTGAATATTGAGAGCATGGAAATTGCTGCCTGCGCCTCCTCGATGCTTTTTCTTCTGGGCTTGATTAATTGAAAGTGGGCCGTTCTCTCAGGTTGTTTCATTTCTGTTGGTGAGACTCTCTCTCTCTCTCTCTCTCTCTCTCTCTCTCTCTCTCTCTCTCTCTCTCTCTCTCTCTCTCTCTTAAGCATACACTGTATGTGTAGGCACTATTGTTATTTCCTGTGTGGTGTGGGTGTTTCAAGACATATTCTCGAGTGTCCGTGTCACGAAATTTACTTGTTGCTTTTCACTCTACGACATATTTTAG
The DNA here is from genome assembly GCF_040412425.1 of Macrobrachium rosenbergii. Lineage (NCBI taxonomy): Eukaryota > Metazoa > Arthropoda > Malacostraca > Decapoda > Palaemonidae > Macrobrachium > Macrobrachium rosenbergii. The sequence continues at coordinate 16,213,149 of NC_089777.1, read as the reverse complement.
GTTCACGCTTAGGAGAGAGAGAGAGAGAGAGAGAGAGAGAGAGAGAGAGAGAGAGAGAGAGAGAGAGAGAGAGAGAGAGGATAGGGAGAGAGAGAGAGAGTGACTCTTAGGATAGGGAGAGAGAGAGAGAGAGAGAGAGAGTGACTCTTAGGATAGGGAGAGAGAGAGAGAGTGACTCTTAGGATAGGGAGAGAGAGAGAGACGCTTAGGAGAGAGGGAGAGAGAGAGAGAGAGAGAGAGAGAGATAGTGACGCTTAGGAGAGAGAGAGTAATAATAACGCAATATAACCTTTTTATTTTGAATGTTATTACTGCCCACGCTTGTTTCGGTAATGCAATTTATTTTATGTTTTATATCTCTTTTCACACAGAACGTGCGAAAAAAAGTTTATCAAATTGAAAGCATATTAACAAAGCTTCTAGTTTGGGGTATGACAGGATTTAAGTTGTTTCCGCCACTGCCCTCTTTGATAACTACCATCCATTTTTTCCTCGCTGAGAAATTCCTATTTTTGGAATGTTTACATATTTTCCAGGCTTCAGTGAAACTCTGGAATTATTAAGTCTGTCGTGTTGGCATAACCTGAATTTACTCTGGAAAAGTCCAAAATGAGTAAAATTTAAGGTGACATTCTGGTTCCCATTTTGACTCATTATTCATAAAAAAAAAATAATTACCCGTTTTCAATTAGATTTTAGAAGTGAATAAAAGGCAGAAATGGACTGCCTTAATTAAATTTATGACTTTAGCATACCGTGAAAATAATTTTCAGAAAGGCCGCCTCAAATATACCATGCAAGTGTATACGGAATTTGGAAATAGCATCTACTGCTATTTTTATTTGTATGCTATCATGTTTTTATTATTTCGAAAAGCCGAGAGACAGGTAAGCGGTCTCTTTTCCATTTCAGATTTCTGTAAAAGAAAACTATTGAGATGGCTATTTGTCTGTCCGTCCGCACTTTTTCTGTCCGCCCTCAGATCTTAAAAACTACTGAGGCTAGAGGGCTGCAAATTGGTATGTTGATAGTCCACCCTCCAATCATCAAACATACCAAATTGCAGCCCTCTAGCCTCAGTAGTTTTTATTTTATTTAAGGTTTAAGTTAGTCATCATCGTGCTTTTGGCAACGGTGTAGGATAGGTCATCACCGGGCCGTGGTTAAAGTTTCATGGGCCGCGGTTCATACAGCATTACACCGAGACCACCGAAAGATAGACCTGTTTTCGGTGGCGTTGTTTATGCGCTGTAGCGGCTGTACAGAAAACTCGATTGCGCCGAAGAAACTTCGGCGCATTTGTTACTTGTTTCTTTGCGAAACTGCTTCAGACTTAAACTGGCCTTTTAAGCATTAACGTAAATTTCATGGAGGTTAATTTGTTTTTTTTTCTTATTTGCTTTTCATGTTACCTTGAGAATTTTATTCACGACGTCTCGGGTGATCTCTCTCTCTCTCTCTCTCTCTCTCTCTCTCTCTCTCTCTCTCTCTCTCAGAATCTGGCTAAATAAGAAACAGTCTGTAACTGTCAGGTAGTTGTAGGCTGAGGGAGAGAGAGAGAGAGGCTGAGGAGAGAGAGAGAGAGAGAGAGAGAGAGAGAGAGAATGAAAAATAGCAACAAGCTTGAGCGATCAGTAACCCGTGAAAATGCATGCCGGCACTATCATAATTATGAAAAAGGCCCTCGAGGAGGTAATCTTCACTGGGATGACACCAGTCATCACTCTGCGACAATGCTGTCTGTTAATTGGGCTTGGTTTTACCCCTTCATTTCGATTTTTACTCGAAGGTCATTCAAATCGGTAATCCCAATGAGCATTTAATTCTAAGCGTCTCCCGGATGCAAATTCCTGAGGTGTATGCTAGTATTTCACCGGCCCCGGTTATTATGTCATGTCCCTAGATCAGATCAGATCAGGCCAGATGATTCTTCGTAATTTGGGTGTGGGAATCATAATGAGATTACATTCAAGAAACATGTATGGTTAGTTTTCAAGATATGGCGTCCCGCTTTTTTCAGGGAAAGGTTCCTACGGTACTCGGTCACATCTCGGGAAAATGCCTCCCGGATTTGCAGTATGACAACTTGTGATGTTGGGCTTTTTACCTAATCCATCTCGTCGCTTTCAGACAGGTTTTGGACAGGTTTCGGGGACGAACGTAGCCTACCATTTTGCGCACTAAGACTAGAACAGATGTCCTTGTATTTGAAAAAAAAAAAAACTTGAATCGACAGTATCTTCAATAAAATTGATGTTATGATAAGATCAACGGAACCGTTTTAGGCCATTTGTGCTTCTTTTACTAGAATACTTAAAACAGATGTCCTTGTATTTGAAAAAAAAAAAAAAAAAACTTGAATCGACAGTATCTTCAATAAAATTGATGTTATGATAAGATCAACGGAACCGTTTTAGGCCATTTGTGCTTCTTTTACTAGAATACTTAAAACAGATGTCCTTGTATTTGAAAAACTTGAATCGACAGTATCTTCAATAAAATTGATGTTATGATAAGATCAACGGAACCGTTTTAGGCCATTTGTGCTTCTTTTACTAGAATACTTAAAACAGATGTCCTTGTATTTGGTAAAAAAAAAAAAACCTTGATTCCACAGTATCTTCAATAAAATCGATGTTATGATAAGATCAGCACAGCCCGTTTTAGGTCATTTGTGCCCCTTACTAGAATGCTGTTCTCCGGTGTAGATGTCTGCTTCTGCCAGAGATTTATCTCTTTTAGACAGAGTGGTTCGTGGTGGTACGTATCAGTTTCCTAAAACTAGCTATTATTCCCTGCACCATCGACGGATGGTCTCTTGCTTGTCAATTTTTCTTAGGTTGTATGTTGACAACTTTAGTTATCGCAATTGATCCCTGAACCTCTCAGCCAGTCGAGAGCGACCAGGTTTGCTGAACAGCAGCACCAGTATGCAGTAAATGTGCCGTGCTGTTGAACTTCTCAGGGAGACTGTATTGAACAGTATTCCTGAGGATGTTGAGCAGTTAGAACCTGAAAAGTTCAAGCGAAGATGCAGTGCATTACTACCCTAAAGGAATTCAACTTGTACTTAAGTAGGCCTATTGCTCTTCCTTTTGTATTTCTTATTATCTTCTGTAATTCATTTCAAATGAACACCATATTTTTTGGAAGCTTGAATTTCAAGTCAGTAGGCTTGTTCCATATGGGTAGGATTTATCTTTTGAATAATAATAATAATAAAGTCTGAGAGGATCTGATCTTGTTTTTCCTACCCTAGGTGGCAATAGGGAAGACATGACACAGCCACCCACCCCCTGCAAACCGGTTTGTCCGCCCAGAATGGGGGCTGGGTAGGTAGAGGAACGGGAGGGTAGGGGAGACATCCACCCTCCTCCTGCAAACCTGTTTGTCTGCCCCTGGGTTGGGGGCGGGGTAGGTAGGGGATCGGGAGTATAAGAAGACAGCAGCACTTGGTTCCAGCACGCGTAGCACGCGCCAACAAACTCGTAATAATAATGATAATGACGTATTGACACCGATTTATTTTAAGCGTTTTATCTTGCCTCAAAGATAAGGGAACGAGGTATCAGAGATGGCAAATCTCCGAAAATGCGATCCGCATAGTTGCACAAATACTCTATAATGTATGTTTCCTCTCATGAATGATAAATGCGCCGTCCTGGATCGACATTCAGTCTGGGATTCATACCACCGTTGGATAAGTTGTTAACAGAGTAGCATGAATGTTTAAAACAAATTCGTTGGAGGCCATTCGTAAGTTTCGATGTGACCCTGATAACAGAAAGAAATAGAAACTCGGGCCTTGCGTACTGTTTCTAAAACTGAGGCTGCAACTCCTTTCGTTCCTTTTACTGTACCTCCTTTCATATTCTCTTTCTTCCATCTTACTTTCCAGCCTCTCCTAACAATTGATTCATAGTGCAACTGCTTTGAGGTTTTCCTCCTGTTACACCTTTCAAACCTTTTCACTGTCAATTTCCGTTTCAGCTCTGAATGACCTCATAAGTCCCAGTGCTTGGCCTTTGGCCTAAATTCTATATTCAATTCAAGTCAATCATTTCAATTTAAAAAGGAACATAAACCTGTTTTTCCATTAGGTAGTTTATCGATTTTTTTTTCAGTATAGTTATATTAATAAACAAGCACTTTAAATTTAGAATAAGAATAACTGAGCAAAAAATGTTCTCTTTTTTAACAGAGAAAAAGTCAAATCTTTTGCAGGAAGTTGTCAAGTTAATTCATTTTTCAGTGTATTTTATTTCTTCCCAAATAGGTGGTTAAACTCCCCCACCCCCCCTTCAACTCCTTTCCCGTCGTGAACGACCTAGATAAAAACTTGACGAAAATTTTATTACATAACCTCCTTAGAGACGGTGACTCCTCTAGTTTGACGGGAAAGTTGAACATGGAGAGGCTTTCAAGTTATAGAACATTTTGTTGGTGCACTCAAATTTGATTAATATTTTTCCCTTTTGACAAAGATGATGTGAATTACAAAAGTCAACAGTAGATGTTTAGTGTTTGTGTTTGTGTGTATGAGAGAGAGAGAGAGAGAGAGAGAGAGAGAGAGAGAGAGAGAGCTGATGCTAATTTTTGAAACTCCGATTTCCGTTTTATTATACGGATTGTTGTGGAAAAAAATGTATTGGTGTTATTAACTGTTGATGTTATTGTAAAAGATGAATAGCAAGATCATTTATTATAAATCCTTTCCTTTAAATTAAGTTCTTTAGGTTTTTGCTTTCATAGTTTTCGTGTACTTTCATTGAGTTTCACACATCAGAAAATTTTTAAACTCACTGGAAAGACATTCTAGGGTAGGAATCTAGCACCACCAAAGCAACTGTAGACTGCAGCTTTCTATAGCAGTGGCGAGGATAACTGATTCCCCTAGAGATGGGGTTACATAACTGTGGAAGAAGTTCCTCAGACGATCTGTAGGAGAATGATAGGTGATGCAGAAGCGATGGAGGATGCTGGTGCTAAAACTCTTAAAACAGTTATAATGTTATGTCATGATATACCCGCTAAACTTGTCAAAGTTTTCGCGGCGTACTCTTTCAGGTCATGATATACTGCCTCAACTTGGCAAAGTTGCTGTGCGTACTCTTTCAGCTTTTTCATAGTCTACATTTTGTTTGTTTGTTTGTTTGTTTTTGCCGTAGCAAAACCGCCATTTGTCCATTTGTTGTTCCGCAATGTGATTGCAGTGAATGTTGTTCCCTAAGGTGAAATTTTTCTTTCACTGAAGAAATCTTTAATATATGGACCGCTGTGATATGAAAACGTTCAGTGTAAAGAGAATTCTCGTAATTCAAGTCCCTGTTTTATTTTATTTTCATTTTAAACCTTTGAATTACAGTATGAGCAATATGACGTTTCAGGATTTGTGGCCTCAGTGAAAAATGTTAGTTCTTGGAATTTAAAACTTATTTTTCGTGATCTTGGTGAACGATAACAATTTAAAGCCTGTTTTCATTCTCCGTTGGGGGTTAGTGCCGTCAGGGCACCTCATGCGGTGCACTGTAGGCATCACTAAAGGTTCTTTGCAGCGTCCCTTCGGCTCCTAGCTGTAACCCCTTTCATTCCTTTTACTGTACCTCCATTCATATTATCTTTCTTCCATCTCGCTATCCACCTTCTAACAAATATTTCATAGTGCAACTTCTTTAAGGTTTTCTTCCTGTTACACCTTTCGGATCTACCTACTCTCAATTTCCTTTCCAGCGCTGAATGACCTCAAAGGTCCCAGTGCTTGGCCTTTGACCTAAACTCTATATTCAATTCAGTTCAACCTATTCTTTTCTTGCTTTCCTGCTCGTTGAGATCGGTATGAATATGATAACTATTATTTTACAAAAGTTAAGTTAAATATACCTTAGTTTAACCAGACCACTGAGCTGATTAACAGCTCTCCTAGGGCTGGCCCGAAGGATTAGATTTATTTCACGTGGCTAAGAACCAATTGGTTACCTAGCAACGGGACCTACAGCCTATTGTGGAATCCGAACCACATTGTAACGAGCAATGAATTTGTGTCACCAGAAATGAATTTCTCTCATTCTTCATTGGCCGGTCGGAGAATCGAACGCGGGCCCAGCAGAGTGCTAGCCGAGAACGATACCAACCGGACCTACATCTTATTGTGGAATCCGAACCACACTGTAACGAGCAATGAATTTCTGTCACCAGAAATGAATTTCTCTCATTCTTCATTGGCCGGTCGGAGAATCGAACGCGGGCTCAGCAGAGTGCTAGCCGAGAACGATACCAACCCGTGTAATGAGGAACTTTATTTTACGTTTTCCGTGTCGTTATTGAATATGTACATACTCAGAAATCGGAGGGACGACCTTCTATCTGTTGTGATGGGTTTCATGATCCTGTTTTCGTGAGGTCGGACATTGCATTTCAATCCATCGCCTCCTACTTTCTGTGCCTCTTTCTCAAAACAGCCTCGGAGGAGAAGTGGTGGCTGTGACTCTGGAATCTCAAATAACCTTAAATCAGCGAGAGAGAGAGAGAGAGAGAGAGAGAGAGAGAGAGAGAGAGAGAGAGAGAGAGAGAGAGAGAGAGAGAGAGGGCATGAAAACTTTTTAATAATTCTGCGAAATGTTTTAGTCCAAACCTCTCCCGTCTATTGTCTTGGGCGTCGAGTGAGAATCCTTGAACCTTATTGTCGAGAAATAGAGAGAGAGAGAGAGAGAGAGAGAGAGAGAGAGAGAGAGAGAGAGAGAGAGAAGATATCCCAACTAAGTTTCTGCAGGATCCTCTCCGGTCTAATTTTTTGAAGGGAGATAATTGGGCAATTAGACGATTGTCCTCACGTTTTATTTTTCTTTTATTCACTTTTCTTTTATTTTTACATGATGACTCCCAAGATTGGGGAATTAATGGACGAGAGAAGGACATTTATATTGCAGTAATATACATTTGTTTTTCTATAGCATATTCGGGTTGTACACGCGCTTGTTACTGTGCTATATGAAGATAAATCTAGGTGTGTATGATTTTAAGTATTGATTGATTGAAAGAATTTATCATTCAATTGCCTTCGTTTTACACAAAATTTTAAATTTTATGAACAATATTCTAGATCAGTTTTACTTCAGAATTTTTAAAAGATTTGTTTTCATGTTATCTCCTAATATTTTCCCGTATTTATTTATCAGATTTTCTTTATATTTTTTCATGTTATCTCCGGATATTTTCTTTTATTTATTCATGAGCTTTTTACATTTGTGAATTTTTCATAATATTTGAAAAGCTTGTGATCCGGTTCTAGGTAAGGGACTTGATCACACATCATCATTGCATCAGAGGATGTCCAGAGTTTTGTACTTTATTCCGTCTGGGAAAGGATTTGGGAAATTGTTGATTGAACGATTTGGTTGTGACTCAAATCAAAACCCGGATTCAAGTTTTCGATTATCATCACGCTGTTCTTGAGGACTTTCATTGGTGTAGAACCATTCTTCAGTTATAGTCGTTTTTTAGTTTTCTGTAAAAGAAAACTATTAGAGATGGCTATTTGTCTGTCCGTCCGCACTTTTTCTGTCCGCCCTCCCACGGATCTTAAAAACGATTGGGGTTAGAGGGCTGCAAATTGGTACGTTGATCACCCACCCTCCAATCATCAAACGTACCAAATTGCAGCCCTCTAGCCTCAATAGTTTTTATTTTATTTAAGGTTAAAGTTGGTTATGATCGTGCGTCTGGCACCTCTATAGATGCCAACAACACTGGCCTCCACCGAGCCGTGGCTAAAAGTCGCATGTGGCACGGCTGAGAGTTCATAGGCCGGGGCTGAGATTTTCATACGGCATTATGCGCTGTACAGAAGACTCGATTGCGCTGAAGAAACTTCGGCGCATTATTTACTTGTTATAGTTTCGTCCCGAGTTGGGTGTATGACGTGACGGGTATCGAAATTTGCTACCAAATTTGGATTTATCTCTGTTTGCAAATGAAGATTATTGTGGATTAATCCACTAGGTTTTTGCATTGGGTTGAAAACTGATTTTAGCCGAGAAAAAACTCTTCAAAGCGGCAGAGGTGCATTCCGCAAACTTATGAACTGGTTTCCATAAGACTTTCGGAAATTTCAACCGTGGTTTACTTTTATATATATATATATATATATATATATATATATATATATATATATATATATATATATATATATATATATATATATATATATATATAATATATATGGATATATATATATATCTGACTCATATATATATATAGTGATTCGAATGAAATGCTTTCGATTGGTCACTGGTGAGTCGGGAAGTTGGGGAAAACACGCTGGTATGCAAGCAGTTAGCCTGCCCAGGTAAAGCCTTAGGTACAGTGGTACTCAGGTTCCAAATTCTTTAATGATGACTTGTGTGGCATGGTTGGCAGCGATTAAAAAGACCTGGGTTCGATCCTGACGTGAGTCAGAAATTTATTTCTGTTCCACGCATGATTTGGTGTTGATTATTTCTATATATATATATATATATATATATATATATATATATATATATATATATATATATATATATATATATATATATATATATATATATATATATATATATATATATATATATATATAAGTATACTATTCCATATATATATATATATATATATATATTATATATATCCACGTAGATATTTCTGTAATCATTTATGTATGTATGCATGTATACTCTGTATGATAAATCATGGATGAACCGACTGTGGAGTGAGACTGCGTCGAACTCTACACACATTTGCGCATTTACCCCTGTTATCGCCCAGTCTTTCCACATGACCGAACCATCTCAAAATACCGAGATCCATCATTTAACTTGCGCTAACCTTTTTACTTCTTCCAATAAGTATCGCCAGAGGGTTCGCCGTATCATTACTGCTTATGCTGCTTATCTCTTATCTTCGAAACTATTATCTTTCATATTTCAGTCGTATTCAGCGTCAGTGCTTCACTTCCATAAAGGAGAGATGGCATACAAAAAAAAAAACCATTCTTATATTCCCGCCTTTGCTTCTTAAACAATCAAGATTTCTTCCCACTCTTTATTTACACACCCCGCTTATGTATGTTTATATATATGTGTGTGTGTGTGTGCGTATGTTTGTGTTTACATTATGGGCTAAAGAAGCATGTATTTGGAAATTTGTAGCTATTAGAATTTTCAGGAGAAAATCAGCTTAGTGGACGCACACTACGCGGATGCATTAGACCAGTGACAGCTCGAGCTTAATTTTTGATGGTGTTGAATATTTGCGCGGATGAGGTTGCAAACGTAGATGGGAGCCAGCATTTTCATCAGGTGAAAATCACAGTATTATGGATTATGCAAAATTCAGATCTAGACGTGTTGTGGCGTTTCACAGCAAATGCTGCTAGAGGAAAGGGTATAGAATTAATGAAAGGGCGAATGTTAACGGCAGGTGAGGTAAGAAATACGGTTAAAAGATTAATGGAAGATTTGGGAAGGGGAGCTGGCAAGGATGTTGGAACTGAAATGAATAAAGGGAGAAGTGTTGAGTTCGAGCTCAATCCTGCACACTAAAAAAAAAAAAAAAAAAATGGATCCGCTGAAATTAACTGTCTGGAAATTGTGTGTGGGGGAAGAAGGGGAAGAAAGAGGTTTTAGCGTTGTGCTTGCTGAAGAAAATTGCTTGCAAAGGTTTTGCCTCATGGAGGCCGTGGAAATTAAACAGTTTCTTCGGCGCAATCGAGTTTTCTGTACAGCATATATTCAAGAACACCGAAAATAGATCAATCTTTAGGTGATCTCGGTATAATGCTGTATGAGCCACGGCCCATGAAACTCTCAGCCGGCCGCGGTGGCCTTTCCTATATCGATGCCAGAAGCGTGATTATGGCTAACTTTAACTTTAAATGAAATAAAAACTACTGAGGCTAGAGGGCTGCAATTTGGTATGTTTGATGATTGGAGGGTGGATGATCAGCATACCAATTTGCAGCCCTCTAGCCTCAGTAGATTTTAAGATCTGAGGGCGGACAGAAAAAGTGCGGATAGACATACAAAGCCGGCACAACCGTTTTCGTTTCAGAAAACTAAAATGTGAATAGAGTTAAAGAAACATCTAATTATTAGAGGTAAAATTTCATGGAAAGATCAGAATAGTCTGGGATTTCATGAGATGAAGGTACCCTCCCCTCCCCTTCTTCGAAAAAAATCAGAACTTAGTTCGCAAACTTCCTTAAAAAAAGTTTTTTCTTCTCAAAAGATGTTTGGATAAGGCAGAAACCTGACAATGAGGGCAAAGTATACCTTAGTTTAACCAGACCACTGAGCTGATTAACAACTCCCGTAGGGCTGGCCCGAAGGATTAGATGTATTTTACGTGGCTAAGAACCAGTTGGTTTCTTAGCAACGGGACCTACAGCTTATTGTGGAATTTGAACCACATTATAGCGAGAAATGAATTCCTATCAAAAGAAATAAATTCCTCTAATTCTTCATTAGCCGGCTCGGAGACTCGAACTCGGCCGACAACTCTACCGACTCTTCCAACGAGGAACTACAATGGGGGCAAAGTGATTTGCTCCTGAATGAAAAAGATAGACGTGGTTTGTTCGGTATTCCAAAGGAGAGAGAAAAAAAAAAAAAGTACTGGTTGTCTTACATTCACAGTAAGATATTGGTTACACTGTGGAAGGAAGTGACAGGTATTCAAAGGAAGAGCTTTGGAAAAGGAAAAAAAAAAGTACTGGTTGTCTTACATTCACAGTAAGATATTGGTGACATTGTGGAAGGGAAATGACAGGTATTCCAAAGGAGAGAGCTTTGGAAAAGGAAAAAAAAAAGTACTGGTTGTCTTACATTCACAGTAAGATATTGGTGACACTGTGGAAGGGAAGTGACAGGTATTCCAAAGGAGAGAGCTTTGGAAAAGGAAAAAAAAAAAAGTACTGGTCTTACATTCAATATTGGTGACACTGTGGAAGGAAGTGACAGGTATTCCAAAGGAGCTTTGGAAAAGGAAAAAAGTACTGGTTGTCTTACAAAAAAAGTGCCTGTAAGATATTGGTGACACTGTGGAAGGGAAGTGACAGGTATTCAAAGGAGAGAGGTTTGGAAAAGGAAAAAAAAGTACTGGTTGTCTTACATTCACAAAGATATTATTGGTGACACTGTGACAGGTATTCCAAAGGAGAGAGCTTTGGAAAAGGAAAAAAAAGTACTGGTCTTACATTCACAGTAAGATATTGGTGACACTGTGGAAGGGAAGTGACAGGTATTCAAAGGAGAGAGCTTTGGAAAAGGAAAAAAAAAAAAAAAAAGTACTGGTCTTCCATTCACAGTAAGATATTGGTGACACTAAAATGACAGGTATTCCAAAGGAGGTACTGGTTGTCTTACAAAACACTGTGGAAGGGAAGTGACAGGTATTCCAAAGGAGAGAGGTTTGGAAAAGGAAAAAAAAAGTACTGGTCTTCACAAGATATTGGTGACACTGTAAGATGATATTCAAAGGTGACAGCTTGGAAAAGGAAAAAAAAGGTTTCCAAAGGACACTGAAGCTATTCCAAAAAAGGAAAAAAAAAAAAGGTTGTCTTACATTCACAGTAAGATATTGGTGACACTGTGGAAGGGAAGTGACAGGTATTCCAAAGGAGAGAGCTTTGGAAAAGGAAAAAAAAAAGTACTGGTTGTCTTACATTCACAGTAAGATATTGGTGACACTGAAAAAAGCTTTGGAAAAGAAAAAAAAAGTACTGGTCTTACATTCACAGTAAGATATTGGTGACACTGTGGAAGGAAGTGACAGGTATTCAAAGGAGAGAGCTTTGGAAAAGGAAAAAAAAAAATGTACTGGTCTTACATTCACAGTAAGATATTGGTGACACTGTGGAAGGAAATGACAGGTTTCCAAAGGAGAGAGCTTTGGAAAAGGAAAAAAAAAAAAATTACTGGTCTTACATTCACAGTAAGATATTGGTGACACTGTGGAAGGGAAGTGACAGGTATTCCAAAGGAGAGAGCTTTGGAAAAAGGAAAAAGTACTGGTCTTCCATTCACAGTAAGATATTGGTGACAAAAGGGAAGTGACAGGTATTCCAAAGGAGAGCTTTGGAAAGGAAAAAAAAAGTACTGGTCTTACATTCACAGTAAGATATTGGTGACACTGTGGAAGGGAAGTGACAGGTATTCCAAGGAAGTGAGAGGTTTGGAAAGGAAAAAAAAAAAAAGTACTGGTCTTCCATTCACAGTAAGTATTGGTGACACTGTGGGAAGGGAAAAGTGACAGGTATTCCAAGGGAAGTGACAGATTCCAAAGGAGAGCTTTGGAAAAGGAAAAAAAAAAGTACTGGTCTTACATTCACAGTAAGATATTGGTGACACTGTGGAAGGGAAGTGACAGGTATTCCAAAGGAGAGAGGTTTGGAAAAGGAAAAAAAAAAGTACTGGTCTTACATTCACAGTAAGATATTGGTGACACTGTGGAAGGGAAGTGACAGGTATTCCAAAGGAGAGAGCTTTGGAAAAGAAAAAAAAAAAGTACTGGTCTTACATTCACAGTAAGATATTGGTGACACTGTGGAAGGGAATGACAGGTATTCCAAAGGAGAGCTTTGGAAAAGGAAAAAAAAAAGTACTGGTCTTACATTCACAGTAAGATATTGGTGACACTGTGGAAGGGAAGTGACAGGTATTCCAAAGGAGAGAGCTTTGGAAAAGGAAAAAAAAAAGTACTGGTCTTCCATTCACAGTAAGATATTGGTGACACTGTGGAAGGGAAGTGACAGGTATTCCAAAGGAGAGAGCTTTGGAAAAGGAAAAAAGTACTGGTCTTACATTCACAGTAAGATATTGGTGACACTGTGGAAGGGACAAAGGAGAGAGGGTTTGGAAAGGAAAAAAGCTTTGGAAAAAGGAAAAAAAAGCTTTGGAAAGGAAAAAAAAGGTCTTCCATTCACAGTAAGATATTGGTGACACTGTGGAAGGAAGTGACAAAAAATACTGGTCTTACATTCAAGTAAGATATTGGTGACACTGTGGAAGAAGTGACAGGTATTCCAAAGGAGACTTTGGAAAAGGAAAAAAAAGTTCTTCCATTCACAGTAAGATATTGGTGACACTGTGGAAGGGAAGTGACAAGGAGAGGTTTGGAAAAGGAAAAAAAAAAAAAAAAAAGTACTGGTCTTCCATTCACAGTAAGATATTGGTGACAGTAAGATATTCCAAAGGAGAGAGCTTTGGAAAAGGAAAAAAAAAGTACTGGTCTTACATTCACAGTAAGATATTGGTGACACTGTGGAAGGGAAGTGACAGGTATTCCAAAGGAGAGAGATATTTGGAAAAGGAAAAAAAAGTACTGGTCTTCCATTCACAGTAAGATATTGGTGACACTGTGGAAGGGAAGTGACAGGTATTCCAAAGGAGAGAGCTTTGGAAAAGGAAAAAAAAAAAAGTACTGGTCTTCCATTCACAGTAAGATATTGGTGACATTGTGCAAGGGAAATGACAGGTATTCCAAAGGAGAGAGCTTTGGAAAAGGAAAAAAAAAGTACTGGTCTTCCATTCACAGTAAGATATTGGTGACACTGTACAAGGGAAGTGACAGGTATTGGAAAGAAAAAAAGTAAGATATTGGTGACACTGTACAAGGAAGTGACAGGTATTCAAAGGAGAGAGCTTTGGAAAAGTAAAAAAAAGTACTGGTCTTACATTCACAGTAAGATATTGGTGACACTGTACAAGGGAAGTGAAAGGTGTTCCAAAGGAGAGAGGTTTGGAAACAAAAAAAAAAAAAAAAAAAGTACTGGTCTTACATTCACAGTAAGATATTGGTGACACTGTACAAGGGAAGTGACAGGTATTCCAAAGGAGAGAGCTTTGGAAAAGGAAAAAGTACTGGTCTTACTCACAGTAAGATATTGGTGACACTGTACAAAAGTGACAGGTATTCCAAAGGAGAGAGCTTTGGAAAAAAAAAAAGTACTGGTCTTACATTCACAGTAAGATATTGGTGACACTGTACAAGGGAAGTGACAGGTATTCCAAAGGAGAGAGCTTTGGAAAAGGAAAAAAAAAGTACTGGTCTTACATTCACAGTAAGATATTGGTGACACTGTACAAGGGAAGTGACAGGTATTCCAAAGGAGAGAGCTTTGGAAAAGGAAAAAAAAGTACTGGTCTTACATTCACAGTAAGATATTGGTGACACTGTGGAAGGGAAGTGACAGGTATTCCAAAGGAGAGAGCTTTGGAAAAGGAAAAAAAGTACTGGTCTTACATTCACAGTAAGATATTGGTGACACTGTGGAAGGGAAGTGACAGGTATTCCAAAGGAGAGAGCTTTGGAAAAGGAAAAAAAAAAGTACTGGTCTTACATTCACAGTAAGATATTGGTGACACTGTGGAAGGGAAGTGACAGGTATTCCAAAGGAGAGAGCTTTGGAAAAAAAAAAAGTACTGGTCTTCCATTCACAGTAAGATATTGGTGACACTGTGGAAGGGAAGTGACAGGTATTCCAAAGGAGAGAGGTTTGGAAAAGGAAAAAAAAAAGTACTGGTCTTACATTCACAGTAAGATATTGGTGACACTGTACAAGGGAAGTGACAGGTATTCCAAAGGAGAGAGCTTTGGAAAAGGAAAAAAAAAAAGTACTGGTTGTCTTACATTCACAGTAAGATATTGGTGACACTGTGGAAGGGAAGTGACAGGTATTCCAAAGGAGAGAGCTTTGGAAAAGGAAAAAAAAAAAGTACTGGTCTTACATTCACAGTAAGATATTGGTGACATTGTGCAAGGGAAATGACGGGGCTTAGGCTGAATACCAATGTCCACCACTCAGAATTTGGGAATAAGTCGCCCGGCGCCCCCCCTCAAACCCCCGTATTTCCGCATGATGCGACCTGCGAGGCCCACGAGCATATTTTGAACGTCCGGCTGGGCTGCTGCCCAAGCGCTGGCGAGTCCGCGGCGCGTTTGTTGACTGCTGCAATCGCCCTGTCAATAGATGAAGCGTGCAGACAAAAAGCAAATCGAAACATGCTGTCGGGTACAATGGCCCCCTGCTAGAACGCTCTTTATTTATTTTTATCATTTTATTATTTTTTAAAGATTGTTTTTGCAGCAAGGGGGAAATGCGAATGCGAACCCCGAATGTGGTTTTGATTTGACGCGAATGAAATCATTTATCCCCCTTTTTCAGCAATCACGCTGCAGCCAATAAAATGCTGAAAACACCAGCCTCCTCTCCCCCCCCCCTCCCCCCTCTCATGCCATTTATTTTTTCTTTTCTGCTTTTTTTTCCCCTTTTCGTCGGGGTTGGTGGTGGTGGAGGAGGAGGTGGTGGTGGCGGTGGTGGTAATGTTGGCCTGGATGTGCTGGAGGGCATAGACGCATCGATCCGATAGTTCCCTGTTGGGGGGAGGGGGCGGGGAGCGGTGAGGAAGGCTTTGGGTCGGGGAAGGGTATAGGTGGGCGGACTCTGCATGACCTCAGTTACTCGAGCTCGGGTTCCCGTCGTCGCTACTGCGACTACTCCGGGTTTGGGAGAGAGAGAGAGAGAGAGAGAGAGAGAGAGCGAGCGAGCGTCCAGGACCGGCAGCAATTAAGGGTATCCTCTTCTTCTTCTTCCTCTTCTTCTTCAGGAAACTATTCGTAACTTTCAAGTTTGAATTCCCTTCGTGTTTGTTAGCTAATTTCAGTGCTTTTGCTCGTGATGTAAATTACTTTGTAGCTTTGTTTTTCATGTTTTTCGTCATGCAGAATAGCTTAGTAACCATGTATACTTTTAGCAACAGGAGTGCCCCCCTAATGCAGATATAGTATATGAAGCATGTATAAATTGAAGGAATGTTTTATAAGATTGTTGATTTTTTTTTTTTTTTTTTTAAAACTAAATAAGTTATTTAAGGTGTTAATAACTGTTGTTGCGACGCCAGCTCGCGTCAGTCCAGTCAGTCAAATCGGGTATTGCTAAAGTGCCGTATTCTCTGGACCTTGATTGTAAGAGCATGGTGGCCCCTGAATGAAGTCCTCGACGATTTTACGCCTTGAATGATGAAAGTTTTTGGGGAAGTTTGAAACCTTCGTTGATTTATGTAGCAAGAAGATTTTTTACGGGAGAATGAAACCTGCCTCAGTTTCCGCCGTTTGGAGAACTGAAATAAAATCGAGGCTCTAAAATTATTTATATTTACTTTTGCTATAAACAGTCCACCTAGCCCATGCGGCCTGTGATTTTAAGGCAAGTTGAAACTTAGAGGGTACTTAGTGAGAAGTGCATTTTCGCAAAAAAAAAAATATTTCAGCATCCCGTCGCTTAATCGCGATTTCCATTGTGGCAACATGAACTCTGATTATTTACTTTGTCTGCGGGAAATTTTATCTTATTATATTTGCAAACGAGCTTGAATTGTCAATTGAAATGTTTCCTAACGAACACGTCTTCAGAATGTCCCTTATTTTGTGTCGTCATCGGTGTAGAAACCTCGTAGTGTTATATGGTGTTTATATAGTAAAATAATTCTCACATTTTTTTTATTTTTGTTAAATTTTTTTTATCTTATTATAGTTGCAAACGAGCTTGAATTGCCAATTAAGAGGTTCCCTAACGAACACGTCTTCAGAATGCCCCGTATTTGTCGAATGAGAGGTGCAGGGCGTCTTTGGGCGTGCTTCGTAGGGATCAACACTTTCACTGATTGTCTGGTATTTCCAATATGGGACACCGGAAATTTAGATTCCGAGATAACTCGTATTAAGGATATGAGGAGCATTTGATACACCTCTCTCTCTCTCTCTCTCTCTCTCTCTCTCTCTCTCTCTCTCTCTCTCTCTCTCTCTCGACCGGAAGACGGTGGGTTTAGCCGGCTTGGCCATGTGTTGAAATCACATTGCTCAAACGGCTGGGTAGAAATCACTGTTTTTGACGACACATCTCGAGCTTTCGAAATCCTTGCTTTAAACTTTACTATTATTATTATTATTATTATTATTATTATTATTATTATTATTATTATTATTATTATTATTATTATTATTATTGGGTGACCATATCTATCCAACTAGACCGTATTCAGGTAGTTTTCATCTTATTTTTCCTGTAAGCTTATTATTATTATTATTATTATTATTATTATTATTATTATTATTATTATTATTATTATTATTGGCAACAAACCCTCTCTCAAACAAGCACTATTGAAAGAAATCGCCGCATCAGCTGCGTTGATCTTGTATTGATCTGTTATAGGGAAAATAGAGAAGAATCTGTACAGGATCGATGCAGCTGATCCAGCGATTTCTTTCAATATTATTATTATTATTATTATTATTATTATTATTATTATTATTATTATTAGCGAGCAATCACGTTTGCAAGGAGTCACAACAAAATCATAAGGTATTTTGTGCTCTTGTCTTTTCCTTCGTTTTAGAGAATGGAATAAATCGAATGTAACATATCACTTACTACGTTTATGCCAAGAAAGCCGTCTCTCTCTCTCTCTCTCTCTCTCTCTCTCTCTCTCTCTCTCTCTCTCTCTCTCTCTCTCTCTCTCCAGACGAAGAGGTATCTCATTAAAGTATTATCTTCAGAAGTGGAAACGGCTATTTGGATTTAGGGAAAGGTGTGACAGACAGGATCCTCTCTCTCTCTCTCTCTCTCTCTCTCTCTCTCTCTCTCTCTCTCTCTCTCTCTCTCTCTCTCTCTCGATTGGCATCCGTCATAAACTCGCCTAAATCATTTCCTTTGTTGACATGCCCATTGTTTGGCCTGGTCTGTGGTTTAACGAAGGGTTTATTTCCACTGACCGGGGTATGGGATGAATCGAAACCCGTCTCCGACTGTTCTGCGTCTTTTGATGTTATTGTTTTTGTTATTTGATGTTCTTGTTGTTGTGTGATGTTCTTGCTGTTATTTGATGATGTTGCTGTTATAAATGCACTGTTGCTGAAGTCCCCCCCCCGTTATGTTATTCGTTATCCGAGTAATGTAATGCAGTGGTGAATCCGTACGCCTTGTCTCTTCTGAGATATGTTTTCCAAACTGGTCTGCTGGTGTAGTGGTTAGTGTCGTGGCATGCCACTCGGATGTCGCGGCGGGGTTCGCGTCTCCCCCAGGGCGATGAAAAATCACTGGCTCTGTATCATGATCAGTTACTGCTGCAGTGTTGGGTCTGTGGTGGGAGGTTGAAACCAACATTTTTGGAAGCTTGAGTTTTAAGTTAGTGGTCCCTTTGGTGTGCTTGCTCCATATGAATAGGTTTCATCTACTGAAATAATAATAATAATAATAATAATAATAATAATAATAATAATAATAATAATAATAATAATAATAATAATAATAATAATCTCTGGGAGTTTGAATTTCAAGTCAGTGGGTCCCTTTGCTGTGCTTGTTCCATGTGAATAGGTTTCACCTACTGAAATTAATATGATAATAACACAACAGGTTCCTTCCAGCTCAGACTAATAATTTTTTTTACATGTACACGTCAGTGGCGAAGTCATCTCTAGAATTTCTTGATTTTATTTTACATAGGCTAATTCTAATGGTACTGTTGAAATGGAAGGTTTAACACTATTTTTTTAATGATCATGCTATCCTGCATTATTATTATTATTATTATTATTATTATTATTATTATTATTATTATTATTATTTTATTATTATTATTATTATTATTATTATTATTATTATTATTATTATTATTATTTTAAAAAATACTCATAGTAGCATGAGTCTTAAAATGGAGAAGCAAATCCACAGTTATGTATATGGACATAAATTTAAAGATAAATCAATATAGATAGCTTTCGGGAACTTCTTCGGTTCCCCTTTTCAATTGGAAAGGGGAACCGAACAAGTTCCCGATTATTATTATTAATTTGGTAGGTGGCCTAAGACGAAGTAAGATAATATTCCCATAATCTTCATCATCGTCTTTCTCTTTTGTAGCGGATTTAATTGATATTGTAATATGTCACATGGGAGAAGATGAAACTGCAGTCTGGGTGAGAACCTTCCTTTGCTTTTTTAGTCAGATACGTTAGTTCGCTGTGCAACAAGATTTTTTGTTTTAATTTGCGTAGTAGACAGTGCATTTGCAGCTGTCGACATGCTCTGCATTTGCTTGTTTGTTCTGTGCACAAGTAAATATAGAGATATAGTAAATATAGATATATGTATCAGAATAAAAGGTGGATCTTTCCTAGATAGTGACCCCCAAGGGTTTTATATGGGTCATTATCCAGGAAATTATTTCTTGGGATCTTTTCCCTTTTCAGATAGTGACCCCAAGGGTTTTCGGGGTTTGTTATGGCCTAAGACTAATATTTCTTCTTCATCTTTCGTCTTTCTCTTTTTGTAGATTTAATGACCCCCAAGGGTTTTAGGGATACGTTATTCTAAAACTAGATTTCTTGGGATCTTTCTAAGTAGACAGTGCATTTGTCGACATGCTCTAATATTTGCTTGGGATCTTTCGCAGATAGTGAATATAGAGATATAGTAAATATAGATATATGTATCAGAATAAAAGGTGGATCTTTCCTAGATAGTGACCCCCAAGGGTTTTCGGGGGTCGTTATCCAGGACTAATATTTCTTGGGATCTTTCCTAGATAGTGACCCCCAAGGGTTTTCGGGGTCGTTATCTAGGACTAATATTTCTTGGGATCTTTCCTAGATAGTGACCCCCAAGGGTTTTCGGGGTCGTTATCTAGGACTTGTATTTCTTGGGGGTCATTATCTTTATGATATTTACAGTCTTTTGCAGTTCCTCGTTGGTGGAGTCGGTAGGGTTGTCAGCTAGCACTCTGCTAAGCCCGAGTTCGAGTCTCCAGCCAGCCAATGAAGAATTAGAGGAATTTATTTCTGGTGATAGAAATTCATTTCTCGGTATAACGTGGTTCGGATTCCGCAATAAGCTGTAGGTCCCGTTGTTAGGTAACCAATTGGTTCTTAGCCACGTAAAATAGGTCTGATCCTTCGGGCCAGCCCTCTCTAGGAGAGCTGTTAATCAGCTCCTCAGTGGTCTGGTTAAACTAAGGTATATTTAAACTTTTTACAGTCTTTTGTCTGTGTTTATACGGTCATCCCCCAACGTGGTTGTACTAAACACGCCGCAAAGGTGGATACACATCGGGTTAAAACCCTTTTGGGGGGTCATTATCAAGTTAAGATCCCAAAAGATGCATATAGGGAGATGCTCTCTAAATTGAAAGCAGTTGAAGTTGAAAGAGAGAACGTAGACGCTGCTGAGTGACGCAAGAGTAGTAAGAATGGGGTAAAGACTGGGAATGTGTCTGGAATGACTGTTGAGGAGGTAGGAATGGCAGTTGAGCGGTTGAAGGATGGAAAAACAGGAGGATGGTGAGTTGATGTCAGTACAAGGGAGATATTGCTGCCCTAAAATGGAAGACTGCAGTATCTGCAGAAATACAAAACTGAGAAAAATGGTAGACACTGCAGTTTTCCCTTGCCTTACTACTGATTTTGCAGAGACTGCAAAATGGGACCCCCTAAACAAAGCATTGAAGAATCATTCTTGAAACTGCAGGAACTTGCGTATTAGTGTTTCACGAGCGCAAATAGGTGGCATATCTCAATTTCGAAAATTTTACAGATACTGCAGTTTTCCATTTTAGGGCAGATTGCTTAACGAGGGTGAAATTGTGGAAGAGTGGCAGACTAAAATTTGTAAGGTCTGTTTGGATGAGGGGAAAGTTCCTCCATTGTGTAAAGGCACAGGAGATAGAGGGGACAGTGAGAATTATTCGGGAATATCTATAATTAGTGTACCGAGGAAGGGGAATGGCAGGATTCCGATTGAGCAAACAAGACACGGCAGAATGGATTGATATGGAAAGAACTATAAGGGTTTAGGCAAGGAATAGGTGTTTGGGTCAAGTATTTATTATGGAAAAAACATTATAAAGTTGAAAGTACAGGAAAGAAGTACTGAGGCATAGTTGGAGTTAGAGATGGCAATAGGCATTAAAGGGTTGATGCGGAGTACAAATGACGTGAAGAAGGGACTGTGTTGAAGTGACTTCTTCCCGTATTAGATATGGTAGAAGAAGAATGAAAGGATGAGAGGTGTGAAGTACAAATGATCAAAAGGTTAGCACAAGTAAATAGGATGGATCAGTGTTTTGAGACGGCTGAGTCATGTGGAAAGAATGGGCAGTGATACACTGTAGATACATATATGTATATTATTATTATCATTAAGATTATTTTTTTTTTTTCTCAAAATTTCATTATTTCTATAACAGATTTTTTTATTGTTTTCCCATTTGTATATTTCTCATCTATGTTATTATTATCTAAAAATCTTCGATACTATTATTTTGTCATTATTTTTCATGGGGACACGTACCCAGGTGCTACCCCTCGGGATCCACTAGTGACTGTAGAGAAGAGTATAGTTCAGAAGGTATTATTTGGGTACGAGGAGAGAGAGAGAGAGAGGCTAAGAAATTGCTTGTCATTTGTGTTTAGAGGAAGTATTTTAGTATCTAGGAAATATGATGTTCCTTGTTTGTGGGCGCATGAAGTTGCTACTCTTGTGGAGGTTCTCCTTATAGAGTTCGTCTACGGTACAGTAGTAAAAGTAAGTGAATCCGGCTGTGGCTGTTCTGTTGCTGAATATTGAAACTGTGTGTGTGTGTGTGTGTATATATATATATATATATATATATATATATATATATATATATATATATATATATATATATATATATATATATATATATATATATATATATATATATATATATATATATATATATATATATATATATATATATGTATAATATTAGTGCGAGTGTTGCCGAAAAAACAAATTTATTTTTGGCAGCGTTTTTCGAAGCAAAGGTGCCTGGGTTTAAACTTTAATATTTCAGCTGAATTGTGAACGGAAGTCGGATTTATATTAAGAGGCGTATTTATGTTGTTTGTAAATACTTTTGAAAAATATGAGGAAAAAAGAGGCGTGGACTAGACTGATCGCCACTCGGTCAAAATGTATAAAAAAAAAAAAAATTAGAGCACCACCATTAAGTAATCCTTACTATCACTAATTTCCTCTCTCTCTCTCTCTCTCTCTCTCTCTCTCTCTCTCTCTCTCTCTCTCTCTCTCTCTCTCTCTTTCATAACGAATGCTATATACGCTTCTGATTTCGTATTGATCGAGGCAGACGAAGTAACTCAGGGAACGCCGTGCCTCGGAAGTTTGGCCGGGCACCGCTTGTTCTGTTGCGGAATGCCATTTATATGAATGGCGTTATACTTAATGAAAGTTTTGGCATTACAGCCAACTGCAACGGCATAAACGCCCTCCTCCTCCTCCTCTCCTCCTCCTCCTCCTCCTCCTCCTCCTCCTCCATCTTCCCCGTTATTGGGAAGATGGAGGAGGAAAGGGCATTACAGCCAACTGCAACTGCATAAACGCCATGCCCTTACCCTCTGCAGTTGGCTGTAATGTTATTGGGTTCGGGTGGATATTGGGAAAAGAAGAAGGGAAGACCAGTGTCTCGTCGTATAGGCCGCCCGTCCTCATCCGGGGAAGTCACTCGAGTTCCTTCCGAGACAAAACTTCTGGGGATTACACTGTGCCTCGTTTGATGCAACGCCACCGCTACCCCTGCCCCCTGAGTGCCACCTAACCTTCCTGGGAAGTTCACGAGTGGCTGACATTGGTTGAGAGAGAGAGAGAGAGAGAGAGAGAGAGAGAGAGAGAGAGAGAGAGAGAGAGGGGGGAAGGAGGTGTTGGGACGGGCCGGTAGGTGGGTGGAAGGGTTGCTTTTGGAAGGGGGAATGGCGGTTTTCGTCGTGTCTCCCAAGGCTTATGGACGTCCGCTTATTGCTGAGGGTTGGACTACTGTGAACTCCAACTCTTGACGTGCCCGTATTATTATTATTCTGGGTATAAGCCTCAGATCTTGACGTTGGAAGTTACGGCCGGGAATTGGGAAGTCAGAATTTGATTGTGGCTTAGGGTCGAATATGAATACTCTCTCTCTCTCTCTCTCTCTCTCTCTCTCTCTCTCTCTCTCTCTCTCTCTCTCTCTCTCTGTGTCGTAATGCAGTAACGTAAGACTGTTAAAAAGGGAAGTGATTAACTTCTGTAATAATAAAATCCGAGCGGATCTCTCTTGTCTGACAAAGAAAGAATCCTTGCCCAGTTTGAAAAGTTATCCTCCCTGCTAATCAGGGAATTTACTTGCGAATGAACGGAGGCCGTTTCCGTCCAGGTTGTTCAGTCTGAGGGCCACTCTTGAAAAAAACAAAAGTCGTGCGGGCCACCTGTGTGTATGTATGTATATGTGTGTATATGTATATGATTATATGTATATATATATATATATATATATATATATATATATATATATATATATATATATATATATATATATACATACATATACAGTATATATATAATTATATGAGCTTTTCAGTCGAGAAACATGCCAAGTGCCATTTTTAAAATATAATAATTTACATTAAAAATACTTTGGCCCAGGATGGCGCTTGGCATGTTTCTCGACTGAAAGCCTATATATACTATAATATATTCTCTTTCTTCCATCTTACTTTCCACCCTCACCTCACAATTGATTCACAGTGCAACTGCTATGAGGTTTTCCCCTGTTACACCTTTCAAACCTTTTCAACTGTCAATTTCCTTTTGGCCTAAATTGTATATTCGATTTGAATGTAGTTTTGATATCCCTTTATATGAAAGTCCTAAATTTGCAGTAGGTTTAATTCTTGTTGCATTCGAAGGTCTTAATTCGAATCGTAATTTTTATTTTCTCTGCGTTCGACACTCTTGATTTGAGCAGTATTTCGGAAGCCTTAAGATATAGAGATATTATTTTCACTGCACTGGAAGTTTCAGTGTAAATAAACATCATATTTTTTATGCCTTCTAAATTTCTAGTTTGATTAGTATTTCAATATCCCTTCATTTCAAAGTCTTGAAATTGCAATAGAAATTCTAATCATTGAATCATTTTCACTGCACTGGAAGTCTCAGTTTAAAATAAACATTATGTTTTCTGTGCCTTCTAAAGTTTCAGTTTGATTAGTAATTCAAAATCCCTTCATTTCAAAGTCTTGAAATCCTACTTTCATTGTCAGTGCATTGGGAAGTGTTAGAATTGCTGTTTGTTCTATTTTTTGCATTCGAAAGTGTTTTATTTTGGGCATAAAAGTATAAATTTGAGGCGAAAATTGATTACAGCTGAATTCAGAAATTCTAAGCTTGAGGAAAAAATTGATTTCAGTTGAATTCAGAAAATCTAAGTTGGAGGAGACAGTTGATTTCAGTTGAATTCAGAAATTCTAAGTTGGTTGATTTGAGTTGAAAGAAGTCTGAGTGCGAGTTGAAATTTATTTCAGTTGAATTCAGAAATTCTAAGTTGGAGGAAAAAGTTGATTTCAGTTGAATTCAGAAATTCTGAGTTGGAGGAGACAGTTGATTTGAGTTGAATTCAGACAGTCTAAGTGTGAGGAAAAAATTTATTTCAGTTGAATTCAGAAATTCTAAGCTTGAGGAAAAAATTGATTTCGGTTGAATTCAGAAATTCTAAGTTGGAGGAGATAATTGCTTTCAGTTGAACTCAGAAATTCTAAGTTGGATGAAAAAAAAATTGATTTCAGTTGAATTCAGACATTCTAAGCTTGAGGAGAAAATTGATTTCAGTTGAATTCAGTAATGCTAAGTTTGAGGCGAAAATTGATTCCAGTTAAATTCAGAAATTCCAGTTTCTCCCCCTCACTGCAATAAGACTGGTTTACAGACTACTGATTGCAAACATTGATGTACATTCTGAGCCGTGGCCAGGCGCCGTTAAATCAGCTCATATAAACGCAGCCAGTCCTATCCTCGATTCCTGTGAAGTAATCGTGTTTTGACGGTCCTGCAAGCGATTCCTTTGATCGCCTACTCACCAAATCCTGTCAAAAGGGTGCAAATCAGACGTGATGATTATATTCGTCGACTTGTAAATTTTGGCTGCATTCGGGGGGATTTCCGTTTGCAGTTGTGAAGCTGTTTATAGAATCGGCGTGAGTGATTGGCTGTCGGTGAAGTCCCATGATTTGTTTTTTAAACGGTTTTGTGTTTTACGAAGGAGGGTTGTAAGCGCCGTCAGTGCGCCTCATGCGGCCCACTCTAGGCATTCTGCAACCTCTTTCATTCCTTTTACTGTACCTCCGTTCATATTCTCTTCCATCTTACTCTTCACCCTCTCTTGACAATTGTTCCATAGTGCAACTGCTTTGAGGTTTTCCTCCTGTTACGCCTTTCAAACCTTCTTACTGTCAATTTCACCTTTCAAACCTTCTTACTGTCAATTTCCGTTTCAGCGCTGAATGACCTCATAGGTCCCAGCCCTTGGCCTTTGACCTAAATCCTATATTTATTCATTAATTCATTTCATTATAAGCGTGTTTTACGCCAGTTAACTTTTGAAAGCAACAACAGTGTTGTAATGTATAATAACAATAATGAGAAATATATCAAATTTATCTTTATTGGGAGCTGTGGAATAACTGTAAAAACAGCATATACCCTTTTTAATGTATACTATCGTCCATAATCACCTCACGTCAAATGTATCATTCCCACCGGAAGCAATACAATGTCAGTTTTCCAGCTATATTTATCAGAACTCTGCCCGCAACTTGCATGTAGAATTATGTGCCATTTTCCATTCTCAAACAAACGCAGTTGAATGAATGTTAATCTCTATTTTCTTCACATCGTGTCAGGCACTACATTTCCGCTCGCAAGAGCTCTTGACCTGTCTGTTTGTTGTCTAAAATAAATTTTACGGGCCGCTCTATGAGCAAGAGCCCGTGCTGGGATAAAGCCACCTTAATCAAAAACAACATCTTGAATAAATGAGTAAGTTTGTAGACGCAGCCACTTACTCACGCCTTCGCTACACTTGAATGTATGAAAAGATTTGTTCAGGATGCAAACAGTTAAGGTATAAATTTGTTTTAGTTAAAGTGTATAAGTTTTGAGAGTGTATTGTGCACTGAAAAACTATGTATAATTTGACCGCTCATAATTAAAATTGTAACATTAGGTTTTGAGAGTGTATTGTACACCGAAAAACCACGCATAATCAGACCACTCATAATTAAAATTGTAACATTAGGTTGAGCTCGTTGACGCAGCCATTGGTGTTCTAATTAGTTTGGTTTCTTGTGCTCTTGTCCATTAAATGTTATTAATATTTTATGTGAGGCAGTCATAAAATGCAAAATATAAAGTGTTTGATATTTGACGTTGTTGTTTTGTATATCTAAGTTTTTTCGCTGTCGGGCGTTTATGTGTATTATGTATATGCATATATATATATGTATATATATATATATATATATATATATATATATATATATATATATATATATATATATATATATATATATATATATATATATATATATATATATATATATATATATATATATATATATATATACATATATATAATATATGTGTAAAAACTAGATTAGATGAAAATGGCCCAGTATTTAGTGGCTTCTTTCAAAATTATATTTCTGCTTTTAACCTTTTTTGTTTGAAACAAGGGTCTGTGAAGTTAACGTATGGATCGAGTTGAACAGGAACAAGTAAAAAATGCGCCGAGTTTCTTCGGCGCAATCGAGTTTTCTGTCTAGCGTATAATCAAGTCACCGAAAATAGATATATCTTTCAGTGGTCTCGGTATAATGCTGTATGAGCCGCGGCCCATAAAATTAACCACGGGCCGGTGGTGGCATATTCTATATCGTCGCCAGAAGCACGATTATGGCTAACTTTAACCTTAAATAAAATAAAAACTACGAGGGCTGCAAACTTGGTATGTTTGATGACTGGAGGGTGGATGATCAACATACCTATTTGCAGCCCTCTAGCCTCAGTAGTTTTTAAGATCCGAGGGCGGACAGAAGAAGTGCGGACAGAATAAAGTGCGGACGGACAGACAGACAAAGCCGGCACAATAGTTTTCCTTTACAGAAAACTAAAAACTGGTGTCGACCAGTTACTAAATAGGAAAAGCTGTTTTCTCTCAGCTAAGAAATTGTGATGTTCATCCACTTGACAAGAAAACTAGCTTGTTGTCAGTGGAGTTTGGAAGATAATTGCCTTCCGTGGAATAGGGGAATCTGGAGCCTTTCAGTTTATCTTCCCTTCAGGGGAATAATCTGGGCATGTCATCCACAGAAGAGGAAAGCAAACCTTGTCGCCCTTATAGAATAAAAGAAGTTGGGCCCTCTCACCCAGCGTAAAATGAACTGGGCCTAATCACCCGCACTGCCCGAAAATGGAAAACTGCAGTATTTGCAAAATTTTCGAAATTGAGATATGCCACTATTGGGCTCGTGAAACACAAAATACACAGGGTACTGCAGTTTCAGAATGATTCTTCAATGCTTTCCACGAGTATTTAGGGGGTCCCATTTGCAGCATCTGCAAAATCAGTAGTGAGGCAAAGGAAAATGCAGTATCCACCATTTTTCTCAGTTTTGTATTTTTGCAGATACTGCAGTCTTCCATTTTAGGGCAGCGTGCATGGAAGGAATTGGAGCTTGTAACCCATGATTAAAAGGAACTACTGTCTGTCAGCCTTATTTTTTAGACTGAAGTGGAACCTGTCACGGGCCCATGACATGAGCGCGGCCCTGTCACCCATACATGAAAGGAACTGGAGCCTGTCTCCCATCCACCAATATACGTAAAAGAAATGAGAGTATCGTCCATGATTAAGAAATACTGGACTCTGCTGACGTCCATAAATAACCGAAATGGGAGCATTTCATCCATAAATAGTAAAAATTGCGCCTGTCACCCACATGTAAAATAAATTGGGACGTATCATCCATGCTTACGAAAAATTGAAGCCTGTCACCCATGTATAAAATAAATGGGAGCGTATCATCCATGAGTACGAAAAAGTGGAGCTTGTCATCCACTGGATGTAGAAATACTAATTCAGTGTAACCAGGAAACCGCAATGAAAGCCAGAAATTGGTATTTAGTTACTGTCATTTTTCATGTGTAGGATATGTACTTCGTAGGGATTCTTTTACAAGTATTTAGTTACTGTCATTTTTCATGTGTAGGATATGTACTTCGTAGGGATTCTTTTACAAGTATTTAGTTACTGTCATTTTTTCATGTGTAGGATATATGTACTTCGTAGGGATTCTTTTACAAGTATTTAGTTACTGTCATTTTTCATGTATATGTACTTCGACAAGTATTTAGTTACTGTCATTTTTCATGTGTAGTACTTCGTAGGGATTCTTTTACAAGTATTTAGTTACTGTCATTTTTCATGTGTAGGATATGTACTTCGTAGGGATTCTTTTACAAGTATTTAGTTACTGTCATTTTTCATGTGTAGGATATGTACTTCGTAGGGATTCTTTTACAAGTATTTAGTTACTGTCATTTTTCATGTGTAGGATATTTCATGTAGGGATTCTTTTACAAGTATTTAGTTACTGTCATTTTTCATGTGTAGGATATGTACTTCGTAGACCTTTTACAAGTATTTAGTTACTGTCATTTTTCATGTGTAGGATATGTACTTCGTGTAGGGATTCTTTTACAAGTATTTAGTTACTGTCATTTTTCATGTGTAGGATATGTACTTCGTAGGGATTCTACAAGTATTTAGTTACTGTCATTTTTTCATGTGGGATATATACAAGTATTTAGTTACTGTCATTTTCATGTGTAGGATATGTACTTCGTAGGGATTCTTTTACAAGTATTACTGTCATTTTTCATGTGTAGGATATATTCCTTAGTTCTTTATACAAGTATTTCAAATATTCTCTCAAAAGCTCTCAAAAGTGTCGTGCGGTCTTTTTTGTGATTGAATTTATTTAATCACAAAATCGACCGCATGACACTTTTGAAAGCATGTTATTCTATTTACAAAATACTAAGGAATATATAAATTTAGCTGAAATACTTCTAGAAATAAATTTCTACGAATTACATACCCTACACATGAAAAATGACAATACCTAAATATCAATTCATGGCTTTCAATTGTTATTCAGTGAGCCATTTGTCCATCAGCATTTTAAGCCACGTGGACACTAATGAATACTGCTGTCTGAAACGCTTTAAGAAAACGAAATTGTAAACCTCGCTGCAGAACAGTCGGGATCAAAGGTCTCGGGTGGAAAAGAAAGTAAAAGGTGGAGATGAAAGAGACGGCGTTTGACTTCCTGTAAGGGGAATTTTTGTTATTTTTAATTTCATTGTTTGTTGAAGAGTGGCCGGCGGCGGCCCGGTAGGTATGCTTTGTTGGAGCGTTCTCCTCCTTGAGGCGGAGGAGAAACTATTGTCCTTGGGAGGTCGCTAGGCTATCCTTTGGATGCCTCCAGTGGAGGTCACACTCGACCTCGGTGAACTTTTACGTGGAAAGGTTTGCCTCTCTCTCTCTCTCTCTCTCTCTCTCTCTCTCTCTCTCTCTCTCTCTCTCTCTCTCTCTCAGCACACACACACACAATTATAGATGCTCTAAAATATTCGCATGTTGAACTGGACACTATCTCTGATTGTCAAGTCTCTCTCTCTCTCTCTCTCTCTCTCTCTCTCTCTCTCTCTCTCTCTCTCTCTCTCTCTCTCTCTCACACACACACACTTATAGTTGCTCTAAAATATTCTCATGTATGGAACTGGACACGTTCTCTTATTGTCAAGTTTCTCTCTCTCTCTCTCTGTTGAACTGGACACTTTCTCTTATTGTCAAGGCTCTCTCTCTCTCTCTCTCTCTCTCTCTCTCTCTCTCTCTCTCTCTCTCTCTCTCTCTCTCTCTCTCTCTCTCTCATTGAATTAGTACAGCAGTAAGGGAATTTAAGATTCGCATCTGAATTTCATTTGACATAATACACAAACTGTTTCCACCAGAACACTTGAGCAGGAGGAATTCCCCCACCCTCTCTCTCTCTCTCTCTCTCTCTCTCTCTCTCTCTCTCTCTCTCTCTCTCTCTCTCTCTCTCACTGAATTATTACAGTAGTAAGAGAATTTAAGATTCGCATCTGAATCTCATTTGACATAATACACAAATTGTCTCCACCAGAATACTAGAGCAAGAGGAATTCCCTTCCCGAAACTGTTCAAGAGCAGACCTGAAGACAGCTCTCGTTATTATCGTTCATTTTATTGCTATTTGATTAGCAATAGTGGTAGTTGTAGTAGGGGTAGTAGCGTTTTTACTACCACCGCAACTCAAATGGCTGCGTAATCCACACCGAAGCTGTTAAACAGAAGCGACTTTCTTTGTTGCAACAAATCTCTTTGTCGTTGCTGTGACGCTTCGGATGAGGCCGCCGGTTCATTCATCGCGTCTGGCGGCTGGAGGGAGGCTGCAGCTCTTGCTGCTGCTGTGCTGCTGTGCTGCTGTCCTGACAACCGCCTTTAATATCCCCAGATATTATTGTACACATCAGCTCCCCGTGTTACACGGCATCGGGGAAAAATCGTTATAATTGGGATGTTAATGCAAGTCCGACGCTCGTTTATACGAGAGGAGTTATCAGGGAAATAAAATGATGCATCGTTGTGTACTACACATAAACACACTCACATTTATATGTGTGTGTGTGTGTGTGTTTGGGCGCGTCTGCCCACGTACCATACGCCTTTTACCCCTAGTGGGCATTCGTCCGGTCCTTTGTAAATCCACACCCCGAGTTCTGCTCACCACAGTCTAGTAACTACTATGTACATAATGTACGTTTTAAGTCAACGGGGTAACAGTGGATTATTCACTGAGCTTGATGGCGTGTGCTACGCTGCGCTGGAAACTGGCGCTGCCCGTCATGTGCCCCCCCTGCCCTCCTGATCCCCTACCTACCCCGCCCCTCGCCAGGGGCTGGCAAACAGGTTTCCAGGATGAGGGTGGATGTGTCATGTCTCCCCTACCCTCCTGATCCTTTACCTACTCTGCTCCACCCAGGGCGGACAAACAGGTTTGTAGGGTGGACAAACAGGTTTGTAGCTGGAGGGTGGATGTGTCATGTCTCCCTTATCCTCCCGATCACAAACAAGAAAGATCCACTCGGATTTTATTATTATAGAAGATAGATAAGCCGATGCCCATAATAAGGAAGAGCTCCAGAGAAAACAAAACGACCATTGTCTGCCACAGTCGTCTTGTGCCCCTGAATCCAAGGAGATACTCGGGGCAGAAAATGTTTTCAGCAGGTTTGGGCGCAAGCACGCGGTTGCACAGAAGTGCGCATATGCGTATTGTATACAACATATGTATAATTATATATATATATATATATATATATATATATATATATATATATATATATATATATATATATATATAGAGAGAGAGAGAGAGAGAGAGAGAGAGAGAGAGAGAGAGAGAGAGAGAGAGAGAGAGAGAATTGTTATTAGATCCTGCAATCCCTTTCCTTCTTTTTAGGGTAGAAATTAATAACTTCATTGCTCCGGGGCTATTTCATTTGCCTTATGGGAGGAGGGGAAATTAGATAACAAGAATGGACAAGGTTTGATTGAAGCTGGTGGAGGGGAGCGATTGGGATTTAATTTGCATTGTGATTCGGTCGTCAACTCTTAATTGAAAGGCCACAGCATTCGAGGGATGCCCCCGCCAGATGTGACATTGTTGCCCCCAAACGACTTGTGAGGAATGTGCAGTCAGACCTCGTTTGGTGAAAAGGAGTTAGAGAAGCCCTCTCCGTTCTTTTCTTTGTTTTGTGAAAAGGAGTTAGAAAAACCCCTCTAGGTTTTTCTTTGTTTTGTGAAAAGGAGTTAGAAAAACCCCTCTAGGTTTTTCTTTGTTTTGTGAAAAGGAGTTAGAAAAACCCATCTCGGTTTTTCTTTGTTTTGTGAAAAGGAGTTAAAAAACCCCCCTCTCTGCTTTTCTTTGTTTTGTAAAAAGGAGTTAGAAAAACCCCTTCTCTGTTTTCTGTTTTGTGAAAAGGAGTTAGAAAAACCCCCTCTGTTTTTCTCTGTTTTTGAAAAGGAGTCAGAAAAACCCCTCTCTGCTTTTCTTTGTTTTGTAAAAAGGAGTTAGAAAAACCCCTTCTCTGTTCTTTGTTTTGTGAAAAGGAGTTAGAAAAACCCCTTCTCTGTTCTTTGTTTTGTGAAAAGGAGTTTTTTGTTCTTTGTTTTGTGAAAAGGAGTTAGAAAACCTTTGTTTGTTTTGTGTGAAAAGGAGTTCTGTTCTTTGTTTTGTGAAAAGGAGTTAGAAAAACCCTCTGTTCTTTGTTTTGTGAAAAGGAGTTTTCTCTTTTTCTTTTTTTTTGAAAAGGAGTTAGAAAAACCCCTTCTCTGTTCTTTGTTTTGTGAAAAGGAGTTAGAAAAACCCTTTGTTCTTTGTTTTGTGAAAAGGAGTTAGAAAAACCCCTCTCTGTTTTCTGTTGTTTTTTGTGAAAAGGAGTTAGAAAAACCCCTTCTCTGTTCTTTTTTTGTTTTGTGAAAAGGAGTTAGAAAAACCCTCTCTCTTTTCTTTGTTTTGTAAAAGGAGTTAGAAAAACCCCTCTGCTTTTGTTTTGTAAAAAGGAGTTAGAAAACCTTCTTCTTTGTTTTGTGAAAAGGAGTTAAAAGAAAAAACCCTTCTCTGTTTTCTTTGTTTTTAAAAGGAGTTAGAAAAACTCTCTGTTTTTGTTTTGTAAAAGGAGTTAGAAAAACCCCTCTGTTCTTTGTTTTGTAAAAGGAGTTAGAAAACCCTTCTCTGTTCTTTGTTTTGTCTTGTTCTTTGTTTTGTAAAAAGGAGTTAGAAAAACCCCTTCTCTGTTCTTTTGTTTTGTGAAAAGGAGTTAGTTTTGTGAAAAGGACCCCTTCTCTTTTCTTTGTTTTGTTTTTTAGAAAACCCCTTCTCTGTTCTTTGTTTTGTGAAAAGGAGTTAGAAAAACCCCTTCTCTGTTCTTTGTTTTGTGAAAAGGAGTTAGAAAAACCCCTTCTCTGTTCTTTGTTTTGTGAAAAGGAGTTAGAAAAACCCTTCTCTGTTCTTTGTTTTGTGAAAAGGAGTTAGAAAAATCCCTTCTCTGTTCTTTGTTTTGTGAAAAGGAGTTAGAAAAACACTCTCTGCTTTTCTTTGTTTTGTGAAAAGGAGTTAGAAAAACCCTCTCTGTTTTCTTTGTTTGAGTTAGAAAAATCCTTCTCTGTTCTTTTTGTTTTGTGAAAAGGAGTTAGAAAAATCCCTTCTCTGTTCTTTGTTTTGTGAAAAGGAGTTAGAAAAACCCCTTCTCTGTTCTTTGTTTTGTGAAAAGGAGTTAGAAAAACCCCTTCTCTGCTTTTCTTTGTTTTGTGAAAAGGAGTTAGAAAAATCCCTTCTCTGTTCTTTGTTTTGTGAAAAGGAGTTAGAAAAAAACTCTCTGCTTTTCTTTGTTTTGTGAAAAGGAGTTAGAAAAATCCCTCTCTCTTTGTTTTTTCTTTGTTTTTTTTGTTTTGTGAAAGGAGTTAGAAAAACCCCCCTCTGTTAGAAAAGGAGTTAGAAAAAACCCTCTCTGTTTTTCTTTGTTTTGTGAAAAGGAGTTAGAAAAACCCTCTCTGTTTTTTTTGTTTTGTAAAAGGTTAGTTAGAAAAACCTTCTGTTCTTGTTTTTGTTCTTTGTTCTTTGTGTGAAAGGAGTTAGAAAAACCCTGTTCTTTGTTTTGTTTTCTCTTTTGTTTTGTGAAAAGGAGTTAGAAAAACCCTTCTCTGTTCTTTGTTTTGTGAAAGGAGTTAGAAAACCCCTTCTCTGTTCTTTGTTTTGTAAAAGGAGTTAGAAAAACCCTCTCTGTTTTTGTGAAAAGGAGTTAGAAAAACCTTCTGTTTTTGTTTTGAAAAGGAGTTAGAAAAAACCTGTTCTCTTGTTTTTTTGTTTTGTGAAAAGGAGTTAGAAAAACCCTGTTCTCTGTTTTTGAAAAGGAAAAACCCCTCTCTCTTTTCTTTGTTTTGTGAAAGAAAAAAATCCCTTCTCTGTTCTTTGTTTTGTGAAAAGGAGTTAGAAAAACTTCTGTTTTTGTTTTGTGAAAAGGAGTTAGAAAAACCCTCTCTCTTTTCTTTTTTGTTTTGTGAAAAGGAGTTAGAAAAACCCCTCTCTTTTCTTTGTTTTGTGAAAAGGAGTTAGAAAAACCCTTCTCTTTTTGTTTTGTAAAAGGAGTTAGAAAAACCCCTTCTCTGTTCTTTGTTTTGTAAAAGGAGTTAGAAAAACCCTTCTCTGTTCTTTGTTTTGTGAAAAGGAGTTAGAAAAACCCTTCTCTGTTCTTTTTTTGTGAAAAGGAGTTAGAAAAACCCTCTTTGTTCTTTGTTTTGTGAAAAGGAGTTAGAAAAACCCTCTCTGTTTTTTTTTTGTAAAAGGAGTTAGAAAAACTTTTTTTCTTTGTTTTGTGAAAAGGAGTTAGAAAAATCCCTTCTCTGTTCTTTGTTTTGTGAAAAGGAGTTAGAAAAACACTCTCTGCTTTTCTTTGTTTTGTGAAAAGGAGTTAGAAAACCCCTCTCTGTTTTTCTTTGTTTTGTGAAAAGGAGTTAGAAAACCCTCTCTGTTTTTCTTTGTTTTGTGAAAAGGAGTTAGAAAAACCCCTCTCTGTTTTTCTTTTTGTGAAAAGGAGTTAGAAAATCCCTTCTCTGTTTTGTTTGTGAAAAGGAGTTAGAAAAACCCTCTGTTTTTCTCCCTTCTCTGTTCTTTGTTTTGTAAAAGGAGTTAGAAAAACTTTGTTTTGTGAAAAAGGAGTTAGAAAAACCCTCTCTGTTTTTTTTTTGTGAAAAGGAGTTAGAAAACTTCGTTTTGTGAAAAGGAGTTAGAAAAACCCTCTCTCTTTCTTCGTTTTGTGAAAAGGAGTTAGAAAAACCCTCTCTGCTTTTCTTTTTGTTTTGTGAAAAGAAAAAAACCCTCTCTGTTTTCTTTGTTTTGTGAAAAGGAGTTAGAAAAACCCTCTCTGCTTTTTTTTTGTTTTGTGAAAAGGAGTTAGAAAAACCCTTCTGTTCTTTTGTGTTTTGTTTTGTGAAAAGGAGTTAGAAAAACCCTCTCTGTTTTTCTTTGTTTTTGTGAAAAGTTTTTTCTTTGTTTTGTGAAAAGGAGTTAGAAAAACCCTCTCTGTTTTTCTTCGTTTTGTGAAAAGGAGTTAGAAAAACCCCTCTCTGTTTTTCTTCGTTTTGTGAAAAGGAGTTAGAAAAACCCCTCTCTGTTTTTCTTCGTTTTGTGAAAAGGAGTTAGAAAAACCCCTCTCTGTTTTTCTTCGTTTTGTGAAAAGGAGTTAGAAAAACCCTCTCTGTTTTTCTTTGTTTTGTGAAAAGGAGTTAGAAAAACCCTCTCTGTTTTTCTTCGTTTTGTGAAAAGTAGTTAGAAAAACCCTCTCTGCTTTTCTTCGTTTTGTGAAAAGGAGTTAGAAAAACCCCTCTCTGTTCTTCTTTGTTTTTTGAAAAGGAGTTAGAAAAACCCCTCTCCGTTTTTCTTTGTTTTTTGGAAAAGAGTTAGAAAAACCCTCTCTGTTATCTTTTTTTTGTGTATATTATATATATACATATATATACATATATATATATATATTATATATATATATATATATATATATATATATATATATATATATATATAATATATATATAAAAACAATATAATGAGCTAAAATTAATTTATTTACAATGTTTATATAGGTCTGGTAAAAAGATAAAAACCATAAATACAAAAAAATAAGCCAAAAGGCAGCACTAAACAAAAGCAAGTCAAATAAACAAAAAAGTAGCATTAAACAAAAAAAAGGCAAAAATAAACAACAGCAGGCAGAAGAAAAAAAAACAAACATATCCTCCATCGGGTCACCAAGACAGCCCTCAGCTGCACAACAGGGACAAGACCCCAAAACCAGAATACCCCGATGGAGACGTCAGGACAACGCTGTCATCAAAGATGAGCAGCTCAGACGTTCATACAATGACCTCTACGACGTCTCACAATGCTCATTTTTAAGGCCCTTTTTGATAAAAAACTGCCTGCTGCTAGTACTATTACTGCCCTAAATCCGACTTAAAGAAAATATTTCAATTGTGATTTAACATTAATTTAAAAGATTCAAGGTATTTTTCCTCTATTCCTGAAGCTTGTGTTCCTAAAACAACACCTTCTAAAAAAAAAAAATATTATAATATATTTTTAAATGACAATGACGTACTAAGATTACCTTCAGACACAAACAGTGAATCTTGCTTCTTATTTGACTCTTCTTGAAGACACTGTTTTTATTTAGCCTGGCTTCAGGAGCTAGAATCTCTGAACGTTCAGCCCTTTCTAGAGAGTCG